>NC_082670.1:24664250-24990000 GCF_025265405.1 Mesoplodon densirostris
GACTCTCTGGAACAACTACAGATAGGAAAGTCTGACTCTCGCTGTTGTTTGGAAGAAGCCCGAAGCTCTAAAATCTTGTTTAAAAGAACATTTCTTGGATCTGTTCCTCTCGCAAATGTGTTTTTCTGACACAGGATAAAAGATAATTAGCTTTGACAGAGAGGGCTGATTCCCTCACTTGAAAGTAATATTTGAGCCTAAAATGAGGAGTTCAAGCTACCGGTAACAGGGACAGTAGGGGGAGGAAGTAGACCCACCAGGGGGCTTAGTGTGCAGGAGGAAGCTGACCAAACAGGTGCAAGTCAGCAACCCTGACCTCTGGGAATGTTGAACCCCAAAGGGTGGTGTGTTCCCAGGTATAAACAGCCTGACGATTAACCCAACTCCTGAAGGGGTAGAAGCAAGTTACTCTGTGTCCGCGGCCATATTGGAGGCCCCGCTGTGATAGCTCAGGTCCATAGATATGAAGGTGATGTGGTAATAAATGCTCGGGGCAGAGCTCTGAGGACTCCTTGGTGTGTATGCCTCCCTGTCCTACTCTACCTTATCCAGTGTCACCTTGGTCTCAGTAGGGGACACAATGGACATGGAATTGTGTTTCCCTTCCGGAGACCTGCGGGGCTTAGGGCCATGACCATGTTCCTTTAAATCAAAAGGAAGCACGACATTGCCGTCTGGCCAAAACCCAGGAGGAAAAGGAATCAGTGACAAAGTGAGATCCTATGGACTGAGGAATCATTTAAAGGAGAAGGAAGAATATAGTGATTTCTAAAGTTTCTGCCACAAAAATAGGGTAACTGTAATACTGTGATTGGCCCCAGGGGCTCTCATTCAGATCCAGCTTTCTTAACAAAATCTCCCCATCTTACAGATTTTCCACCAGAAGTCAGTATAAAAATAAAAAGCAGTGGAATTTCTGCACAGTGGTGCTTAAAATACTGAAACATTTAGGGTTGGGGGACTGAGCTAAATCCTAGCTGAAGAGCTCATTGTACTGTTAGAGCCATCCCAGTCTTAGAATCCAAAAAGTGTCTGACAAACCAGTTCCTCCTCTGAAGTGTTTAAATTTTTTAAAATGTACTTTTAAATTTCAGTTTTTACTTTGAAATTTACTTTTGTGAGAAAGTTACAGAAGTGTAAACACAGTCACTAATTATCATCCATGACTTTTCGAAAGTGATAAAATTATGTAAAATTGATTCTGCTGCAGGTTTTAGCCTGTAGGAGTGAAGCTCATGGGAAGAGCTGGTGAAACAAACACTAACGCACTAGCAAACTAGCACAGATGCCTCAGTTTGGGAATTAGGAGGACCACAGGATCTGTCTTAATAACTGCAAACTCCTCCCAAGACCCCAGAGAATGCACAATCACAGAGATAGCCAAGCATCTCACACCGGAAATAGGAGAACCTTCTGAATGTTGGGAAAAGAGGGTTAAAGAAAAGCACACCAACCTAGCAAGCCTCCTGCCTTTGCACCCTTGTACCCTGCCATACTTCCTTGGTTCAAATACTGCGCTTGGCCCTCTGGCACAGTCCCAAGCAGGTTATTGCAGTTCCTCATGTGACCAGTAGATGGCATGTTTGTCCAAGAACGTGTACCAGGTTTCAAGGAGGCTAGCGACATTCTGAATGAGGTGGGGAGGCCTGACAGCTGGGTCCTAAAATGTCCCAGATCCTAACTTCCAGTCTCTTCCTTTCATAAATTTTGCGAAATGGGAGCAGAAATAGGAAAACTGATGCTGCTGAATCTGCTCCAGTCTCCTGGGGCTCCAGAATTCGGTGACTGAACCACCCTGTAGGTACAGGTGGGGATGGGAAAAGAAGAGAAGGAGAGAAAGACACGGAAAGAGAGACTGAAGGGGAGGCGAAAGGAAAAAGGAAAGGTTTCTTGAGAGAGAGGCTGCTTCCTTATCTTACCTTCATTGTTACCGTGTTTCATCACCAGGTACTCTTAAAGAAGCAACGATGAAAAAATTATAAGTCCAGTTCTCAAGGGCATTTACAGTTTTAAGAGGAGAGAACATAGGCACTAAATTAGAATAGCTCAGTGACGAATGAGGGAGTCAAGAAAATCTTTATGGAGGAGATGCTTCACGGGATGGAACATACGGCATAGTTCATACTTCACTGACAGCTGTGAGCCACAGGTGTAGGAGCTGGCGGGTGTGGAGCATCCATCAGGGACACGGAGCTTTCAATATCGGAGAAATATCTACTTGTGGACATATGTGAGAATAAAGAGTATTCCAGATATTGGCAGAGAGAAAGGAAATCTACACCCTGAAGGCTATGAAAATTATTTAAACTGGAACATGGAAACAATTGGTGACTAATTCCATGATCAGGTCTAAGACGTTTAATTAAATGTATCTGGTTGTAATTTAACATAAAATTGGGTGTTAGAAACAATCTTTAAAATATTCTTTAATTTTTTTGATTAATCAGGCTTTATTTCTCAAAATAATATTACTTTAGAGTTTAATATGAGCCGAGCAGATTTCCCGTTGTTTCAGACTCTTTTTGACAAAGAATGAATATTGCAGCCTGGAAAGCATTTTATATGATTACATAGAAAACCCTAAGAAAGTTATTAAAATGTCTAGAATGTGTGAATTTAACGAGGGCAATATACAACAAAACAATTGTAACCTTATATGCTAGCAGCAGAATACTGCGTATAAAATTAAAAAGTAATTCCAATAGCAATAAAAACATAAAATACTTAGAGCTGAGTTTAACCAAAATATGTTTGCTATCTCTACAGTGAAAACTATAAAGCTCTGATAAGAGAGATTAATGAAATCTCAAATATATGGAGAGATAGTATATGGCTGGTTGTGGAAGGATTGATATTGTTGAAACACCAATTCTCCTCAACATAATCCTGATCAATGTTCCCAGCAGGTTTGCTTTGTAGAAATAAACAATTCTAAAACTTATAGTATGCAGCGTTAAAAAAAAAAGTGGTTAAGGCAAGAAGAAGCATTCTACAGCAAAGATACCTAAATTATATACAAATATGAAAAGTTGTTCAACCTCCTCAGTACTAATCAGAGGAATGCAAACCAAAAACACACTGGAAAAATAATAAAAATGTCAAAACATTTCAGTTGTAAGCAAGGATGTGGAACAATGTTTCTGCCAGTATACAGCTGATGGGAGTACAAATTGATGCAGTCATTTTGGAAGTCAAAATTACATAGTAACATTGAAAATATGTACATACTGCATTATGCTCTTAAATATACACCTAGAAAAACTGTTGAGAACTCATAACAACTTTATTCATAAGAGCAAAACATTGAAAACCACTTAAGTATCTGTTAACCATGGAATGCTTAAATAACTTTATATATCTTCATATAATTTTTTTTTTTTTCGGTACGCGGGCCTCTCACTGTTGTGGCTTCTCCCGTTGCGGAGCACAGGCTCCGGACGCACAGGCTCAGCGGCCATGGCTCATGGGCCCAGCCGCTCCGCGGCATGTGGGGTCTTCCCGGACCGGGGCACGAACCCGTGTCCTCTGCATCGGCAGGCGGACTCTCAACCACTGCGCCACCAGGGAAGTACTCTTCATATAAATTATAGCTAAATTCGCAAACATAAATAACATTTTTAGGGCTATTGAAAGTGACCTTCACCTGGATTTTCGGAGTGGTGCATATTCGGCATTGGCTCCCTCCTGCTGGCCACTGTGTAGGGCATTAGAGTCACTCTCACACGGTAACCAATCACTTTCTGATAGTGTTCCATGCTGACAGTGCTCTTAAGCAGCACAATAATCATAATTCCCTTGTGGACGTGACCACCCCCTGGAAGAACTCAGCAGTCCCACAATCCTCACTTTTTGCCTAAATAAGATCAGCTTAGTTGAAATTAATACCTGGTACATGATGACTGGTGTGTAGTTGACATAATCAGAAGACATAAAAGCAGGAAACATCACCAAGGAGAAGCATGTCCACGTGGGGAGAACGCTGTCTGCAGCTGCTCACATGGTCAGATTTTTTTCTCTGGTCTGGAAACCATTCAGAGATTGTTATCATAAAGAAACATTTACATCAGCGGAGGAGAAGCGTGAGGGAAAATCCAGGAACCGTTGTTGAAATTAGGCAGCTCTCCATGATAAGCTCTATGTTTGGCTCCATGGTCCAGTGACATTATTTATTCTGGGAACCAGTTCCAGCTTCTGCCTTCAGTTGTAGCTTCTGCTGCTCCAATTACCGATACCTGCAAAGCCCAGGCCAAAAGTCCCTTATTCTAGGGCTTCTCTGCTTGTCCTCCCCTCCCTCATGACTACTTTTAACAGCTTCATTGCACTGTTGTGTGTCTGTACTTTATTTGTTCAACCTGTCACTTGAAATGGACATCTGAGCTGTTTCCAGTCTTCTCCTACTGCACATAATTTTGCAGTAACTAGACTCATATGTCCCTTGGGCAATTTTTCTTGGGGAGCAGTAAGACTGGCAGGACCAAGGAAAAATAAATCTATACAGAGAAGAGGAATGGCAAAAAAATTTTGTCAGGAAAGCACCAAAGCCCCCTCCAACCCTGGCCTGCACCCTAGAACATCAGAGCCAATCTGAGACAAACTTTATAGGTTTATGGACCCTGACCTTTTGCACCAAACTTGCTCCAACTTTCCAGAGCCATCACCTTGAAGCATGCTGAACATATAGGCAGATTGTCAAGGGTGAGAGATGCCACCAGAACAGGAATATAATCCAAAGAACCGGCTTCTCTCTCAGGGCAACTCACAATAATGTATCAGATCCTTCACAAAAGAAAAAAATATGTATATCTCTAGGGCTCCTACCTTTTCTCCAGGGTCTTCTGTGTTGTGTACTGGACCTCTGGTGAGACCCTTCCTTGTGATTTCAGATTTGGGGTCTGAACAGGCTGAGTGGGTGTGGGGGTCATTGGCAGCCCTATCACCTCCCCTCAACCCTTATCTCACTGCCCAGCACCACACAGCCATTCCTACTTGAAATTGTATCCTTATACCTTCTCCAGGTGGGAGCCAGCATAAAGCAGAAATTGATTCTTTGTGCAGGTTAAGTGCCTGGTCATCACTCTTGGCTTTCTCTTGGCCTCCAGACATGCCTACAAGGCTCTGCATAAGCAAGTATGGGTCTCTAGCTGCTGACCATTATCAGCAGTTGCTCTGCTGTCTCGTCCAGGGCCAAACAGCCATGCCGCAGCTGAATATGTTGAGTTATTTCCCCACGTGTGACATCAGTTTCACAGAAGCCTGACAGGAAGTCTACCCAATTGCAACAGGAGTGCCATTGAAACCAGCCTGATGACGGGACATGTGGGAACAGTGTCATCCAGTGCCTGGTTGTTTAATGATGCCCAGTGAGTACACTGGTGCATGATCCAGGTGTGACATGGTGCAAGCAATATGAATGGAACATACCTCCACCATTCATGTGGGGTCACCATCAGGGACACATCCTAAGTGTTATAAAAGCGGCTACCCAAGACTAGGTTTTCCAGATCATGGACTTTACATGCCTAAAGGTTTAATGATGGTAACCCTTACCTCACTTTTTCACAGGAGACTTCCTGTTCACTGTATTCCCCACCCCTTTCCCCAGAATCCCAGGGATATCTGCAGAGTCCAGGTGAACGTCAATCCATGTGAGGGATGGAGGACCCTTTGCCCACACCTTCCTTTGGGGACTCTAGAGAGCTTTTTAAGGAAAGTCCCAGCTTTGTACTAGGGAGGAGGCTGCAGCGGTGGTACATCTCCCTGGCATTGAGCATCAAGACGATCCCAGACAGGGTAATGCCAGAGGAAGAGGCGCTCTCCTGTGCTGTGAGTGCTTTCAGAGTAGACAGAAACATGTTTCCTGCAATCCACATATACTGAAAACCTAAATTATCCATGCAGGTAGGAGCAAAGCAATTCACAAAGAGAAATGGTAGAATTTCTTGATTCCCAAAGCAGCGTTGATAGACAGCAAGAGTGACGTCATGCAAAAAACAATAATGAGTCTAAAGATAGAAATAGCATCTTAAGGATATTCAAGTACCGATTCCAAAAGTATTATTAAAAAAATTTTTTAGTGTTTTCATGTGATGTACATTGGGACAAATCAGAAGAAATACAAATATTAAATGTCATATGGAAGTTAAACCCATTGGTTATTAGACTTAATCATGAACATATAGGGAAACTACCTGCCTCAAACTTTCTGCCACTTTGATAAATCACAAAGTGGTGGTGATAAGGAGACTTGTTTGGGGCTATGGTCCTACTACAGGAAAATGGGGGAAGAGTGGTCAAAGCAAGATGGGACATTAGTAACCCCTTTATCTGTGTAAACGTAGAAGCAGACACTTATTAGAGGGGGATCTCTAATAACACTGAGGATGTCTCATATACACATATATGTGCAAAAACTAAATAAAATGAAAACGGTCCTTGTATGAAGGCCCAGGGAATCTTCTTAGGTTTAATCAAATATTCAGGCTTACTGAGCTCTCAGATTCACTCAGAAGGATAGCAGACAGAATCAAAGCATTTCAAGGGAGCAGCATCTGATCATTCTCTTCAGTGGGAGAAGTTCTTGAAACAGTCCATAATGCAGACCAGGTGCTGGTCTCTGCCCACCTCGTCCCTAAGTGACAGCTTAGGTGCAAGATGAATTTACACCTGTGAAAGTGGCATCTACCCTGTGGTAAGAATCCTCATCCTTTTGGAGTCAATGCCTTTTGCATCAAGTTCATGAGCATAGCTTCCAGACCCCTGGTAAGTGCATGCCCAATTACAAGGGTCACTGCATTCAGAGATGCCCAAGCTATGTATGGGTTCCCACACTTGTTATAATTCATCAGATATTCCTCCTAGCCAAATACAACTTACCAAGCAAAAGCCATTTTTACAATAGATAATTTTGTCTAGAAAGTTAGCTGATGTTCTTCCTTTCTTAGGTTTCCTAAAAAGAGCTAGAGATTTAGTCTAAGATTAAATTTGTCCTGGAGAAATAGAAAGGGTATTAAACTTTTACCTGCAAGAATGAAAGTGATTTACAGTTACTTGTTTTCTTTATCAAGCATCATTTTGTTTTTCAAATAACTTAAAAGAAACACATTGGGCTTCCCTGGTGGCGCAGTGGTTGAGAGACCGCCTGCCGATGCAGGGGACACGGGTTCGTGCTCAGGTCTGGGAAGAGCCCACATGCCGCGGAGCGGCTAGGCCCGCGAGCCATGGCCGCTGAGCCTGCGCGTCCGGAGCCTGTGCTCCGCAACGGGAGAGGCCACAACAGTGAGAGGCCCGCGTACCGAAAAAAATAAAATAAAATAAAATAAAAAAGAAACACATTCCATGTTTTGTTTGTGTGCTTATCCAAAAAAAAAAAGCATTGTGATGCTTAGTGTAAAAAGACTTTAAAGGTTTTTAAATTGCAAACCATTTAAGCAACCTAATTAGATCAAACACATCTGGAAATTTCTGAGTATGTACACGAGGAAAAAATTAGTTAAAGCATCCTGAGTTTTAAAATCTTAGATCATTCACTAGCTTTCTGAACGCTCAATGTCAAAAAAACTGATATGAAGAATTAAATACTATTGACCACAAGAGGGAAGCCTAGTCCCGCTTTTACTACGCTTTAGAAAACAAACAAACAAACAAAACCTCAAAGGAAAGCCACGTTTACTAAGAGCCTTTAAAATATTCACCAATAAACACAGTGTACAAGACAAAACAACTGTCATCCCCACCTGAGGCTGCATTTGTGTTGGGAGTGGTTTTAATGTTTTGAATGGACTCGTTCTTGGACTCCACATATTACTGGCTATGGAGTTAGAGACGTGATTTACAAAACTACCTTCCCACTTTCTAAGTGAGACATTGACCAAAGGGCTAGACTTTTGTAAATCTTGGTTTCCTCAGAATAAATTGGAAATATAATGGTAATATTTAATATGATATTTACTATTTTATTAGTAATATTTTAATTGGTAAGGGAGAAAGACCACACACACACACAAAAAAAAAAGACTTTCAGTAAAACCAATGACAGTTCTCTGGCCGATTTCTCACCTTTCTTTCTACCATAAAACTTCAAAGTTCAAAAGTAACCTTATATCAAAAATAGGAAATTCTCTCTCATCATAGTTAGATAAAAACATTGATTTTGCTAAAGCATTTTACGGCATTGGTCATTTCTCATGTATTATCCTATCTAAGTCTTGAAATGCCCTGTGTTAGATGACATTCATCCACTCATGTTCTCCCGTGTTCTACTGTGATCACCTAACAAACTTCCCTCTTACACTGTACGCTTGACCCGTGCTATGTCAATGCGAACGAGAGCCACCTTCTCATCATGACCTCTATTTTTTGAAAATTTCTTTCATTTATCATAACATTCAGACTTGAAACCTAACTACAAGGTACTTTTCGATCATTTTCTACCACCTTCCTTATCCTAATCCAGCCAGTAAGCAGTCCTAGGGATTCATTCCTCACGTTCAACTTTGCCACAGGGTGGCAAAGATGATAGATGGAGCTGGAAATGGCTCTGAAAATAATTTGCCAAAACGTGGAAGGAACAGAAAGTTGAAGGAGTGAATCAGCCATTGTCCAGGCACAAGGAGGCAGCTGGTGAAGGCAGCCACTCTCAGGCTTCACTGGTGATTTTTCGAATGAAACTTTTCCTTCACAGTCTCTCAACTACCAAGTTCAGCCTATTAGAAGAGACAAGAAAATTGGGAATTATAGAACAATCTGACTCTAGATGCTCAAATCATAACAATGGGGCCTGTGGAAATATTCTGAGATGTGGATTTGAAGCTTCCAACCCCTCTCCCCACGTGTGTGTGTGTGTGTCTGCAATTCCTTATTTACAAAGGCTACAGAAAGAAAAGTGATTTTGCACCCCTGAGAGCCTGTACAAACTCAGGCCTTTGAAACATCAGATTTCAAGTGGAGGTAAAGAAAAAAATGAATCAAACTCTCAAACTCTCATCCTCCCAGGGTAGAGATGAGCCCAAACACCATGGACCCCTTTATTCACACAGGAAGTCTTAGGAAGGTCCATTAACCCATCATCCTGGCACATTTGTTGATGTCATCAGTTGGCAGTTTTCAGACTGACACAGATCTATTTCAGCAGATTAGCCTTTGCCCCCTCTCAAGATGGAGAGGAGACACGATAGAGAACAAGGAGAGTTTTTTTACATGGGGACTTGGGGAGGAAATGCCTAGATCAATATCCCCAAAGATCCTCTGGTAGGAAGTCCTCAGCAGGAGAAATACCGTGAAGACTCTGAGTGCTAGAGGGAAAAGGAGGGAAAGGCAGATAAGCAAGGGGCTGCAGGCTCTCAGAGCTCAAACCACACAAACATGAAGCAGCGAGGTCCCAGACTTGACCTGGGTCCAAGGAGAAAGCGATCCCATTTCCAAGCCCTCGCCTTTTACTCCAAAATAACATTTTCTCTGGTTCTGAGGTTGGACTGTGGGGAGAACCCGAGTGAACTATGGGGGAAATAGAGATACAGAGATAGAGGTAGAGAGATATATTTGCATTTAGTAGGTTTTTTTAAAATTCCTATTTGCTTCTATGGTCTTGTCTGTATAGTAGGGAATACAACCAAGAATATTACATTTCCCAAGCTCTCCCTACCCCCGGTTTCTGAATGTGGTCTACATTCTGCCAGTGAAACTTAGGCTTGTGAGATTCGGGAAGCAGAGACAGGCTGAAGGTTTCTCAGGTCGTGGATACAAGGGTTCACAGACAGGGGTCTTGTGTTGGCAGCATCCTTGTGTTCCCAAGACATTCCTACCCCCTGAGTTCTAGAGGAGCCATGATGTCAGCAGGGGCTCCTACAGGTCCCTCCCTCTTAAAGTTAGGGGCCTGTACTGACTTGTGCTCCTCCAGGCTTCCAACAGTTTTGAGGTATAATTCCCTATAATAGAGTAGAATTGTAATAAATAATCCCATTTAGGGTGTCCTCAGGGATTTCTATTTCCTGAATGAACTCTGACTAGTACAGAGGGTCCACGCCTGTTAATGTTACCGAGACAACCTCATTCAGGTGCCCTCAGAAATTCCCTCAAACACACAGGAAGTTAGAGGTCAGGAGAAAACAGGGAACCATGATTAATGTCCAAATAGAAACTTCTTTCTCATCACAGAGAAAGGGAACTCAAAGTCTATTCTAAAGACTCCCCAGTTTAGTAATCGCATGAGGAGAACCAATCAGTGTTTTAGAACTAAACGACATCATAAGTTGCTGAGCAACATCTTGGGTTGAAGGTGCTCTTACAACATGTAGAACACAGAGACATATATAGTCTCTGAGTTTACTGTACATATATTGAGCATCTCGTAAGAACAAGGCATTATGGCAGCTAGCAAAGGGCAAGCACAGAAAAATTATATTGGTTAAGTGTGATTAGAGGAGGTTAGGATAGAGGAGATGACAAACCTAAATTATAGGATCAGACTCTCGGCAGAGACTGATGTAGAAGTCTCCTCTGGCCCATTCCAGTGCCTCCAGGAAACACAATCCTCAACAATTTTAGGGCAGAACTGTGTGTGCGTCCTCCCAGGCATCCAGAAGCCAGTATCAGAGGATGTTCAAAGCCCTTAGATACCAGTTTCCCTGGTGGCGCAGTGGTTGAGAGTCTGCCTGCCGATGCAGGGGACACGGGTTCGTGCCCTGGTCCAGGAAGATCCCATGTGCCGTGGAACGGCTGGGCCCATGAGCCATGGCCGCTGAGCCTGTGCGTCCGGAGCCTGTGCTCTGCAACGGGAGAGGCCACAACAGTGAGAGGCCCGCATACCGGAAAAGAATTTTTTAAAAAAAGCCCTTAGATACAATCCGAAAATCAGCCATGTGTAGAGTCTTGGCTCTTCTGAACTGGGAGGGGAATAGTAGGGCAGGATGAGACCTCAGCAGTGTAGAAAACACTGTGGAAAACCCACCCTAAGTATATGTGTCATGACTGATCTTCAAGAGTAAACTCACCATCTCATGAGCTGCCGCACTGCCAGGTCTCTCCTCCTTGGAAGTATTTGGATTCCAGCCCTTTCTAGTTGGTTTAACACTTTCCTTTCTGTTTTGCTATATTTTCAAAAAATGAGGGTCCGTCAACATGTGCTAACTTTCAGTATTCTCAACAGTGAACATCAAGATAAATTCTTTGAATCAGAACTTTCATCATGAGGAAGTAATGGTAAAGCCCTCCTACAGGTTATTATCTCTAGTCTTCCAGGTAACATAAGCTCTGCCCCATTTACTCTCTCTCAGGAAAGGTATGTGCCCAAAAGTCTTTTCCAATCTCAGGACATATTTAAGGTAATGGGAATTAGGAATAGGATTCCCCCTTTCCAGTCTACTATCTCCAGTAACCACTACCTACGTTCCAAGGTGTAGCTTTCCATACATCTCCAGCCTTGGGAGTGTTGGAACTCAGAGTTTCTCTTCTGATGTTCTCCTGAACTGTCAAGGATCCCAAACTCTTGGGCAGTGTTGGCCCCCTTGGAGTCTAGGACACTGGAGGGAGCCTGAAGCAGTAAGAGGTGCCTTAAGGGCAGCTCTGTCACCCAACACTGCCAAGATTCCGGCATTCCTCATAGCCTGACCATTTACCTTCTTTTTAGATGAACTACTGTCCCTTAAATAAATTCCCCGGCTGTCACAGCACAGAGACATGATCTGCCACTAACTCTCATCTTAGGATATTTCCATTGATTCTATTCTCACTAATGTGCTTCAGGCAGATCCATTGCTGGCACTTGGATTGGGATGAAAGAATCTCTGAGTGATTGCCCATCATTCTTGAAAACTCGATTTTTTTGTTTGGTTGTGAGTTTGTTTGATTGATTAAGAAGTTCCTTTTCATCTAATAAAGCATCACCTTTCCTGGACCCTTTGCAAAAGTCCATCCCTTAGCAACAGCAGTGTCATCTCAAACGATTTTTCTGATTGGCTGCAGCTCAACTGATTTTAAATTTTAATCATACTCTGACACCCTACATTCTCTTTACTTGTATTCCAGTCTGTTGTGACCCACCTTGAGCTCTACTGTCCCTCATCGAGACACCTAAAAAGAAAATGGCCATAATTGGAGTCCCAATACCAGGATTTTTCATCACTCTCCTGATAAGCCTTCAGGAATCATGGGCTATCACAGGTAAGTGCTGAAAGAATCAAAAGTAGGGATATATAAGTTCTGAGAGCATCAGAGAAGTGAATTGTGGACATTTGAAAGACAATCTTTGGAGTGAAAAAGAAGAGTGACAGGTATTTTCTGGGTCTAACTCTAACATTATAATAAATTGTAGTTAGAAGAGTTCTCTGCTCACCAGCAATTGAAGTAAAATTTAGATTAGAGAAGCAAAACTGAATTGTGTACTGATTAATACTATTGACTTTGATATAAGCCAAACTTTCAGGGAAATATTTTCTGACAGGCATTAACAAGATACCTTTCTGCTCTTTAACTTTTCATTCCTGGAAAATTAGTAAAAATTAAAAACTTCATGTAATTTCTTTTTTTTTTTTTTTTTTTTTTTTTTTTGCGGTACGTGGGCCTCTCACTGTTGTGGCCTCTCCCATTGCGGGGCACAGGCTCCGGACACGCAGGCTCAGCAGCCATGGCTCACGGGAGCAGCTGCTCCACAGCATGTGGTATCTTCCCGGACCGGGGCATGAACCTGTGTCCCCTGCATCGGCAGGCGGACTCTCAACCACTGCACCACCAGGGAAGCCCCCCTCATGTAATTTCATGAGGATTAAATCAGAAAAAAATATGAGATTTCTTGGCACCTGTTCTTAACTATTTTTGCCATGGTAGCTATCTTTTGGCCTGTCAATTCTGTCAGCCTATTTGGAGCACAGACATTATACTAAAGATCACTAGAAAGGAAAATCACCAAAAAGCAACCATTCACCCAAGGGAGGGGGAAGGGCAGGCATGCTGATATGAATTGCATTTAATTTACTGTCTCTTGGGACGGTGAAAACCCCAATTACAGTGGATCTTAAAAGGATCTTTGGTCGCTGTAACTTAGTAATATTCTTAAGAGAGTAGAAAAATGAGTAAGGAAGTGAAGTGTCTGATATTACTCTCTACCATCTCCAGAGCAAATATTGTGCCGTTGTGAAGGTGTATTGTGAAAAAACATTCTTCGCCCAGAGTGACCCCCAAAGAAGGTGGCAGGTAGACTGGAAATAAGTAAAGTAATAACATAGCTCCAAGACCCATGATGACAGTGTAGGTTTCTATTGCCCAGAAAGAGCCACATACAAGGATGTCTTCCAGCAAAGATAGCTTCCCTTGGAGCTAAAAGAGGAAGTTAGAATGTGTGTGTGTATGTGTGTGTGTGTGTGTGTGTGTGTGTGTAGCTGCAAATGCTAAATAAATCCCTAGGTTTATCAATGTACAGTCAGATTTTAAAACCCACCGCTCATTTACATGCACCACAGAGGCAGCATACTCTTCAATTGTAGCTTTCTTATGTCAAGTCCATTATTCCCTTGGTGTAGATTATTCTCACTATCAACCATAATAGAATATGTCCGTAATGATAGTCTCAATCTAAAGATCTTTAATATGCAAGGGAATGTTGGTGAGGTCAATCCAAATAAAATACTTCCCTCAGAGGGATGCAGGGTGTGGGTGTGGATACAGGAAAGTGAGTCCTCTACGATGCTACAATGTCTCAAACTTAATTATTTGGGTACTACAATCTCCAGTCATATATTCCATGCGTCTGGCCCTTAAACATAAAGCAGTTTCTGATGCTAAAGTACTTGTTGTAATCCCGATGATATACTAAGAAATTACTTAAAACTAGTCTCATTTCATCTTAAAAACAAACCCAACATAGAAGCAAAACCACAGTAGAATATAATGGGAAAACTACATATAAATAGATAAAGTAATCTACTCAAGATCACTAGGTAGCTGAATGAGAATTCGAGATTTAATTTGATTCCAGAGTTCAAACCCAACCTTTTAAACATTGTTTCTCTCTTCTTAGAGTTATGGTGCTCTGAGACATGCCCTGGGATTCTGGCTTAAATTATTTAATTCCTAGGTCAAGAGAGTGAGAGAACACTTCTCTTTTAGGGGCTACTGCTGGAATTCTAAAGAGGGAATCCTTTCTCAGGCAGTAACATAGAGCCAAACAAAAGCTTCACGAGACTCTAGTTTTTCAGCCCTCATTTCCTCAATCCACACTCTCTACATTGAACCTTTGCTTGTCCACTCCCAGCTCTGTTGAACACGAATGTCCTTCACCCAGGCCTCATCTTCCCACTCATCCCTACTCTCCATCACTCCTCCTTTCCACTTGGCCCTCTCTTTCCACTACCCCTGCCCACATGTGTGTGTCTCACATGCTGGGTTCTTCTTCAACTCTCTCTCCTGGTTCCCACCCTAATTCCCTTTCTTGTCTTTTCAGAGGATCATGTGATCATCCAGGCTGAGTTCTCTCTGGCCCCTGACCAATCAGGCGAGTTTATGTTTGACTTTGATGGTGATGAGATTTTCCACGTGGATATGGAGAAGAAGGAGACAGTGTGGCGGCTTAAAGAATTTGGAAATTTTGCCAGCTTTCAGGCTCAGGGTGCATTGGCCAATATTGCTGTGGGAAAAGCCAACCTGGACATCATGATAAAGCGCTCCAACCACACCCCAAACACCAATGGTACCTCTCTCTGCTGCACTCCTAGGCTTGGGAATTGTAGCTTTAAATAGATACTTCAGCTCTTTGTGTTATGTTACTGTGACTGCCTTTCCCTCCCAGGGACCTGTTCTTGCCATATGCAAGCTCCAAATTCTCATGCCACCAGCCCAAGAACTTTATGAGTTTGTTCCTTTCTTGATGTGCTCACATCTCGTCTCTAGCATCCACAGTCTCTCATAAAGTCATTGCCCTGAATCCATGCTGGGGGAGCCAGGAATGAGGTCCTTGGGTATCTTACACCTCAATGTTGGTTCCCGTTCATGGGGGAGGGTATCAGAGCTGGGTATCTGAGACCATGACACAGATTCTCAGGGCACAGTTTCAATTGCTCTTTCAGCCTTGGTGGGAGGGAGAAGGGCAGGGCTAAGCAGGGAAGGCTAATTTCTGTCACCTGTCCCCCAGTACCTCCAGAAGTGACTGTGCTCTCAAACACCCCTGTGGAACTGGGAGAGCCCAACATCCTCATCTGTTTCATCGACAAGTTTTCTCCACCAGTGATCAATGTCACGTGGCTTCAAAATGGCAAACCTGTCACCACGGGAGTGTCAGAGACAGTCTTCCTGCCCAGGAATGACCACCTTTTCCGCAAGTTTCACTACCTCCCCTTCGTGCCCTCAGCCGAGGATGTCTATGACTGCAAGGTGGAGCACTGGGGTTTGGAGGAGCCTCTTCTCAAGCACTGGGGTGAGAACCATCCTTCAATCCCCTGTATTTTACGGTTTTCTCCTGTGATGCATGTGTCTGGCCCTTTGGGGCCACAAGTCCCCTAACTGTTTCATAACAACTGCTCCAGTTCCTGTTCCTGGTCTCCCATTGCTCAGCTTTCCCCACTTCTAATCTGTAATTCCCTTAATACGTCATCCTGTCTTCCTCTTATTTAGTTGATGAAAAAAATATTCTTTTGACTAAGTACCCTATATTTGGTCCTAAGTGCTGCTTCCTACCACATGCATTACTTCTGTACTCTGATTTATTTTTCCCCAGAGTATGAAGCTCCAACCCCCCTCCCAGAGACCACAGAGAACGTGGTGTGTGCCCTGGGCCTGGTTGTGGCTCTGGTGGGCATCATTGTTGGGACCATCTTCATCATCAAGGGTGTACGCAAAGGCAACACTGTTGAACGCCGAGGGCCTCTGTGAGACACCTGCAGGTGGGTGTGATGTGGTCAGAGGAAGACATACATGGAATGATCCAGAGGAAGGAAACAGAGTGAGGGAAAGGACATGTGATGCCTTTAAGGGAAAACAAGTGCAAAAGTCATGGCCCTTGATTTATCTTTGCTGGACAAAATCAGACATTGCTGTTATCTCATATTCCAAAGCCTCACATTCCTATGCCCCTTTCCATACATGTGCCCCTAAAACCACACCTCCTGTCTTAGAACTTACCTCCAGTACCTAAAATAATTGTTTCACATTAGAATACTGAGTCCTGTGATCTGGGAAATTCAACTTCAAGATTAAGACTCTACCTGGTTTATATTTCCTGAGCAGGATATCTGTTCTGAAGCATTTCCAGAGCTTCACTCTTTGGGGTTTAGGGTAGATTCATTGTATGAAGTGGGAATCTCTTGGAGGCCAAAGCCTGTTTTTGCCCCTCCATTCTGAAAAATAGTGTCAGAAGGTCTAAGAGAAAGTAAAGCATGGTCTGCTCATTCATGCTTACTTGGAAGGTTTGAAAGGTTGTGTTTACAACAGGTCACACAAATACTAAGAGACTGTTCCAAAGTCAAAGGATTAAAGGTGAAGAGGAAGGAATCTGAAGGTGAGAGCTCAAAATATTCATCTTAAACTCTATAGTAACTGTGTGTGTCCTGCTACAGGTAATGGACTTCGTTAAAGAGAAGATCGGTGAAGACATTTCCGCTTTAATAGCTTTACAAACCTGGCAGTACTCCGATTTTTCACCTCAGTGACAGCAACCATCCTTCAGCACTTCCCAACACTTTAGCTACTCTAAGAGTAAAGACGCCTTCTACAATCTCCAAATTCTAATGTCTAGTTATTCCCTGTCTATTGCTCCTTCTTGTATTGGCTTTCCCTCCATTTTCCACTGTCTCTTTATTATCACCATGTAATGCCTTTGGAATAGAGCCCATAGGATCTTTTCTCTGCTATGGAACCTTTTGAATCTTCTATGGGCTATCTCTTGTATACTTATTATTTGGAGTTTCTTCTGACTGCAATTGTGATTTTTTCTGAATACAATAAACTTTGAGTGGGTCTTAAGTGGAGTTTTTGGTATCTGAGCCAATTCTTCATGGTGGCTGGGGAGTATATGTGATCCTTTTATCCTGAAATGTCTGAATGTTAAATGTATCTTATAGGCTCTGTAGTTAATCAGAAATAGCCCGGTTCATTAGGACCCAAGTCTCAGAGGATCTTCCAGCAATCCAGTTGCTGTGGTCTGGTCCACATATAGAAAACCCTAGAGTAGGGTTTATTTGTTGAGAGATGACTTAGCAACATGTTCATAATCTGGTTTGGATTCTTAAGCCTCCAAATCAATGAGATATCTGGATCTTCAGAGAGTGAATCTTAAATCCTAAGGAAGACTTCTGACAATGGATGAGACAGATGGTGGGGAACAGATGGTGGTGGAGCGGTGAGCAGAATAGAAGAGCCTTCATATACATAACAGGATTTCCAAATCAACACCACACATTTTAGATTTAAGGAGGCATGAGATTGGACACTGAGATTGACATTACCATTTTCTTTATTTTTTTAACATCTTTATTGGACTATAATTGCTTTACAATGTTGTGTTGGTTTTTGCTGTATAACAAAGTGAATCAGCTATACGTACACATATATCTCCATACCCCCTCCCTCTTGCATCTCCCTCGCACCCTCCGTATCCTACGTCTCTAGGTAGTCACAAAGCACAGAGCTGATCTCCCTGTGCTATGTAGCTGCTTCCCACTAGCTATCTATTTTACATTTGGTAGTGTATATATATTAATGCCACTCTCTCACTTTGTCCCAACTTACCGTTCCCCCTCCCCGTGTCCTCAAGTCCATTCACTATGCCTGTGTCTTTATTCCTGTCCTGACGCTAGGTTCATAAGAAGCATTTTTATTTTTTTTTGATTCCATATATATGTGTTAGCATACTGTACTTGTTTTTCTCTTTCTGACTTACTCCACTCTGTATGACAGACACTAGGTCCATCCACCTCACTACAAATAACTCAATTTTGTTTCTTTTTATGGCTGAGTAATATTCCATTGTATATTTGTGCCACATCTTCTTTATCCATTCATCTGTCGATGGACACTTAGATTGCTTCCATGTCCTGGCTATTGTAAATAGACCTGCAATGAACTTTGTGGTACATGACTCTTTTTGAATTATGGTTTTCTCAGGGTATATGCCCAGTAGTGGGATTACTGGGTCATATGGTAGTTCTACTTTTAGTTTTTTAAGGAACATCCATACTGTCCTCCATAGTGGCTGTATCAATTTACATTCCCACCAACAGTGCAAGAGGGTTCCCTTTTCTCCACACCCTCTCCAGCATTTATTGTTTGTACACTTTTTGATGATGGCCATTCTGACCAGTGTGATACCTCATTGTAGTTTCGATTTGCATTTCTCTAATGATTAGTGATGTTGAGCATCCTTTCATGTGTTTGTTGGCAACCTGTATACCTTCTTTGGAGAAATGTCTGTTTAGGTCTTCTGCCCATTTTTGGATTGGATTGTTTGTTTTTTTGATATTGAGCTGCATGAGCTGCTTGTACCCTTTGGAGGTTAATCCTTTGTCACTTGCTTCATTTGAAAATATTTTCTCCCATTCTGAGGGTTGTCTTTTCATCTTGTCTATGGTTTCCTTTGCTGTGCAAAAGCTTTGAAGTTTCATTAGGTCCTATTTGTTTACTTTGGTTTTTACTTCCATTTCTCTAGGAGGTGGGCCATAAAGGATCTTGCTGTGATTTATGTCATAGAGTGTTCTGCCTGTGTTGTCCTCTAAGAGTTTGATAGTTTCTGGCCTTACATTTAGGTCTTTAATCCATTTTGAGTTTATTTTTGTGTGTGGTGTTAGGAAGTGTTCTAATTTCATTCTTTTACATGTAGCTGTCCAGTTTTCCCAGCACCACTTATTGAAGAGGTTGTCTTTTCTCCATTGTATATTCTTGCCTCCTTTATCAAAGATAACATGACCATATGTGCATGGGTTTATCTCTGGGCTTTCTATCCTGTTCCATTGATCTGTATTTCTGGTTTTGTGCCAGTACCATACTGTCTTGATTACTGTAGCTTTGTAGTATAGTCTGAAGTCAGAGATCCTGACTCCTCCAGCTCCATTTTTCGTTCTCAAGATTGCTTTGGCTATTCGGGGTCTTTTGTGTTTCCATACAAATTGTGAAATTTTTTGTTCTAGTTCTGTGAAAAATGCCATTGGTAGTTTGATAGGGATTGCATTGAATCTGTAGATTGCTTTGGGTAGTATGGTCATTTTCACAAAGTTGATTCTACCAATCCAGGAACATTGTATATCTCTCCTTCTGTTTGTATCATCTTTAATTTCTTTCATCAATCAGTGTCTTATAGTTTTCTGTATACAGTTCTTTTGTCTCCTTAGGTAGGTTTATTCCTAGGTATTTATTCTTTTTGTTGCAATGGTAAATGGGAGTGTTTCCTTAATTTCTCTTTCAGAATTTTCATCATTAGTGTATAGGAATGCAAGAGATTTCTGTGCATTAATTTGTATCTTGCTACTTTACCAAATTCATTGATTAGCTCTAGTAGTTCTCTGGTAGCATCTTTAGGATTCTCTACGTATAGTATCATGTCATCTGCAAACAGTGACAGTTTTACTTCTTCTTTTCCGATTTGGATTCCTTGTACTTCTTTTTCTTCTCTGATTACTATGGCTAAAACTTCCAAAACTATGTTGAATAATAGTGGTGAAAGTGGGCAACCCTGTCTTGTTCCTGATCTTAGATGAAATGGTTTCAGTTTTTCACCATTGAGAACAATGTTGGCTGTGGGTTTGTCACATATGGCCTTTATTATGTTGAAGTAAGTTCCCTCTATGCCTACTTTCTGGAGGGTTTTTATCATAAATGGGTGTTCAGTTTTATCAAAAGCTTTTTCTGCATCATATGGTTTTTCTCCTTCAATTTGTTAATATGGTGTATCACATTGATTGATTTGCATATATTGAAGAATTCTTGCATTCATTGGATAAATCCCACTTGATCGTAGTGTATGATCCTTTTAACGTGCTGCTGGATTCTGTTTGCTAGGATTTTGTTGAGGATTTTTGCATCTATGTTCATCAGTGATATTGGCCCTTAGTTTTCTTTCTTTGTGACATCTTTGTCTGGTTTTGGTATCAAGGTGATGGTGGGCTTGTAGAATGAGTTTGAGAGTGTTCCTCCCTCTGCTATATTTTGGAAGAGTTTGATAAGGATAGGTGTTAGCTCTTCTCTAAATGTTTGATAGAAGTTAGCTGTGAATCCATCTGGTTCTGGGCTTTTGTTTGTTGGAAGATTTTTAATCATAGTTTCAATTTCAGTGCTTGTGATTGGTGTGTTTATATTTTCTATTTCTTCCTGTTTCAGTCTCGAAAGGTTGTGCTTTTCTAAGAATTTGTCCATTTCTTCCAGGTTGTCCATTTTATTGGCATATAGTTGCTTGTAGTAATCCCTCATGATCTTTTGTATTTCTGCAATGTCAGTTGTTACTTCTCCTTTTTCTTTTCTAATTCTGTTGATTTGTGTCTTCTCCCTTTTTTCCTTGATGAGTCTAGGTAATGGTTTATCATTTTCTTTATCTTCTCAAAGAACAAGCTTTTAGTTTTATTGATCTTTGCTATTGTTTCCTTCATTTCTTTTCCAATTATTTCTGATCTGATCTTTATGATTTCTTTCCTTCTGCTAACTGTGGGGGTTTTTGCTCTTCTTTCTCTAATTGCTTTAGGTGTAAGGTTAGGTTGCTAATTTGAGATTTTTCTTATTTCTTGAGGTACGATTGTATCGCTATAAACTTCCCTCTTAGAACTGCTTTTCCTGCATCCCATAGGTTTTGGGTCATCGTGTTTTCATTGTCATCTGTTTCTAAGTACTTTCTGATTTCCTCTTTGATTTCTTCAGTGATCTCTTAGTTATTTTGTAGTGTATTGTTTAGCCTTCATGTGTTTGTATTTTTTCAGCTTTTTTCCTGTAATTGATATCTAGTCTCATAGCATTCTGGTCAGAAAAGATACTTGATAAGATTTCAATTTTCTTAAATTTACCAAGGCTTGATTTGTGACCCAATATATGATCTATCCTGGAGAATGTTCCATGAGCACTTGTAAAGAAAGTGTATTCTGTTGTTTTTGGATGGAATGTCTTATAAATATCAATTTAGTCCATCTTGTTTAATGTGTCATTTAAAGCTTGTGTTTCCTTATTTATTTTCATTTTGGTTGATCTGTCCATTGGTGAAAGTGGGGTGTTAAAGTCCCCTTTGTTACTTTGTTATGATTGTGTTACTGTCGATTTCCCCTTTTATGGTTGCTAGCATTTGCCTTATGTATTGAGGTGCTATGTTGGGTGCATAAATATTTACAACTATGGATTGATCCATTGATCACTATGTAGTGTCCTTCTTTGTCTCTTGTAATAGTGTTTATTTTAAAGTCTATTTTGTCTGATACGAGAATTGCTACTCCAGCTTTCTTTTGAGTTCCATTTTCATGGAATATCTTTTTCCATCCCCTCACTTTCAGTCTGTATGTACCCCTAGGTCTGAAGTGGGTCTCTTGTAGACAGCGTATATACAGGTCTTGTTTTTGTATCCATTCAGCCAGTCTATGTCTTTTGGTGGGAGCATTTAATTCATTTACTTTTAAGGTAATTATTGATATGTATGTTCCTATTACCATAGTCTTAATTGTTTTGGGTTTGTTTTTGTCGGTCTTTTCCCTCTCTTGTGTTTCCTGCCTAGAAAAGTTCCTTTAGCATTTGTTGCAAAGCTGGTTTGGTGGTGCTGAATTCTCTTTGCTTTTGCTTGTCTGTAAAGGTTTTAATTTCTCCATCGAATCTGAATGAGATCTTTGCTGGGTAGAGTAACCTTCTTTGTAGGTTTTTCCCTTTCATCACTTTACCCATTTTCTTAACTTAACTGAAACTAATTTTTATCACATTGAGTTATTATGAAAATTTCAAATTAAAATGCAAGCAAAATAGTTAGATATCATGCTTAGTGATATTATAAATTCCATTAGATTTCTTCAAAATTTTTACAGACTATTGATAAAAATCTAAAAGAAGCAAAATAAAAATAAGCAAAACAAGCACAAATCATGGCAGCATGACCTGAAGGGTAGCAGAATATGCCACCACACAATATGCCTCTTTGGCATAAGGATTATTTTGACCTAACGGGTGGTTTTAGATAATAGAATTTAAATTCCTTGTTGGCCACAGGAGTCTGCGATACCAAATACCTCCTGCAAATACCTCTGGTATTGTAGAAACTCAAATACAAAAAATTATTAAGCCACTTGACTAAAAGAGATTAGTGCGTCTTCATGTACATTCTTTTATTTATTTGGTACAGAATGGTTTGGTTTATGGGGCCTCTGAATAGATGCCTATTTCAGTCTCTTGGTATTTTCCTTATGATAGCCATCATTGTTGTCTCCCTGACGAGCTGTGTTCTCTCAAGGGTTTTATAAGTGTTCACAGCACCATTAATACATCAGATTGTCTCACTGTGCTTTGAGAAAGAGAAACAAGATGAACAATGAGATGAACAGCAAAAACCTTCTTCAAAAGTGATTTCATAACCTATAAGTTTCACAGCGAAACAAGTCACCCTGATGATAACTGAGTGTGCTAGTAACAAACACATGAGAGGATGACCAAAAGGGGGGAATTGCTGAAGTAATTACACAAGGAGGCCATTAGACTGAGATGGCTTGAATGTCTTGGTAGCCTGCATAAGCAAACCCAAACCCAAGCCAGATCTAATATCTGTTAATGCACTCGTATCCCAGAAAATGAATTTAAGAGCAACCAGTCACAAACACTCAACTAGGCTTTTGCAAGTAAGGCGGCCACTTAAGTTATAACCAATCAAATAATTTCCTTTCTTTCCTTCTGCCTCATTTTTATAAAAGTCTTTCCCCCAGCTTGTGGTGATGGAGTGCTCCTAACCAATTTTGGTTTGGCACTGCTGGATTTGAGTTGATATTCCCTCAAATAAAGTCTTGAAAAAATTTTGGTGGGCCTCAGTTTACCAGATTGTAAATGATATTGTACACTTAATTTTTGTTTAATACCTTCATTGCCATATATAGAATACAAATCGATTTTTTGGGTTGATTTTGAATTCTGCAACCTTGATGAACTTTCTTATTAGTTGTAGCAGTGGGGTTTTTTTTGGGGGGGAGCATTCCTTGGAATCAAGAAAATGATACCATTTGCAATAGCATCCAAAAATGTCAATTATCAAGGAATAAATCTAATAAAAGATGAGTGAGATTTCTATAGTGGAAACTACAAATCATCATTAAGAGAAATTAATAGAACTACATAAATTATGAGAATACAAAGTTTGGAGATTGATCATAAGAGTAGATATTTTAAAGATGTCAGTTCTCTCTAAATTAATCTAAATTCAGGAAGAATCTCATTAACATCATGGCAAGGAATTTTGTTTGCTGGCTTCCTTGCTAGTTTTGTTTTGTTTCTTCACTGTTTTGGGGTTTTCTTGTTGTTGTTGTTGGTGGTGGTGGTGGTGGTGTGGGAGGATTGCCAAGCTGAATTTTAAAATTCACATGTAAATACTATAGTCTTAGATTAGCCAAGAAAATTTTGAAAAATTAGAAAAAAAACTGGAAGAAATTCAACACAAGATAATGAAAGCTATATGAGTTAACATTGTGTGATATATTAATTGATATAGTGTAGTGTTGGCTCAAGTATAGATAAACTGCACAACAGAACAAAAGAGAAATTCTAGAAATAGATTGCCTCACAAATGCAATGCTCTGGTCTACGGTGACACTGCAGAGCAATGGAGGAAAGAGGGTCTTTTCAATAAATGCTGCTAGGTCGTTTGAAGGTCCATTTAAGGAAATTTAATGTGACACCTACTCAAATTTCAATAAAAACCAATTTCAGATGGATTGGAAAAATTTAGTAAGATTTAACATTGAAGCAAATGGGGCCTTGGATTTCAATTGACGGATAATCTAAATTTCTTTATCAGATGTACCACTATACAGATTGTCTATTCTGAATCAGTTTTGGTAAATTATATGGGGTAGATTAAAGAAGGGTACAAATTATTTGCATTTATCTCATGGAGACATAGATTGTATATCCCCTCCCCTTAAATCTGGACTGACCCTATACTCACTTAGACCATTATAATGTGATGGAAATTACTCCACACAAGTTCTGAGGCTAAGTTTGAAGAAGTTTTGTAGCTTTTACTTTCCTTTCTTGGGAGTCCTGAGGCATCAGGCTTGTCTTCACAGCTGATGGGAACACATAGCCCACGTTAAGAGGCACTGGAACTTCATGCAGAGGGAGAGAGTGTCTCAGTGTCCCAGATGAGCCTCCAGAGGACCCCAGCCCCAGCTCCTGTCTGACTGCAGCCATGTGAGAGACCCTCCATGAAAACCACCCACTAAGTTCAACCAACTCTTAGAATTGTGAAAAATCATCAAATAGCTACAGTTTTAAGCCACTAAGTTTGGGGATGATTTGTTACACAGAAATAGATCATGAAATTTAGTGTTTTTCAAAGAATTTCATCTAAAATATCAAATATACTGCCATAAAATTCTGTATAATATCTTCTTAGTATCTTTTTAATGCCTGTAGGATCTTTAGGAATAGTATCTTTTACATTCCAGGTGTTAATAATTTGTAATTTAGATTTTTTCTTCTTTAGCAATCTTGTAGGTGATTTATTTAAGAAGTGAAAGAAAAGAAAGAAAACCTTCTAGTTTTGTTAGTTTTATTATACATTTATTTTCAATTGTATTAATTTTCTCTTTTACCTTTATTATTTCCTTTCCTCTATTTTTTAAGTTAAATTTACTTTTCCTAGATGCTTAAGATAAAAGTTTAGGTTTCGGGCTTCCCTGGTGGCGCAGCGGTTGAGGGTCCGCCTGCCGATGCAGGGGACACGGGTTCGTGCCCCAGTCCGGAAGGATCCCACATGCCGCGGAGCGGCTGGGCCCGTGAGCTGTGGCCGCTGAGCCTGCGCGTCCGGAGCCTGTGCTCTGCAACGGGAGAGGCCACAGCAGTGAGAGGCCCGCGTACCGCAAAAAAAAAAAAAAAAAGTTTAGGTCTCTGATTGGGGCCCCAACCTCTTGTTGGGGCTCAGGGAAGGCTGTTCCCAAATATGCCACAATGGCATATTGATTATTTTGAACTAGTTACTTAAGAAATGGCCGATGCAAGAGGGACACTTTGACCCTCCTTCTGTCTCCCTGAAAACAGGAAATAATCTCTCATGTGAAAGCTGCACTCCCTGCATCTGGAGGTATGACAGACTTATCACCAGAGACAGGAATTCAGACCGAGAAACCTATATAAACAAACCTTGTTGTGTCTTTAATTTATTGATACTACCTCAAGCCCAAACTTTGGTTAGATTCTTCACTGTTAGAGCACCCAAAACCTAAGTTTCCTTGTCCTGTCAATTACTCATCACAAACTTATTGTTTCTTTGTCTAAAAAGCATAAAAGCTACCTGCTTTGGCCACTTCTTAGGTCCTATTCCTAGAGACCTCCATGCATGTGAATTAAAATTTGTTTCTTTTTCTCTTGCTCATCTGTCTTGCATCAATTTTATTAATAGTCTAGCCACAGGAACTCAGGAAGGATAGAGGGGGAAATTCTCACCCTCCCGCTGCCCACCCTCCCCACCAGACACTCCCTTTCTCTCTCTCTCTTTTTTTCTTTTTTGCCTACGTTTTTCCTTGAAGCTGTATCAGGCAGATGCTTCTTACTCCACGTTTATTTGAGCAAAACTTTGTAAAGAAATGTGGGTTCAGATGAAAGGGAGGCCATAAGGCTTGAATATAAAAGGGACCAGGAAAGAATGAAGAGAGGATACTGTCTTCAATATTCCGGATTTCCAGGTCAAGGGGCAGGGGCTGAGGAAGCCATCAGGGAGATTTTCTGCAGGAGCAAACCAGATCTTGAGAAAGTACTCTCTGTGGATTAAAAGCCCAACAGGAAACACTTTCATGCTGCAAAGTAGCTAAGCCAGAAGGTTCTTTCTCTTATGAGTGTAATTATCTTCACTTCAGTTTAGGAGCCCTGCAGAAGACAGAAGAAAGCATTGTTTTTACTACAAGCTAATTCTACAAGCAGCTTCTTTCCCCCTCTCCCAGGGTCTCATGTTAAAGCAGTACTGTAAGAAGGGGGAAAAAATTCCTAGATCTCCCTGAGCCAAAGCTACTTTAGAGAACTGGCCTTTTGTTAAGTGGCAAGAAGAAGTTTAGAATTCAAAGTCTTTCCCATTATGTCTGTCTCCTGTCTTGTCATCTCTACAACCAGTTCTAGGAGACCAAATCTATCTCTAAAAGAGGATTAAAGGGCATTACCTGTTGGCTGAAGTCCAGAGTGTCCTGGGAAAGAGAAGAGAAGATATATATTTAAACGATATGGAAGGAATTCTGTCCCCAGCCCCAGGCCCCCATCTGATATATCTCTACACCACAACATATATCCCCTAATGCCAGGGTAGACAAGAGAGCAGACACTAGGAGCATGTGATACATGAAGCTTCTGTCACACAAATACAGTGTAATTTCATCAGCCTTTGTGTCTCTTCCTGCATTTGCCCCAGGATCTCCACACAAAATCTCCATGCATGTTAACTCTTCTTTTATCTCTACAGGCCATCACCTCTTACTTTTCAACCATAAGTAACCATGAACTGTTTTTTTCTGGATTTCTGGAAATTTGAGGTCAATAAAGGGGAAATAAAAGTTTTATACAAGGTCACTGATATACAGCGAACAAACTTGAGCAAAACCATCTTTCTTCCTCCAAAAAAGTCTGTGGGGCATCTCAGCTGTCAACAGGTTCCTTACCTTTCTGGTTCCTGAAGTAGATGAACAGCCCCACCCCAAGGAAGAGCAGACCCAGAACAAAGGCCCCGATTCCACTCAGCATCTTGCTCTGAGCAGATCCAGACTGTGCCCCTGAGAAAAGAAGCTAGTTTTAGTGATTCTTATCCCAGATCCAACTTCTCTAATTGAGATTCTGAGATTGAGATCTTTGAGAATGGGGAAAGAAGGTTGCCCTGGAAGAATTAGAATGATTGGTCATTTCTGGAAAAGAGGTTAAAAATACAGAGTAGCTACAAGGTTAAGACATTGAACCCATTTAAATATCACAGCCCTGACACAAGGCCATGACTACAACAACTGCTGGGTGAGGAGCCTGGGACTCAATGATATTATGTAGCTTGTCTAGGGTGACAGAGCTAATAAAAGGCAGAACTGAGGTTGGACTCCCCTCATGTCAGGAAGGTCCCTATATTGCAGAGGATGTGCCCCTTCTCAGATCACAGTGAACATCTCAGAGAAACAGTGTCAGAAGTACAAGCCCAGCCTGAGGCAGGGGACTGGTGCCCAGGGCCATGTAGTGACCATGACCTGAGATTTCATGGAGGCTCAAAACAGGGACACCTCTTTTCTGCATGTCAGGCAGAATTGCCTCCCAGGGGGTATAGGTACTTGTAGAAGATATCATAGGATATCTGTAAACTATCAGAGGATTTCTATCACAGGATATTATAAGGTTCCTGTGATATCCTCAATAATAACCTCAGCTGAAGGAGAGGAGAACATGGAGCAAACACATGCTGTGGGGAGAGGAGAAACCTGACACTCAGGGGTAAGCAAGATCCCTTCTTGGTAGGTAAGGAACTTATGAGGCCAGAAAGCTTCTCACTCCATTCCACTCTGACAGGGCTGGTCTGGCTGGGGTGCTCCACGTGGCAGGTGTAGACCTCTCCACTCTGAGGGACTGTTTCAAGCATCACCATGGTCTGGAAGGTCCAGTCTCCATTAGGGATCAGGCCTGTGGAGACCACCCCCGCCTCCTCTTCCTGGCCGTTCCGGAACCACCTGACTTCAATGTGGCCTGGATAGAAACCATTCACAGAGCAGACCAGGAGGTTGTGGTGCTGCAGGGGCTGTGTCTTTGCAGGATACACAGTCACTGTAGGTGCCACTAGGAGAGAAAAAGGTAGAGGGGATAAGTGAGGGAGAGAGAGTAAGTCTCATTGGTTGGCTGCCTTTCTGCCCCCAGTCTCTAGTCCCAGTCTTCAGTCTCCAGCAGGCCTCCCTGAAAGCTGGCTATGTAGCCCAACAGAAATTAGTGCCATAAGACTTGACTTTAATGCTTACAGTATGGGCCCATTAGATCTGACAGATGTTCAGGAAATTTGTTTTCTATTGTTTTGTTTTTTCATAGCATGAAAGAGTTATTCATTGTTGAATTGATGTGTTTACAAATCTTTGCACAGTATATAGTGTATTATTAATAGCATGATTTCTGGAGCCAGGGTGCCTGAGTTCAAATACAGGCTCTACCTCTTACAGATTGATCCTGGGTGAGTTTTAAAATTCCTCTGTGTCTCAGGTTGCTCACCTGTAAAGGGGGATAATAATACTAACTTAGGGTTATGTGAGGATTAATGTACCTAAAGTATGTGAAACGATGGCTGGAACTTAGTCTTTAATATATGTTAGCTATTTACTATCTTCATTTACTTGGAGAGAAAATATGACTCAAAGCAGTGTGGATAAATTAGGGGACAGCTTGGGGTAGATGGGGAGACAGAAGATAAAATCCTGGGAATGCTACACTCACACCTTAGAACACCACAGAAAGGGTTCTACCCTGGGAAGCAGGAATAGACAAAGGTCTCTTGAACTCTGAGTTGAGTCCCAAGGAAAGCATGATTCCTGAAGGGGAGAGAAAGGACGAAGTAAAGTCATTCATTAAAAAAAAAAAACCAAACAAAACCAAAACAAAAGCTTATTATTACACTCAGCTGATCAATTCTTCTGCTTTGCAAAACAAGCAGATCTATTACTGGAATTGTAACATTTTACAATTTTCTTTCTTTTTAAGCTGGCATTTCAGTCCAGGGCAGGGCCTGAGACTCATTAATATGTGTGCTTAGCTCCTGAGACAACCCTTGACACCACAAGCCACAATAAACACAATTATTAGTTGCAAAAGAGAAACCTGGGGGGAAAATCCTTTTTACAATAATGCAAAGTGGTAGATTTAAGATTGATGGTAAATCATCACTAACAATTTTGCAGTATATTTCATTAAATAAAAATGTTTAAATTCCTAACTTGGAATATAATGAACAGAATCAAAACATAAACCACAAACTGGAGAAAAAGCTAAATCAAACGTCAGCGACTTGTTAATCTTAATGCATAGAGAACCCGTAAAATCACCGAGAAAACCACCAGGACCGCAGAGATAGTCAACAAGAGATAATTCTTAGAGCCATAACAAAGGTTAGCCAATAAATATGTGAAAAATGTTCAAGAACCTTAGAAATCAAAGAAATTTTAAATAAAAACAAAAAGATATAAATTTTCAACTGTTTGGTAATGTTGAAAAAAGATCTAATAAAGGGGAATGTAAAGTAAAATGAGGTAAATTGTTACAAGTATAAAAAGGATAATATGTAACTACTCAAATACTACTAGCGTTATAAAAAATAGTAACACCAGCATATTAAGTAACAAAATTATAATTCAAAAAGTTGATTTCACAATCATTTCAACTATGTAAAATATATATACTAAGGAGAAAAAAAGCAAGAAATTTAGACCTGAAATAAGCTTCAGAGAGATCAGAGGAGCCGCAGAGGCTCCCCTGCCCGCACCTGTCAAAAACTAGTCTGACGCCTTCTTCTCAGTGAAGTGCTCCTGCACACGGACAGACGCGGCACACTTATTTCCGGGGTGTCAGGAGTAAGAGGGTGTGTGCCCAGAACGCGCTGTGACTCTTCTCCTCACAGGCTCCCAATCCTTTCACTTTCCTCACCTCTCCTCCCCCAAACCTTCCCCCAACCACAGACACCTTGAAGTCCCTCCCGCATCTCTAACCGCCCACCGCAGTCGGGGTTTCCTCCCCTCCCCTCCCCTCCCCCTCGCCTCCCCCACAGGGACCACCAAGCACACCCGGAGCCTCCCTCCTGCACCCTTCCCGCCACACCTCCCCTCCCGCCCGGGCCTCCCCACACCACACACGCTCTCTCCCCTCTCACAGTCACTGACAAAATCACACACGGTCTCCGGACAACAGGCTCTCACAGGAACCCGCCTAACTTGTACTTGCTCACAGCCCTACACACACCCCGCCCCCCGAACGCAGTCTCCTCTGTCCGCGTCTCTGTGTCTCTCTGTCTCTGTCTCAAACACACACTCACACGCACTGTGCCCCCGCCCGCTGGCCGCCCAGCCCCGCGCTCACCTCGCCGCTGCACCGTGAAGCTCTCCACAGCCCCGTAGTTGTGTCTGCAGTACGTGTCCACCGCGGCCCGTGTCCGCTCCAGGAAGTCCTTCTGGCTGTTCCAGTACTCGGCGTCCGGCCGGCCCAGCTCGGTCACCGCCCGGTGCTCGCCCACGTCGCTGTCGAAGTGCGCGTACTCCTCCCGGTTATAGATGTATCTGCTCAGGAACCGCACCCGCTCTGTCCCATTAGAGAAACGACACTCGGCCTTAAACTGAAACATGAAAAGTGCTGTGGGGACAGGAAAGATCTGATTACCTGGGCGGGCTCCTGGGAGGAGACTGAAGGCAATAACCACAAATGCAGGGCACCCAGACGGAGGACGGGGCACTGACACTCCCTTATTGGCTCCACTGGCACCCTCAACTACCCCACGGGTTCATCTTTGATCTGCAGGGTCAAGCGAGACCATGGTGGGTGGAGGAGACGCCCCTGATCCTAAAGCATTTGGGATGCAGTCAGCTCTGTACTTGGCTGGAGACCTCCAAGCCAGAGCCGGATGGGGATTTGCCCCATCACCACCTCCTCCTGAATGCCTCCACCGGAAGAACACTCTGCTTCCTCCTCTCATCCCACAACCCTTTAGCTGTTCCTGAAACACTTCCTTACCTAGTGCTGACCTTGTGCCAAGCCTGTGCTGCTGCCCCTGGGATTCCACAGAAGGAAAAACAAACATCTCCCCTACCTTCTAGGAGCATAAAATTTAGTGAAAGTGATGGACAAAACCCAACCACACAAGAATTAATTATACAGGAGCCAGAAATGTCACAAGAAAAGCGTGGAGATCTAGAACAGAGAATAATTACATTAGGGTGTCAGAGAAGTAGTCTCTAAAGACTGATATTTAAGATGTGACAGGAAAGGTTAAGTTGATGTGAGCTGAAAGGGAGAGTGGGTGTAGGGGGGTGTATGTGAGGGAAACAGGAGGCATATTTCAGGTAAGGGTAATATCGTGTGCAGAAGCTTGAAAGACATGATGAACTTCTGCAAGAAATCAGAAAAAAACAGTTCACTGAGCACAGAGAGTGAGGAAGGAGGAGGGTAAAAGACTAGACTGGAGAAATGGTGTGGGGTACTTAGAAGTCTTGGAGACAATGTTAGGATTTTGACTTCATACTAAATGTAATGGGAAACCCTAACCCTAACCTAGGTTAGGTAGAGATACGTGAAGCTACTGAAGCATTACAAGGAGGGTCATTTATGTTTACTTTTAAGAAATAATTGTAGGTATACCACATAGAGATTGGATTTTAGGAGTTCGCAAGTGGAGACAGGGAGACCGTTTAGGAACATGGTAGAATTCTCCAGTGAAGGTGTGCTTGTGGCTTCATTTAGTGTGGTAGTGACAAAGACAGTAGTAAAAATAGAGTGAACAGATTTGGGGTAGATTGTTGTATGACTTGTAAATGAATTAAATGGTGGGGGTTGGTGGATAGGAGGTCAGGCTGATCCCTCAGGACTTTGTCTCCACATATCTCCACAAATAAAAATCAGCGTTCTCCCCATGACCATCAGGGCCTACCATGATCTGGCTCCTGATTTCCTTTCCAACCTCATCTTCTTTCACTCCCCAACTTGCTTGCTCTGCTTCAGTCACTCTAGCCTTCTTTCTGTCCCTTAAACAGCAAACATCTTCCCACAGTTTGGCCTTTCCCTTGGTCTCTCTCCCTGGAGCATTTGTCTGTTAGATCCCTCCCATGTCTGGCTTCTTCTCATCATTTATGTCTCAACTGAATGTCACCTTTCCAGGGAGAGCTCCCTAGACACTTGAATTGAAGGCAGGTGAATCCAATATTCTCTGTCCCGTAACCTTGAACTATTCTTTTCAGAGGACTTGTTGCTCTCTGAAATGTTTTTTGGTTTTGTTGGTTGTCATTATTGTTGTTAAATGTTCATTGGATTGTTGTCTTTCTTGTCATTAAGTAAGTTCCAAGATAATTGGGGATTTTTCTATCTGATTCAGATAGGATTGTCTGAGCCTAGAATAGAGCCCAGCATATAATAATAGTTGCTCAGAAAAATATTTGTAGTCTAAATTACTAAACCCAGGGTTCTAGGAATTGATTTTTGTGGGCATCCCAGAAAGCAAGAAAGGGTTCAGCTCCAACACTCTTTTATTCTGATGACACATTATATCCCTTCTACTTCTCATGAAAAACCCAAATTTCCTCTTTCTTCTTCTACTAGTTGGAAGAAACATTCACAGGGAAGAAATGGTAATTTTAAGAAAAGGGGAAGAGTTCATTATGTTCGAAATCATCCAGCGAACCTGTTATAATGCTGAGGGTCTGTGCATACTTTGGGGATTATCAGATCTGGTGATGACATATTTTTCTGGGTAAAAATAGGGAGGAACTAAAATTTGAGGTAACTAAACATAGCTGATTAAGGAAAACAGAGGGCATGTTGCATGATCTTATGAAATTTGGGTCTAAGACTCCAAGAGACCAATGAGTTCCCTTGACTTGCTTACCAGCTTTCAGCCCAATGGGATGGAAACAACTTTCACACTGTCTGTACCCTAATGAGGTACATGGTTTCCCATGTAAAACTGCAGATATTTGACTATCTGTGAACTACAAAATCAGAATTTCATATAATTTATTCTATGCTCTGGCCAGAGAAGGGGGAGATATGGGGGAAACTGATAGTATAGAAAGGCTCAGGCTTCCCTGGTGGCGCAGTGGTTAAGAATCTGCCTGCCAATGCAGGGGACATGGGTTCGAGCCCTGGTCCAGGAAGATCCCACATGCTGCAGAGCAATTAAGCCCATGCACCACAACTACTGAACCTGCACTCTAGCGCCCGTGAGCCACAACTACTGAAACCCCCATGCCTAGAGCCCATGCTCTGCAACAAGAGAAGCCACCGCAATGAGAAGCCTGCGCACCGCAACGAAGAGTAGCCCCCGCTTGCCACAACTAGAGAAAAACCCACGCACAGCAACAAAGATCCAACTCGGCCATAAATTAATTAATTAATTAATTTTTTAAAAAAAGAAAGGCTCAAAATAGATTCATAATGGTCACTAACCTTTGTTGGGTGTTCAGAAGATGCCTTACATTTTTTAAGGCATCAAAGAACACCCCATAGGTGCTCTTTATCCACAGGGTCATTCCAAGTACTAAGAATCCCTGCTTCAGCTCCAGGTGCCTTACCCAGGAGAAATAGAGAGAAAACTAACCCCAACTTCTGTCAAAGAACTCCTAGTACAGGGATTCAAACCTTATAAACATTGGAGTTCAGGGAAAATGGAAAGAAGATAATGGGGGAGTTCCCTTGATACATCCTCATATATTAGGGAGAGGTCGCAGCATCACAGATCCTGTTGAGGGCATGACCCAGGACCTTCTAGGAGAGATCTTCCTAATTATTTAGATTCGCCATAAAGTCTTCAGAGAAACTTTCCCTTTTTCTTGTACAATTCAACATAATAAAGAGATCTGTTAATGGAGAATTATTTTAACATCATTTTTTCTAAACCTTTTCAAACACCTGAAGGGATGGGATGCAAGGCTGGGGAAGTTTCATTGCAGGACACTTGAGAAGAAATAGACTATAGATATGGAGGCTACGTATGCCACACTCGTTGAGAGGGCAAGTATCCAGGCACCTTTTGTTGTAGATAGATTGGAGATCCATGTGATAAAGATAGGTGGTCACTAAAAACAAAGTCACTGCACCACCAGGGAAGCCCGAAAAGTCACAATTTTTAAAGAAGGCTGTTCTGGAGTCAGAGGTAAAGCTAACTCACTTCCTTCCCCCACCCCACAATAGCTCACCCCCCAAAGTGTTCACTTACATTGGGTCTCCCTGGCCCAAGTGAGGGGCGGGCTCAGCACCATCAGTATCACTGTCAGAGCTGCCATCCAGGAGCCTCCGGAGAAATACAGGGACACCATGCTGGAGAACAGGAGAGGACAGGGTGTGAGGGGAGCAGGCAAGTACCGCTCAAATGGGTAATGTGACTCTCCTCCACCCAAGTGATACCAACCAAGGAATTCAGTATTTGCTCCTGGATTGGGTTATCTCAGTGTTGGAGAACCAATCAGCATCACAGATGAGAAGCATCATCAGTTACTGGTCAGAGATTCAATATGAAGGTCCTCTTCTGAAACTTAGAATTTCCTCCTTTAAATGGATTGTTTTAATTTAGTGCTTTAAATGTTTGATCCAGTTGTATCTGACACATTTTATTTGGGCATCTCTTGAGAGCCAGCTCCCTGCTGGTCAATGATGTGTCACATGTTTGAGCCTAAAGATCATTCATTTCTCTTACTCGAAGACATAGATATTTTGACGAATATATGTGTGAGTGTGCTTAGGAGTTGAGCAGGTAGAGAGAAAGTGATTGCAATTTAGGAGACCTTTAATTTGGTCCTTCTTGTACTTGTAGATTTGGCGAAATTATTTAACCTCTGCAACTGAAATGAAGGCACTGTGATCTTTCAGGTATAACAATACTGAAAAATGCTGTGATTCTCTGGATGCTTTAAGGAACACCATCCCCTGGTAACTGATGATGTGACAGAATTATAGCTGTTGTTTAGAGTATAATCTGTACTTCCTGACCCGCAGGGGTGTCTCTGATAAACTAAAGGAAATGGAAATTTAGTGAATTACTTAACATGAGTGAAAAACTTCACAGGTTTGTCTCCTGATGCTGTCTAAGTTTAGTGGCACCTCCAGAATATTCATACAGAAAGGGGCTTAGAGGAGGCAATCTGCATGGAATGGAAGATCTTGAAGGCATCTTTGTAATATTTAACTTAACAATGTGATAAAGCTAGCTGTACTGATCAGAGTTTGCAAGTGACTGAAAGATGGATAAAAAGTCAAAGTCAGCCTTTGACACAACACCTCCTCTTTAGAATAATTAATATTTTATGTAAAATATGTTCAATTCCTTATGCTTGGCTCCCATTAGGATTTTCTTATTTTCTTGGGAACATGTCCTCTTATAATTCACTTTCTCTTGCTTTATCCCCAGAAGATATTATAAGAAGATGTTGCTAATGAATACATTATGGAGTGTTCATAAATAGAACCCTATGAAAAAACTATGAATTATATCCTTTGATGTAGTCATATAATCTTAAAAATGTAATTCTACTTTTAGATTATTATCACACATTATATTAACATAAATATAATACTTCAGATTTAGAATGGACTTTAAATGCAACTATTTATTTAAAATTATGCATTAATTCACACTCTGCCCAAGCCATTCTTTATGTGCCTTAATATTTCTAGTGACAGTACTCATCATGCTGCTTTAAAATGATTAAAATTTATTGAGTAAATTTTGAGAGCTTTACTTAGTACCCAGAATTATACAAAGACTTTTTATATGTCTTTTTAAAGTGTAATTCTCACATCATCTCAGTGATTCAAGTACCCTTTTTAATCCTGCAAATGGAGAAAATAAAATAGTGGAAGGAGGTAAGATAATCTTTGCAAGGATACAAGACTACTAAGTGGTACACTCCAGATTGAACCAAGTTACATGTGATTTCAAACCCTGCAAGCTCAGCCATCACATCATACCACCTAAGATTTAATTTCTAAAGAAAATAATGTCCCTTACATTTAAACTATTTTTATCACTTTAATTCACGGGTATGTGTATCAATAAAACTACTCCTTTTAATGACTGACAACATCATGTAAATTGAAGTAGCTACAGTATAGCAATTATAATTCTTTAAAATTTCCCTTCATCAACATTGTAACCCTCCTCTGGAAATGACAGTGTTTGCATTCGTCTTATGTAATAATGCCCGTTTCTCCCCACAAGTCTGCTTATTAAGGTTGCAGAGGCCTCCAAATTCCTATATCTAATCCATTGTCCTCAATCATTATTTTAGATTTCTTGGAATAATGTAGTGTTAATCTGAACATTTTGGAATAGAATAGAAATAGTATCTTGCTTACCATGGAATAATATATTTCTATTAATGTGGAAAATTCAAAATTCTTGGAGAGGTTGGGTAGAAGTCACTATTGTCCCTGGATTCCAGAACAATCTATGTCCCTAAGACTCCAGTGATAGTTCAGTACTATTGGATATTGTGCAGTTGCAACCATGAGAATCTCATGCTTAATTTGACCAAGAGAAAATCATAATTTACTCAGAATTAACTAGTTGTGACTTGTGAAAATCTGAGAAAGTCAAACGAAGGTTCACCTTAGATTATAGGATAAAAAGAATGGCAAAGAAAAGTAATTCAAATACACCAGCAGAGCAGCAACTCTTCAACCACCATGAAGAACCATTGTTACATGGTACCACAAAGAGAAAATGACAAAATGGCAATTCTCCAGAAACCAAACTTAAAGTCATGGACTATTGTGATCTGACAGAGATTTCAAAATAACGAGCTACTAGAAAATCCAGAAAGGCAGTTCAATGAGCTCAGGAATAAAATTAATGAACATAAGGAATATTTACAAAAGAGGTAGAAACTCTAAAAAGAAAAAAACAGAAATCCTAGAGCTGAAGAAATCAATAAATGAGATGAAGAATGCATTAAAAGCATTGGAAATAGAGGAGACCATATGGAAGAGAGACTTAATGAGTTTGAAGATAGAAATCTAGAAATGATACAAGTAGAAGAGAAAAGAGACTCAAGATCTAAAAACAAATGAGGAAATTCTATGAGAATTATTTGACTCTTTTACAAAGGGAAAATTAGGATAATGGGTATCACAAAAAAAAAAATAAATAAAAAAAGAGGGAGAAGGGAGCAAAGAGTTTATTCAAAGAAATAATAGCTGAGAAATTCCTAAACCTGTGAAAGGAACTGGATATGCAAGTCCACAAAGCTAAGAACAAACCTAATTATCTCAATGCAAAAAGACCTCTGCAAGACACATTACATTAAGTCTGTCAAAAATTAATGACAAAGAAAGAATTTTAAAGGCAGCCAAGGAAAAAGGATGGTATACTCCAAAGGAACCCTCATTAGACTATCAGAAGATTTCTCAACAGAAACTCGACAGAAAGGTGAAATGACAAACTCAAACTTCTGAAAGGTAAAAACTGTCAGCCAAGAATACTCTATCCAGCAAAGTTATCATTCAGATATGAAGGAGAAACAAAAGCTTTCCCAGACAAACAAAAAGCTGCAGGAGGTCACCAACATAAACCTTACAAGAAAAGTTGAAAGTGCCCTTCTACCTGAGACAAAAAGGCAAAAGTACACAAAACTTTAAGTAAGGTGATATACTGACAGACAGAATCAGAAAATTGCAACTCTATATCACAACAGATTTTAAAGCACTTCATTAAGCATGAAGGGGAAAGGGAGAAAAAAAAAGCACTAAAAATAGCTATAGCTGCCTCAATTTGGTAGCAAGCTCACAACATGGAAAGGGATAATTTTAGACAACAGAAACATAAGAGAAGAAGAGGAGAAGGATGGAACCCGTATGGGCAAATGAAGATACGATGCTATCAGCAGGAAAAGGACTATTTTATCTGTAAGACATTTTATACAAACCTCAAGGTAACCAAAAGACATAAACCTAGAGCAGACACACGAAACAAAAAAGAGGAAACTGAGAAAAACATTATGCAAAACCACCAAACTAAAATGGCAGACAGAGACACAAAGAAAAGAAATAATGGAGATATAGAGCAACCAGAAAAGAGAAGACAAAATGTTAGTGATAGGTTTTCATTGATCAATAATCACCCTAAATGTAAATGAATTGAATTCACCAATCAAAGGCACACAGTGGATGGATGGATTAACAAACAAGACCCAACTAAATGCTGCCCCTGGGAAAAGAGGCTAGTTTTAGGTTTCTTTTTTTTTTTTTTTTTTTGATTACATATATATGTGTTAGCATACTGTACTTGTTTTTCTCTTTCTGACTTACTTCACTCTGTATGACAGACTCTAGGTCTATCCACCTCACTACAAATAACTCAATTTCATTTCTTTTTATGGCTGAGTAATATTCCATTGTATATATGTGCCACATCTTCTTTATCCATTCATCTGATGATGGACACTTAGGTTGCTTCCATGTCCTGGCTATTGTAAATAGAGCTGCAATGAACATTTTGGTACATGACTCTTTTTGAATTATGATTTTCTCAGGGTATATGCCCAGTAGTGGGATTGCTGGGTCGTATGGTTGTTCTATTTTTAGTTTTTTAAGGAACCTCCATACCATTCTCCATAGTAGCTGTATCAATTTACATTCCCACCAACAGTGCAAGAGTGTTCCCTTTTCTCCACACCTTCTCCAGCATTTATTGTTTGTAGATTTTTTTGATGATGTCCATTCTGACCAATGTGAGGTGATACCTTATTGTAGTTTTGATTTGCATTTCTCTAATGATTAATGATGTTGAGCATTCTTTCATGTGTTTGTTGGCAATCTGTATATCTTCTTTGGACAAATGTCTATTTAGGTCTTCTGCCCATTTTCGGATTGGGTTGTTTGCTTTTTGATATTGAGCTGCATGTGTTTCTTGTATGTTTTGCAGATTAATCCTTTGTCAGTTGCTTCATTTGCAAATATTTTCTCCCATTCTGAGGGTTGTCTTTTCGTCTCGTTCATGGTTTCCTTTGCTGTGCAAAAGAGTTGAAGTTTCATTAGGTCCCATTTGTTTATTTTTGTTTTTATTTCCATTTCTCTAGAAGGTGGGTCATAAAGGATCTTGCTGTGATTTATGCCATAGAGTGTTCTGCCTATGTTTTCCTCTAAGAGTTTGATAGTTTCTGGCCTTACATTTAGGTCTTTAATCCATTTTGAGCTTATTTTCGTGTATGGTGTTAGGGAGTGTCCTAATCTCATACTTTTACATGTACCTGTCCAGTTTTCCCAGCACCACTTATTGAAGAGGTTGTCTTTTCTCCATTGTATATTCTTGCCTCCTTTATCAAAGACAAGGTGACCATATGTGCATGGGTTTATCTCTGGGCTTTCTATCCTGTTCCATTGATTTATATTTCTGTTTTTGTGCCAGTACCATACTGTCTTGATTACTGTAGCTTTGTAGTATAGTCTGAAGTCAGGGAGCCTGACTCCTCCAGCTCCATTTTTCTTTCTCAAGATTGCTTTGGCTATTCGGGGTCTTTTGTGTTTCCATACAAATTGTGAAATTTTTTGTCCTAGTTCTGTGAAAAATGCCAGTGGTAGTTTTTTGTTGCAGTAGGAATGGAGGATCCATGTGATAAAGATAGGTGATGACTGAAGAAAATGTCACACTTTGTAAATTGTGGTCTCGACAGAGACAAACGTAACTCCCTTTCTTCTCCCACCCATTGTAGCTCACCCCCACAGGGTGCGTGCTTACTTCAGGTGTCCCTGGCCCAAGTGAGGGAAGTGCTCAGCACCATCAGTATTACTGTCAGAGCTGCCATCCAGTGAACCACAGACACATCATGCAGGGGAACAGGAGAAGACAGAGTGTGAGAGAGCAGGTAAGTGTCACTCAGTGAGGAGTAGGATGCTCCTCAACCCACATGGCCAAACAATACTAACCAATGAACTCTTTGTTCCTGGTTTGGGTGATATCAGTGTTAGAAAAACCAATGAGCATCGGAGATGAATAGCATCATCATTTGCTGGAAGGAGATCCAATATGAATGTCCTCTTCTGAAACTTAGAATTTCCTTCACTAAAAGGACTGTTTTAATTTAGTACTTTAAGGGTTTGATCCAGTTGTATCTGAGACATTTTAATTGGGCCCCTACTGTGAGCCAGTTCTGTGCTGGTCAGTGGTGTGTCACATGTTTGAGCCTTTTAGGAACATCATTTCTCTTACTTGAAGATAGAGATATTTTGACAAATATATGTGTGAGTGTGTGAGGAATTGAGGAAGTGGAGAGAAAATTATTACATTTTAGGAGACCTTTAATCTGGTCCTTTTTTGCATCATAATTTAGTGTTGTAGACTTGGGGGAGTTACTTGTATAGTTGAAAACAAGGCACTTTGATTTTTCAGGTACATCAACACTGAAAAATTCTATGATTCTGTGGACAACTGAAAGAACAGCACCCCTGGTAACTGATGATGTGATAGAATTATAACTGTTGTATGGAGAGTATAGTCCATACCTCCTTACAGATAAGAATGTCTCCAATAAACCAGAGGGAATTGAAAGTTAGTCAATAATTTAACCTAAGTGAAAATGTTTTTCACATTTGTCTCCTGATGATATGACTGAGTTTAATGGCACCTCCAGAAAACGCAGAGAGAAAGGGGCTTATAGGAGACAACCTACATGGAATGGAGGGTCTTGAAGGTACATTTGTAGCCCTTAACCTAACAATGTAATAAAGCCAACTGCCCAAATCATAGTATGTAGGGGGCTGAGAAATGGATAAAGGACTCAAAGTCAGCCTTTGGCGCAATAACTCAGCTTTAGAATGTAATATTTTACATAAAAAACAGTTCAATTCCTATTGCTGTTTCCCATTAGGATTCCCTCATTTTACTGGAGATATGTCCCTTATTATTCAACTTCTCTTGCTTTATCCTAAGAAAAGATATAAGAAGACTTTGCTAATGAATACATTAAAGAGTGTTCAGGAAATAGAACACTATGGGAAAACTATGAATTATATCTCTTGATATAATCATATAATTTTAAACATATAAATCTATGTTAGATAATTACTACACATTATATTAGTATAAATGTAATATGTCAGATTTAGAATGGACTTTAGAGGCCAATGGTTTGCCTAAAGTTCACCATTAATTCACACCCCATCCCAGTTCTTATAAGCATTCATTCTTTATGTGCATTAATAGTTCTAGTGACAATATTCACCATGCTGCAATAAAATGACAATAATTAATTGAGCAACTTTTGTGCTTTTTACTTTGTACCCAGAATTATACAAGGAACTTTTTAGGTATCTTTTTGAAATATAATTTTCACATCATTTCAGTGACTTTAGTACTCTTTCTAATCCTACAAATAGAGAGAATAAAATTATAGGTCAGGGTTAAACAGCCTTTGCAAGGATACAAGGCTAGAAAATAGTACACTCCAGACTGAGTCAAGATATATGTGACTCCAAACTACACAAGCTCAAAGATCACATCATACTACAACACAATCCATTTCTGAAGAGAATTAAGTCCCGTAGATTGAAACTACTCTCATCACTTTAATTCATTGGTATATGTATCAGCACAATTACTCCTTTTAATTAATGACAACATTTTATATAAATTGAGACAGCTACTGTGTAACTATTCTAGTTTCTTCAAAAGATTCCCATCATCAGCATCATTACTCTACTCTGGAAATGGCAAGATTTGCATTTATCTTATGTAATCACACCTATTGCTCCTCACCAGTCTCCTTCAATTGAAGACAACAGTGGCCTCCAAATTCCTATATTCAATCTTCTTCTCAATTATTATTATAGACTTCTCAGCATAACAAATTGCAAGTTTGAACATTTTGAAAGAGAATAGACATAGTATCACTTCCTTTAGAAAAATTTATTTCTATTAATATGGAAGTTTCATTTCTTGGAGTGGTTGGGTTGAAGCCACTATTGTCCCTGGATTTGAGAAGAACCTATGTCCCTAGACCACAACGATAATTCAGTACTATTAAAAGTGGTGCAATTAACTAGTTGTGACATGTGATAATCTGGGAAATCCATGCTAAGGTTCACCTTAGATAAAAGAATAAAAGGAATGGTGAAATAAAAAGTAATGCTGTGGGGGAGACCTTCAAGATGGCGGAGGAGTAAGACATGGAGATCACCTTCCTCCCCACAAATACACCAGAAATACATCTACATGTGGAACAACTTCTACAGAACACCTACTGAATGCTGGCAGAAGACCTCAGACTTCCTAAAAGGCAAGAAACCCCCCAAGTTCCTGGGTAGGGCAAAAGAAAAAAGAAAAAACAGAGACAAAAGAATAGGGACCGGACCTGCACCAGTGGGAGGGAGCCGTGAAGGAGGAAAGTTTTCCAAACACTAGGAAACCCCTTCGTGGGTGGAGACTGTGGGTGGTGGAGGGGGGGAGTCACGGAGAAGAGCGCAGCAACAGGGTGTGGAGGGCAAAGCAGAGAGATTCCTGCACACAGGATCGGTGCCGACCAGCACTCACCAGTCTGAGAGGCTTGTCTGCTCGCCCGCCGGGGCGGGTGGGGGCTGGGAGCTGAGGCTTGGGCTTCAGCGGTCAGATCCCAGGGAGAGGACTGAGGTTGGCTGCGTGAACACAGCCTGAAGGGGGCTAGTGCACCACAGCTAGCCAGGTGCGAGTCCGGGAAAAGTCTGGAGCTACCTAAAAGGCAAGAGACCATTGTTTCAGGGTGCGCGAGGAGAGGGGATTCAGAGTGCCTAAACAAGTTCCAGAGATGGGTGCGAGCCATGGCTATCAGTGCGGACCCCAGAGACGGGCATGAGACGCTAAGGCTGCTGCTGCAGCCACCAAGAAGCCTCTGTGCAAGCACAGGTCACTATCCACACCGCCCGTCCCTAACCTATATCAATTGTGTCCAGAAGAGATATACACTTTTTTTTTTTTTTTTTTTTGGTACGCAGGCCTCTCGCTGTTGTGGCCTCTCCCGTTGCAGAGCACAGGCTCCGGACGCGCAGGCTCAGAGGCCATGGCTCACAGGGCCAGCCGCTCCGTGGCATGTGGGATCTTCCCGGACCGGGGCACGAACCCCTGTCCCCTGCATCGGCAGGTGGACTCTGAACCACTGCACCACCAGGGAAGCCCTATCAATGGCATTTTTCACAGAACTAGAAGAAAAAATTTCACAATTTGTATGGAAACACAAAAGACCCCAAATAGCCAAAGCAATTTTGAGAAAGAAAAATAGAGCTGTAGGAATCAGGCTCCTTGGCTTCAGACTATACTACAAAGCTACAGTAATCAAGACAGTATGGTACTGGCACAAAAACAGAAATGTAGATCAATGGAACAGGATAGAAAGTCCAGAGATAAACTCACACACATATGGTCACCTTGTCTTTGATAAAGGAGGCAAGAATATACAATGGAGAAAGGACAGCCTCTTCAATAAGTGATGCTGGGAAAACTGGACAGCTACATGTAAAAGAACGAAATTAGAACACTCCCTAACACCACACACAAAAATAAACTCAAAATGGATTAAAGACCTAAATGTAAGGCCAGACACTATCAAACTCTTAGAGGAAAACATAGGCAGAACACTCTATGGCATAAATCACAGCAAGATCCTTTATGACCCACCTCCTAGAGAAATGGAAATAAAAACAAAAATAAACAAATGGGACCTAATGAAACTTCAACTCTTTTGGACAGCAAAGGAAACCATGAACAAGACGAAAAGACAACCCTCAGAATGGGAGAAAATATTTGCAAATGAAGCAACTGACAAAGGATTAATCTCCAAAATATACAAGCAGTTCACGCAGCTCTTTATCAAAAAAAACAAACAGGGCTTCCCTGGTGGTGCAGTGGTTGAGAGTCCGCCTGCTGATGCAGGGGACGCGAGTTCGTGCCCCGGTCCGGGAAGATCCCACATGCTGCGGAGAGGCTGGGCCCGTGAGCCATGGCCACTGAGCTTGCGCGTCCGGAGACTGTGCTCCCCAACGGGAGAGGCCACGACAGTGAGAGGCCCACGTACTGCAAAAAAATTAAAAACAAACAAACAAACAAACAAAAAACCCAATCCAAAAATGGGCAGAAGACCTAAATAGACATTTCTCCAAAGAAGATATGCAGATTGCCAACAAACACATGAAAGGATGCTCAACATCACTAATCATCAGAGAAATGCAAATCAAAACTACAATGAGGTATCACCTCACACTGGTCAGAATGAGCATCATCAAAAAATGTACAAACAGTAAATGCTAGAGGGGGTGTGGAGAAAAGGGAACCCTCTTGTACTGTTGGTGGGAATGTAAATTGATATAGCCACTATGGAGAACAGTATGGAGGTTCCTTAAAAAACTAAAAATAGAACTACCATATGACCCAGAGCAATCCCACTATTGGACATACACCCTGAGAAAACCATAATTCGAAAAGAGTCATGTACCACAAAGTTCATTGCAGGTCTATTTACAATAGCCAGCACATGGAAACAACCTAAGTGTCCACTGACAGATGAATGGATAAAGAGGATATGGCACATATATACAATGGAATATTATTCAGCCCTAAAAAGAAATGAAATTGAGTTATTTGAAGTGAGGTGGATGGACCTAGAGTCTGTCATACAGAATGAAGTAAGTCAGAAGGAGAAAAATGAATACTGTATGCTAACACATATATACGGAATCTAAAAAAAAAAAAAAGGTTCTGAAGAACCTATGGGCAGGACAGGAATAAAGACGCAGACGTAGAGAATGGACTTGAGGACATAGGCAGGGGGAAGGGTAAGTTGAGACGAAGCTAGATTGTGGCATGGACATATATACACTACCAAATGTATAATAGATAGCTAGTGGGAAGCAGCCGCATAGTACAGGGAGATCAGCCCGGTGTTTTGTGACCACCTAGAGGGGTGGGATAGGGAGGGTGGGAAGGAGAGGGATATGGGGATATATATATACGTATCACTGATTCACTTTATTATAAAGCAGAAACTAACACACCATTGCAAAGCAATTATACTCCAATAAAGTTGTTAAAAAATAGTAATGCTATATCAAGAACATACTGAAATATAGTTAGAGGACACTGTCAAAACTGGTTCTTATAAAGGTGACATACAACTTACAAATCATGCAAATTTCTTTTTAAAAAGAATTAACCAATGACTGAGACCTGAATTCTGTTATGTTGTACAAATTTATGAGTAAAAAAATATGCTGCTTTTCTTCAACCTTTCTTTGGTGCCAATTTAGTATAAAGAAAGCTCAGGTGAAACAATGCAGCAACTGTAAATGAACCATCAATCCTGCAGGTGATCTCGAGGCTGAACTTTTTCACATAAAGCAAGAGGAGAAGCAATCCTGCTCAACTCCTGCTGTGTAAGAGAAGTGTCAAATAAAGGCTTATTTTCTGATGGAAAGTCAGTGAATTTGGTTCCTGGAAGAAAGTGGTTATCAGTACAGAAGTTCTAGTCTCTGCTCTTATTGCATGAGATAAGCAGTTTGTTTTTATGGAAAATAAATCACAACATTCTTGGGAACAAGCAAATGACATTAGAGGTATACAGTTTTGTTTTGTTTTCTTTTGAACAAGAGGCAGATTGAAATTTATAGCATTACAGAATGTCTTGAGTCTTATCAATTGTCACAGAATGGGTCACTTGTAGGAAGCTGTAAAGGTTGCAATAAATTGAGGGGAATGGGCTTTTAGTTGTCAGCAAGCCAGTTAGCATAGAACATCTGTCTCTTGTCCAAGTAGTCTCGGAATATTTTTTGTAGCTTCAGAAAGATACCACCACTAATCTGGAACTTAGGGAAAAGGAACTCAGTGGTACCTTATCTAAGGAAAAAATATTAATAAGAAATGGATAAACATATCCAATTTCTTCTTACCATGAAAGACATGTAACCTGGGCAGACAACTGCCATTTACAGACCACGTTAGCCCTCAGCAGGCTTGGTAAATCTACTTCCAGTGAGATCTCAGGGATGTCTTCCATTAGGAACTTTGGATGGAGCCAGTCTTTACACCATGGTGCTAACTAAGTCAGTTGGCAGGGCTTCTTCAACTTCTCAATGCAGTTCTTTAACTCAATTTACGTTTGTTTTATAATACTTCAACACAGCACTTTTTCTTAAATAATCAGGTTGTTGACCATTGAATAGTCACAGAGAGACAACTACAAATCTCATAGGCCCCTCCATTAATATCGTGTGTAGGAAGAGTATTAGTTTTCTTTCTCTTTGATTTAGACCTTGTGTTAATTGTGCTGTGGCAAAGTATCTCTTTATCCAGTACAATACTGGCCAGATTGTTTTTCCAAATTCCACTTTGGTTTCTCACTAGCAACCACTCAGTAGTTCCAGGTGTGTGTCTATAATGTTGTCAATTTCTTTCAAAATAAATGATATCTTTTAGCAGTTCCTTTGCTAATAGTTCATCCCATAGATAAACAAGTTTCTATTTCTACCCTTGAAAAGTAAAGTTACTAGTAATTATTCTCCCTAAGTGGGAGAAAGAGCTACTCCCTTTGTCTTGACATCTCTTCCTACATGGTGTGCCTATCAAACAAATCAGTTATTTCAGTATTGTAGAGCATTTTGAAGACGTTGAAGCATACAGCCCTGACTAATTGCTAGCATCCATAATTTAGTCATATGTCTATTCCACAAGCAAAATAAATGTGCAAAAATTGGTATTATTAAACATCCATCTAGAGATGCTAAAGATGATCTGGGTGCAAAAGTCTCTATAGTTCAGAATTTGGGATCTGAACTTAAAGAAAAACCTTTCAGAGGAGCATTACATTATTAACCACACGAAAATTGCTTTCTAATAACCAAAGCAGAAGAAAGCAATAAGTATTCCTCACTTTTGGAGAAACTTAAATTTTCTAATAGTCATTATGTTTCTTCTGAAATATGGTTAAAGAGGACACTGTCAAAACTTGTTGCTTTTACAATAAGCAATACTTATTGCTTTTACAAATCCTAAGCCTTGAAAACCACAAAAACATAACAAGAATCAGTCCTATAGGAATTGATTCAGCCATCTGGGGAAAATACATAGCAGTTGGTTTATTTCCTTCCAGAACAGGAGTTAAAAACACTAACCTCTTTTAACTGTCAGCACTTCCTTCAGTGCTACTGCTATTATTAATTGCAATATCTCTAGTCTGACCATGATCCTTTAACCTAGAGTTTTATAGTCATGTGTTTTCAGGCCATCCAAAACAAACTCCTTGTTATGCTCATATATGGACAATCCACTGGAATGTATACCTAGATAGGCTTCTAAGGGTACCTCTAGTCACCCTCTCTATTAAAGATAAAGCCACTACACGGAATAGATTCACACTGTTAAGTATGTTGTAAATTTCTCGGTAGTTTCAACAATGTTCAAATAGGCCATGAAATGTTGGGAAAACTTGTGGCACACTTCTGGCAAATCACTGTTATAGCATCACCTGTGAAGTCTATATATAAAACGCCTTGGGAAAGTGAAGGGATGTAATCAAATTCTCCACAGCTTTCCTAACCAAGAAGTTTTAGAAATTGTGACTGTACAAATTTGCCCCAAAATAAAATCAGGAAACCTGGACAATTCAGGTTTATCTCACAGGGCACAAATTAATATGATAATCCTCTCTTTATTGGATAGACCTCAAGGTTTGAAATTTATACCAAGGTAGAAACTCGGAAACTTTCCAGTCTTGCAGTCTGATACAGTCTCCAAAGAGTTCAATGAAAATGTTCTTTTACTGCTAAACATCAAACATCTTGGTGCCCCTGTAACCTTTGGCAGAATGCTTTCTAGTGGTTTCTGCATGCATTCAACAGAGAATAAACATCAGTATGCCATTTACCCTGATCAGAAAGATGAAAATATCCTCGATAGGTATATTACACATTACCCCTAACTGTGTCTGAATATTATCTCCAAACTCACAAAACTGTGATCTCTGAGATTAACAGTAGGATAGTAGTGAAGGGTTCTGTAGTATAATAAACTTTTTGTGTAAGTCTCTCAAGAATCATTCCTAGATTTCAGCTCCTATGGAAAGTCTGAAGTTGAGAATTGATGTTTTAGCATCATCTTCAATTCGTTATCCAACCTCAAACATGGAGCTTTGAAGATCATATACTTTGATACTGTTTATGTTACAAAACTACCCAAAAGTAACTGGGTCACAATGTTCTGATCTTTTTACAGTGGTACATGTGGTCAACATGAAAAGAAACAGACATTAAACTCCAAGGCCGTTTTGTTACCATGAATCATTACAGCACCATCCCCCAGTCAGTGGCATGAGGCATCCCAGTGGTATGAAAAGCCTTCTATATAGATATCCTATAGTTGTATACAGTAGCTGTTAGAAAGAAGGTGCAGCATTCCACTATGGTAGCCATGGTAATCACCACCTGGTAATAAATCAAATGTTCCTCTAGAAAATAATTGGATCTATGCCACAGTCAGCCAGCCAGAATCTAACTAATATCAGGGACTGAAGCGGTTGAAAAATGTTTCCTGAATATTGATGCTGCTGCTTACCTCTTCTAAAAATAGCTTCCAGAACTAATAAAACACCAATTCACATATTTAAAGTTCAAAATATCAGAAGCAATATAAATAAAAAGGAAAACGCCTAGATACTCTAATAAAACCAGAGTATAACTAAGAGCATATGTTAAAGCAGTCAGAGGGGGGAAAATACAGATTATCTTCAAAGAGAGAAGATTAGACTAACTGCTGGTCTTTGGCAGCAATAATAGAAACCAGAAATAGTACAGTGGTGTTTTCACTGGGCCCAGTGAAAATAGTTGCCCATCTGGAATTTTATACTCAGTGGCTGTGTTTCATGAATGAGGAAAACAGTTTCAGCAAAACAAAGTCAAGATCATTTACCACCAACAGATTTAATGTAGAAAATTTGAAAGATGTATGTATTTCAGGCAGAAGGAAAGTAACCCCAGATAGAAAGTCTGGGATGAAATAAGAAATGAAGAATGAAGGGAACAGTAAATATGTGGGTCATTCTAAAATATATCAATTATAAAGCAATACTAATATTATCCTGTGGAGTTTAAAACTTAAATAGCCAAAACAATAATATATAAATTGAGAAAGAGTATAAGCTGTTAAATCGTTCCAAGATCCTTGTGTTACTCAGGAGTTGGATAAAAATATTGGTTCATATTGGACTAAAGTTTGTATGCTGTCATTTCTAGAGTCATGATCAAACAATAATAATAATGATAGCGTAGAACTCCCAAACATCCAAAAGTGAACACAAAGAAGAATGATAAATATATAAATCACTCAACTATATTACTTCTTGTCTGATTCTACATTCTGTGGACCACTCCCTTAATGCTACACATTATCAGCCAAAAAAATCAAATAATTTAAACCAATCTAAATACCAGTTTTAAGACATAGCTTACACACATAACATTTCCTTTGTTTTCTTGCTTGCTTGTTTTGTTTGATTCCTGTTTCTTTTGTGTGTATGGTGGGTGTGGGGAGGATTGTCAAGCTGAATTTGAAATTCATATGTAACTACTAAAGTGTTTGATTAGCCAAGGAAATTTTGAAAAATAAGAACAAACTGGAATAACTTGAGTCCAAGATAAGAAAATGCTAATTATAATAAAATGTTAATGTTAATTAACATTGTGTGGTATTAGCTATACTAGTTAACATATTGTGGCATATTAATGAACATAGTGTGATGTTGACTCAAGTGCAGACAAACTAGACAACAAAATAGAAATTTTAGAAATAATATTTTCCCAAAGACAGTGCTCTGGTTTATGGTGGCACTGCAAAGCAATAAGTGGAAAAAACCCTACTAAGTCAGTTAAATGTCCATTTGAGAAAATATACTGTGACACCTACACAAATTTCAATAAAAACCAATTGCAGATGGATTAAAAATATTTAGTAGAATTCAACATTGCAGCAAACTGGGCCTTGAATTTTCTTTAAGGGATGGTTTTAGTAATAGATGCAATTGCCTTATCACCTGTAAGACTGTACAGATTGTCTATTTTTGAGTCAGGTTTGGTAAATTTGTGAAGTAGATTAAAGATGGGTGCAAATTCAACGTTCATTGCAGCTCCATTTACAAAACCAGGACATGGAAGCAACCTAAGTGTCCATCGACAGATGAATGGATAAAGAAGATGTGGCACATATATACAATGGAATATTACTCAGCCATAAAAAGAAATGAAATTGAGTTATTTGTAGTGAGGTGGATGGACCTAGAGTCTGTCATACAGAGTGAAGTAAGTCAGAAGGAGAAAAACGAATACTGTATGCTAACACATATATACAGAATCTAAAAGAAAAAAAAATGGTTCTGAAGAAACTAGGGGCAGGACAGGAATAAAGAAGCAGATGTAGAGAATGGACTTGAGGACACAGTCAGGGGGAAGGGTAAGCTGGGACGAAGTGAGAGAGTGGCATGGACTTATATACACTACCAAATGTAAAATAGCTAGTGGGAAGCAGCCGCAGAGCACAGGGAGATCAGCTCCGTGCTTTGTGACCACTAGAGGGGTGGGATAGGGAAGGTGGGAGGGAGACGCAAGAGGGAGGAGATATGGGGATATTTGTATATGTATAGCTGATTCACTTTGTTATAAAGCAGAAACTAACACACCATTGTTAAGCAATTATACTCAAATAAAGATGTTAAAAAAAAGAAAGATGGGTGCAAATTATTTGCCATTCATCTCATGGAGAGGTAGATTGTATTTTCCCTTCCCTTAAATCAGCACTGGACCTGTACTCATGTAGACCATTAGAATGTTGTGGAAATGATACCACAAAATTTCTGAGGCTAAGTCTAAAAAAGTCTTGCAGCTTTTACTTTCCTCTCTTGGGAGTCCTGAGCTATCAGGAAAGAAGTTTGTCTTCATATCTGATGGGACCACATAGGCCACATTAGAGTCACTGGAACTTCATGCAGAGGGAGAGTGTCTCAGTGTCCCAGATGAGCCTCCAGAGGACCCCAGCCCCAGCTACTGTCTGACTGCAGCCATGTGAGAGACCCTCAATGAAAACCACCCACTAAGCTCAACCAACTCTCAGAACTGTGAAAAATCATCAAATAGCTGTAGTTTTAAGCCACTAAGTTTGAGAATGATTTGTTAATGCACAAATAGATCATGAAATCTGTTGTCTTTCAATAAATTTCTCTAAAATATCAAATCTGCTGCCACAAAATTCTTTTTTTTAATTTTTTTCTTATTTATTTATTTATTTATTTATGGCTGTGTGGGTCTTCGTTGCTGCACACGGGATTTCTCAAGTTGCAGCGAGTGTGAGCTACTCTTCATTGTGGTGCGTGGGTTTCTCATTGTGGTGGCTTCTTTTGCTGTGGGGCATGGGCTCTAGGAGCACAGGCTTCAGTAGCTGTGGCACGTGGGCTCAGTAGCTGTGACGCACAGGCTCAGTTGCTCCACGGCTTGTGGGATCTTCCCGGACCAGGGCATGAACCCGTGTCCCTTTCATTGGCAGGTGGATTCTTAACCACTGCGCCACCAGGGAAGCCCCACAAAATTCTTTATAATATTCTCTTAGTATCTTTTTAATGCCTATAGGATCTGTAAGAATGCCATCTTTTTCATTTCAGATGTTAATAATTTGTAATTTGGATTTTTTCTGTTTTTCTTCCTTATCAGTCTTGCAAGTTTAACTGAAAAAGAAAAGGAAAATCTTCTGGCTCCGTTGATTTTCTTTAATATACATTGATTTTCAATTGTATTAATTTCCTCTCTTACTTTTTCTGTTTCAGTTCTTCTACTTTTTTTTAGTTAAATTCACTTATCGTTGATTCTTTTTTTTTAATTTATTTTTTATTTTTTTAACATCTTTATTGGAGTATAATTGCTTTACAATGTTGTGTTATTTTCTACTGTATGACAAAGTGAATCAGCTATATGTATACATATATCCCCATATCCCTCCCTCTTGTGTCTCCCTCCCACCCTCACTATCCCACCCCTCTAGGTGGTCACAAAGCACCTAGCTGATCTCCCTGTGCTATGTAGCTTCTTCCCACTAGCTACCTACTTTTCCTGATTCTTAACTTAAGCTTTCAGATCTCTGATTTTTATATATTTCTCCTTTTATAATTTAAGCATTTAAACCTATAAATTTCTCTCTAGGGACAGTTTTGGTTTCATGTCACAAATTTTGAAAATCTGTTTTAATATTTCTTTAAACTATTTTCTAATTTCTCATCTGATTTATTCTTTCATAAGCCATGGATTATTTAGAAGTGTATTACTTCACTTCCAAAAACTTGGCTATTTTCTCAATCTTATTGATTGTAATTTAATTGGATTGTTATCAGAGAATATATTCTGTGAGATTTTATTCCTGTGAAGTTCTGTGCAACTTGTTTTATGGCCATAAAGTATGGTTTATTTTGTAGATATTCTTTGTAAAACTTAAGGAAATACATACCCTGTGGTTATTGGATGTAGTCAAAATATGTCAATTATAAATAAAAATTTGGTAAAGATGGTTCACATCTTTAATTTCTTTACTTATATTTGTTTGCATGAATCTATAGAGATGTTTTTCTGCCTTCTATCTACTTCCCAATTTCCCACGCCACCACAATGAATGTTACCAAACTTAGGTTTGGCTGCTCACTGCTCAAGAACCAATGCTTGGACCACAAGTGTTGGATGGAAAGGAAAATTTGCTTTATTCAGGAGGCTGGCAACTTGTGGTGGGAGGAGGCGGACTCATGTTCAAGCAAAAACTCTGCAGGTTCTGCTTGGCCATGACAGTTTTTAAAGGGAAAAGGGGAAATAATCTCAGTTGATCATTAAGGTAGGGGGTTAGCTTCTTCATCATTTTCCATTCTGTGCAGACTTGCTGCCTCCTGTGATCTTCCTCTAGATGTTATCTTGTTCACATAGTTTTCTCACAGGATTACTGAAGGGGAAGCTGTGGAAAGGGTCTAGTCACCCATTATTTGCTTATTATTCTTTCCAACTTCTTTAGCCTAAGAAAAGAATCAACAATGTTAGGTGAGGCAGTGTGTGATCAATAGATTTGAGAGGTATGCTTTTAGGGGCTGCTTACAAATCCCCACTATCAGACATTATTCCATTTCTGTGAGATTAGGGGCCAAGATCCATCTTCTGTAGCTAAAAGATAATAGACTTCACCAAGCTATATTTTAACTTAATCTTTACACCAGGTGCCCCATGCTTCACTAACCTCTGGCCCTAGCATACCTCTCAAATCTTTTGATCGCACAATTCCTGTTCTTTGACTTTCTCTGATATTGTGTTCAAATGACCATCACTTTAAAATAAACTTCTGAATTATGTACTCTTTAGAGTTGATTTACATTTGAAACTGATTCTTAGTTTGGAATATGATAGCAGAAGCCACCATCTTCTTAACCCATTTAGTGCTTTATTTGAAACCTATCCAATTCCTTTATATTATTGAAGTCTTTGGAATTTAGAACTATATACTGATTTACAGTTGTAGATCCACAGTGTTTTATGAAAGGTCAAAGAAAGTTTGATTTACTTTTCTAACTTGTTTCCCATCATATAGTTTTTGTCAAGTTTCTTTTGATGAGATGAAATTATAATAGGAAAGAACAAGTCTGATTCCATATTGGGGTCTTTTTCTTTAACTGTTGCATTCTACTGCCTTTGCTCAAGGTAATCACTAAAGAGAGGTTGCCTATAGCTTAAAATATGCATAATGGCCCATCTCTAAGAACCCTGCCCCCCAGGCCTGAGCATTAAGCTAAAATACCTTAGTTTAGCTCACAGGAAACATCCTGACCAGACCCACCTGTGAATGGCTGCAGGAAAGAATTTTAACACATCCCCTCCAGAGTCTGGCTGGAACCAGGAAACATTTGCAGCAACCTATTGCCTTTTTAACTTTACCTCCTCACCTCCCACTCTTCGCTTTATAAAAGAAACTAGCATGCAAACCCAGGCAAGATGGTTCTTTAGGGCATTAGTCCACCATCTTCTTGGGCTGCTGGCTTTTTCCAAATAAAGTCCCTATTCCTGGCTCCAACACCTTGTCTCTCAATTGATTGGCCTGTTGTGTGGCAAGCTGTGTGAGCTTAGACTCAGTAACAAAATTATTTTAAGGCAGGACAGGAAAAATTTGACATAAAATCTTTCTGCAATTTGAGACACTATCTCTCCCCCTTTTGTGTGCATTGTGCATTATACATAAGCTAGATCCCATTATAAGACATTGGAATGCCTATTCACACAAAAAGAAAAAAAAAGCAATTTTCTCCTGGTGTCAGCAAAGTAGCTCCTTAGGAAATAACATTCATTCCTTAATGCTGTAAGGGGTCACAATGACCCATTACTTGCCTTGATGGACTCTGTAAACTGCCAATATGTTACTTTGATGTATAACCCTTTGTCTCAAAAATTTATATAACTGTGCTTTGACCTCTAATGGGTGGAACAGCCCTCAGAGGTTTCTGAAAGACTATCTCTCAGGTTATAATCATCAGTTTGGCTGGAATAAAATTCTCTTTCTTAGATTGACTTTTTTTTTTTTTTTTTTTTTGCGGTACGTGGGCCTCTCACTGTTGTGGCCTCTCCCATTGCGGAGCACAGGCTCTGGACGCGCAGGCTCAGCGGCCATGGCTCGTGGGCCCAGCCACTCCGTGGCATGTGGGATCTTCCCGGACTGGGGCACAAACCTGTGTCCCCTGCATCGGCAGGTGGACTCTCAACCACTGTGCCACCAGGGAAGCCCTAGATTGACTATTGATTATTTTTCCATCAACAGTTTATATCTTTGCAGTTTGTTTTCAGTTTTTATGTGTCACATTTTTAAACTTTTGATTTAAATTTTTTATTACATAAAATATTTGAATGTACCTCAAGTTAAAACTACTAAAAAGACATATTAGGAAAAGTCCAGCTTTCATCTCTGTCCTATTTAACCTATTCCCTTCTTTTGCCTTATAGGCAACCATTTAAAAAAATCCTTCCATTATTTCTATTTACAAACAAAACCAGATGATAGATAGATGATAGAAAAATAGATAAACAGATAAAATGAATGGTGTATCTATATATTCCTATTCTCCTCTATCTTATTAAACAAAATGTTGTATGCTATACACACAGCCCTGTACGTACTGAAAGGGCATTTTGGATATTATTCCATAGCAGGTTATTCTCATTTTTTCCTCCAGCTGCAGAGTATTTCACTGTTTGGATGTACATCAGTGAATTTATATAATCCTTTTTCTTTCCCAGCACTGTCCCTGATTTCTGCTAAGATAAGGTCCATTAAGGATTTTCCTGTAACAGACAGTAAGTTTACTGCACAATCTGGAGGGTCTCAGAAATGTACCTTTTCCAATAGTTTTGGCTTTGTCCTGAAGGCCTTCTGAACCCTATTTATGGGGAAGAATGCATCTCAGCCAAAGAGCCGGCATGCCACTGCCTTTTATCTGAGAGACAGTAAAAGACTGAAGTGTTGAAGCCCACCATTGGTCTAATAAAAGAGGAATTCAAGAAGTACCCAGGATTAGATATTTTCTTCAAAAAAAAAAAAACAGGGAAAAAGAGAAAAAAGAACATGATTACAAAAATTGTCAGGGCATCACATCCTTACAAGTCACCTGTATTTCTTATATTTTTTGCCCCTTTCTGTATCCCATGGTGTGAAGAAACTTGCATGCTTGTCTTTGAGAATGCAAAGATGTAGGAGACAACCATGAAATGGGTTCAACAAGGTTTTTATTCTAGTTCAGGAAAACATTCCTAATTAGAGAATACAGAAAACCCAAGAAAAAAACAAGGAAGCAAGGAAATCTTTCAGATCCACAAGTGACCAAATTTCAGTAATGTTAATGAAAACCATTATTGTTATAGGATGCAATTCTCCTTTTTTCTTTTCTTTCTACTTCCTTCCTTGGAACTGTATGAAGCAGATGATTTTCATCCATATTTATTTGAGAAAGACTTTAATAAGGAATGTGGGCAGAAGATGAGTTCAGATGCACAGGAGGCAGTAAAGGTTAAAAACAAAAGGGACCAGGAAAAAATGAAGATAAGGCATTGCGATCAATATTGGGGACTTCCAGGTCAAGGATGGGGCTGAGGAAGCCATCAAGAAGGACATTTTCGGGCTTCCCTGGTGGCGCAGTGGTTGAGAGTCCGCCTGCCGATGCAGGGGACACGGATTCGTGCCCTGGTCCGGGAAGATCCCACATGCCTCGGAGCGGCTGGGCCCGTGAGCCATGACTGCTGAGCCTGCGCGTCTGGAGCCTGTGCTCTGCAACGGGAGAGGCCACAGCAGTGAGAGGCCAGCGTACTGCAAAAAAAAAAAAAAAAAAAAAAAAAGAAGGACATTTTCTGCAGGGTCACTCAACCAAGAGCAAACTAGATCTGAGAAGTACTATCGTTGTGGAAGAATTACAGCGAAGCAGGAAACATTTTCATGCTGCGAAGAAGCCGGGACAGAAGGGTTTTGCTTGAGTGTCACCATCCTCCCTTCAGCTCTGGAGTCCTGCAAAAGACAGAGGAGAGGGTTGTTTCCAGATCTAACTCTGCAAGCAGTTTTCTTCTCCTCTTTCAGGGTCTCATGTTAAAGTATTGAATTAAGAAGGAAAACAGATTCTTAAGTCTCCCTGAGCCAAAGTTACTTCAGAGCACAGGCCTTCTGTTTAGTGGAGAGAAGAAGCTTTAGTGGAAACTGCCTGATCCGAAGTCAGATCCAAGGTCTTTCCCGTTATTTCTGTCACTTGTTTTGTCACCTCTACCATCTGTTCTAGGGAGACTAAGTATGTCTCTAAAAGAGAGTTAAAGAGCATTACCTGTTGGCTGAAGTCCAGAGTGTCCTGGGAGAGAGAAGGGAAGATATATACTTAAAATATATGGAGATGAATTTGTCCCCAAACAGAATGTACCTAACCCCCGACCCCCACCTCAGGTTTCCGTTATACCACAACCTAATCACATGATGACAGGGCAGGGAGGAGAGCAGACACTGAGAGCTGGTAACCTATGAAGCTTCTGTCACACAAATCCAGTATAACTTCATCAGTCTTAGTGTCTCTTCCTGCATTTGTCCCAGGATCTCCACCCAAAATCTCCAAGCATGTTAACATTTTTCTTATCTCTGCAGGCCATCACCTCTTATATTTTAACCGTAGCTAACCATGGACTGTCAATTTCTGGATTTTCAGGAAATTTGAGGTCAACTAAGCAAAGAAAGACTTTACACAGGGTCATTGATATACAGAGAACTAACCGAGCAAAGTCATATTTCTTCCCCCAAAAGTCTGTGGGGAGGCTCAGCTGCCAACAGGCTCCTTACCTTTCTGATTCCTGAAGTAGATGAACAGCCCCACCCCAAGGAAGAGCAGACCCAGAACAAAGCCTCCGATTCCACTCATCCTCTTGCTCTGAGCAGATTCAGACTGTGCCCCTGAGAAAAGAAGCTAGTTTTAGTGATATTTTACCCCAATTCTTAATTCTCTAATTGAGACTCTGAGATTCAGAACTGTGACAATGGGGGAAAAAAGCCTGCCCTGGAAGAAATAGAGTAAGTGGCCATTTCTGGAAAAGAGATTTAAGAATCACACTAAGTAGATACACACTGAGAATTAAACTCACTTAAATATCACAGCCTTGACATAAGGCCACTACTTCAACATCTTAAGGGTGAAGTGCCAGGAACTCAAGGAGGTTAAGTAGCTTGTCTAAGGTGGCAGAGCTAATAAAAGGCAGAACTGAGGTTGGACTCCCCTCATGTCAGGAAGGTCCCTACATCGTAGTGGACACACCTCTTCTCAGATCACAGTGAACAACTCAGAGCAACAGTGTCAGAAGTATGAGCCCAGCCTGAAGAAGGGGACTGGTGCCCAGGGCCAAAGAGGTGACCATGACCTGAGATAAGATGGGAGGCTCGAAACAGGGACACCTCTATTCTGCTTGTCAGGCATAACTGCCTTCTCAGGGGGTACAGGTCTTTGTACAAACTATCACAGGATATCTATAAATATCAGAGGATTTCTATCACAGGATATTCACATGACTACCCTCCTAACCTCAGCTGAAGGATAGGAGAGAATAGAGCAAATGAACAGATGCTGTGGGGAGAGGAGAAACCTGACACTCAGGGGAAAGCAAGCCCCTTCCATGGTGGCTGAGGAACTTATGAGGCCAGACAGCTTCTCACTCCATTCCACTGTGACAGGGCTGGTCCGGCTGGGGTGCTCCACATGGCAGGTGTAGACCTCTCCACTCTGAGGGACTGTTTCAAGCATCACCATGGTCTGGAAGGTCCAGTCTCCATTAGGGATCAGGCCTGTGGAGACCACCCCCGCCTCCTCTTCCTGGCCGTTCCGGAACCACCTGACTTCAATGTGGCCTGGATAGAAACCATTCACAGAGCAGACCAGGAGGTTGTGGTGCTGCAGGGGCTGTGTCTTTGCAGGATACACAGTCACTGTAGGTGCCACTAGGAGAGAAAAAGGTAGAGGGGATAAGTGAGGGAGAGAGAGTAAGTCACGTGGGTTGGCTGCCTTTCTGCATCCACTCTCCAGTCCCAGACTGCAGCCTTGGGCAGGTCTCCCTCAAAGGTGGCCATGTGGCCCAACTTTAGGTGTTAGTACCATGATCCTGAATTTAACCCTTACCGCATGGACCCATTAGATTTTAGAGATGCTGAGGATACTTGTGTGTCTTTTTTTCCCATTGCATGAAGCAGTTATTTATTGTTGACGTGTTTACAACTCTTTGCAAGGCATTTAATTAAAAGTGTCATTTCTGAATCCATGTTGCCTGGGTTCAAATCCAGGCTCTGTCTCTTACAGATTCATCCCAGGAGAATTTTTCCATTCCTCTGTGTCTCATCTTTCTCACCTATAAAAAGGAATAATAATTCTAATTCACCTCCTAGGGTTATGTGAGGATTAATGCACCTGAAGTATGTAAAACCATAACTGGAATTTAGCCTTCAATATATCAGAATTATTTATTGCCCTTGTTTAATTTGAAAGAAAATATGATTCAAAGCAGTGTGGATAAATTAGGAAACAGCAGGGTGGGTGTGTGTGTGTGTGTGTGTGTGTGTGTGTGTGGTGTGTGTGGAGACAGAGGATGAAATCCTGGGAAAGCTGTCTCCAGGCACTCACACCTTAGAACACCTCAGAAAAGGTTCTACCCTAGGAAGAAGGAAAGACACAAGTGAATCTCTATCTCTGAGTCGAATTCCAAAAAAGCCCATGAGTCCTGAAGGAGAAGGAAAGAAGGAAGAAAAGTCATTAATTAAAAAAAATTTTCTTATAATTAAACTCTACTAATCAATCTCTCTCCTTTGCAAAACAAGTGAATTTACTACTGGAATTGTTATCAATTGTCTCTCTTTTTAAGCTGACACATAAGTTCAGGCAAGGGTCTGGGACTCATTAAATATGTGTGCTTAGCGCCTGAGACAATCTCTGACAATATCAGCCTTAATAAACACAATTTTTTTTAAATGATGGAGAAACTTGGTGAAAAACATTTTTACAATACTCTAAAATGGTAAGTTTAAAATTGATGGTAAATCTTTCCTAACAAGTTTGCAGTGTATTTTATTAAGTAAAAATGTTTAAATTTCTATCATGGAAAATAATAAACTGAATCAAAATATAAACCTCAAACTGGAGAGAAAGCTGAATCAAATATCAACAGTGTTAATTTTGCTGCATAGAGAATCTATATCACTGAGAAAAACACCAGGACCCCAGAAATAATAGAGAATAAATAACAGAGCAGTAACAAGGGGCCAATAAATATGTGAGAGATATTCAAGAACTTTAGGAATCAAAGAAATATAAATTTAAAATAAAAAATGTAATTTTAAAATGAGTACTTGGCACTATATATCTTTGAAACAAGATCTGATAAAGGAGATTGTAAGGTGAATTGTTACACTTATAAAAAGAAATATTATGTAACTACTCGAATACTATTAGGGTTATAAAAATAGTAACATCAGTGTGTTAACACAATTATAATTCAAAAGCTGATTACACAGTCATTTCAACTATGTAAAAATATATAGGCTAAGAAAAAAAAAAAGGCGAAAAATTTAGACCTAGAAGAAGTCTCAGGAAGATCAGAGGAGCCGCAGAGGCTCCCCTGCCCGCACCTGTCAAAAACTAGTCTGACACCTTTTCCTCAGTGAAGTGCTCCTGCACACAGACAGACGCGGCACACTTATTTCCGGGGTGTCAGGAGTAAGAGGGTGTGTGCCCAGAACGCGCTGTGACTCTTCTCCTCACAGGCTCCCAATCCTTTCACTTTCCTCACCTCTCCTCCCCCAAACCTTCCCCCAACCACAGACACCCTGAAGTCCCTCCCGCATCTCTAACCGCCCACCGCAGTCGGGGTTTCCTCCCCTCCCCTCCCCTCCCCCTCGCCTCCCCCACAGGGACCACCAAGCACACCCGGAGCCTCCCTCCTGCACCCCTCCCGCCACACCTCCCCTCCCTCCCGGGCCTCCCCACACCACACACGCTCTCTCCCCTCTCACAGTCACTGACAAAATCACACACGGTCTCCGGACAACAGGCTCTCACAGGAACCCGCCTAACTTGTACTTGCTCACAGCCCTACACACACCCCGCCCCCCGAACGCAGTCTCCTCTGTCCGCGTCTCTGTGTCTCTCTGTCTCTGTCTCAAACACACACTCACACGCACTGTGCCCCCGCCCGCTGGCCGCCCAGCCCCGCGCTCACCTCGCCGCTGCACCGTGAAGCTCTCCCCAACCCTGTAGTTGTGTCTGCAGTACGTGTCCGGCTTGGCCCGTTTCTCCTCCAGGAAGTCCTTCTGGCTGTTCCAGTACTCGGCGTCCGGCCGGCCCAGCTCGGTCACCGCCCGGTACTCGCCCACGTCGCTGTCGAAGCGTAGGAACTCCCGGTTATAGGTGTGACTTTCCACGAACCGCACCCGCTCCGTGCCGTTGGTGAAGTAACAGTAGCTCTTAAACTGGTACAGGAAATTCTCTGCGGGAGACACCGCCGCTCAGTCAGGCCTCAGCCCCAAGCGGCAGCCGATATTACCTTTGTTGAAAATCTTGGTCCCACTGAAATTTATATTTTTTAAGAATCCGGACCCACTGAGGAGATGTTTTTCCAGGAAAATTAATTTGTTCAGGACCAAGGCTTTTTTATTTCTTTGCTTGCCAACCAATTGCAAAGTCATAGTTTATCCTTCACATCATCTTTTTTCTTAACTTCTCTGCCTGTGGTCCACTACTTATCTATAGTAGTAAATTACAGCCACAGACATCTTATTCCTGTTCATGCCTCAACGATTTCATTTTCTAACTTTGTCTCGTAGCTCCAACAATACAAGTAGGCATCAAAGTACCACCCTTGGCCAGATGTAGAACTTGTTTCTGTAGTCAAGTCTCCTCAGAAGGGGAGAAACTAAGAAGAAGATGATATTCTCATATAGACAGTTTACAAAAAAATAAGCAGGTCCCCAGACTTTAAGTAGAGACCATCACCTAGAAATGATGGAAGAAAGAAGGGTACTCTGGGTCAGACCAGGTCTATTTTACTATTCAGAAATTCTCAAGTATCTTATCGACACATGACAACATTACAAAATTAAAATGTGTGAAGTTACTGTTCACTGTAGCTTGTATGGTTAGCACTGTTTGTCCAGTTCTTGTCCCCAACCTAAGGTTGCCAGATTTAGCAAATAAAAATACAGGATTCCCAGTGAAATTTCGATTTTGATAAATCACTGTTGTTTATCAGAACTTCAGATTTAACTGAGCATCCTGTATTTAATTTGGCAACCTTAGCCCAACTTGCTAATGTAGCCTCAGAAGGAGGAGGATATTTAATACTTCTTCTTTGTATTCTTTAACACATGCCCATGGCAGGCTGCAGAAAGTGTGAACACATATGGACTTTTCAACTAATAAATGCAGAATGAATGTAAATGTCTCTTTTTTTTGTAAATGTCTCTTTTTTGAATGTAAATGTCTTTTTTGTCAACAACAAAAAAGAGACATTTACATCTTATTTTTTATTTTATTATTTTATTTATTTAACTTTTTATTTTATATAAGAGTATAGCCGATTAACAATTTGTGATAGTTTCAGGTGCACAGCAAAGAGACTCAGCCATACATATACATGTATCCATTCTCCCCCAAGCGCCCCTCCCATCCAGGCTGCCACATAACATTGAGCAGAGTTCCCTGTGCTATACAGTAGGTATGTCTCTTTTGTATTGGATCTAGCAGCCCTTGCAGCACCCCTCCACACACACACACACACACACACACACACCCAAGACACACACTGTGCATATGAACATCAGAAATTTTGTCAGTAATTCAGACACAGTCAAGCCACTATCCACTAATGGTGGTTAGAGTCCCAAGCTGTAGAATCAGAACTTCTGAATTTGAAGATGAGCTCTTCTACTCAGGTCAGTTTTAGCATACATGAGACTTTTTTCTTGATCTCCAAAACAGATTTGATGATAGTATATCCCTCACAGTATATATATATTTTTATATACATTTATTTTTTTTATTTTTTCTTTTTTGCGGTACGCGGGCCTCTCACTGTTGTGGCCTCTCCCGTTGCGCAGCACAGGCTCCGGACGTGCAGGCTCAGCGGCCATGGCTCATGGGCCCAGCCGCTCCGCGGCATGTGGGATCTTCCCGGACCGGGGCACGAACCCGTGTCCCCTGCATCGGCAGGCGGACTCTCAACCACTGCGCCACCAGGGAAGCCCCTCACAGTATATTTTTAAGTGTGAAATTAAAGAGTGGCACTTCCTGGTGCTGATCATATAATAAATACTCAATAAATATATTGACATTTTAATTTTTATAACCCTATGAAAGCAAGCTCACAAGATCTTTCTATTCCTTAACTTCCTAAAGTAAGTAATATCTTCATCATCATTTGGCATTGTCTTCAATTAATTTAATCACTAGTTACCATTTTGAGCAAATAAGAGCAGAACATTTTATATATAATAATGTGGTATATATAAATCTAACACAAAAGGGGTATGCTGACTTAGAAGAAAGGGAATTTCTATATACTCAGACCTGACAATATAATCTAAGTTCTAGAACTAACAATGTGGCACTGGGTAAATAACTCAAACTTTTTGAATTTTAGATTCCATATATATATATATATATATATATATATTTTAACATCTTTATTGGAGTATAATTGCTTTACAATGTTGTGTTACTCTCTGCTGTATAACAAAGTGAATCAGATATACGTATACATATACCCCCATATCCCCTCCCTCTTGCGTCTCCCTCCCACCCTCCCTATCCCACCCCTCTAGGTCACAAAGCACAGAGCTGATCTCCCTGTGCTGTGCAGCTGCTTCCCACTAGCTATCTATTTTACGTTTGGTAGTGTATATATGTCCATGCCACTCTCTCACTTCGTCCCAGCTTACCCTTCCCCCACCCTGTGTCCTCAAGTCCATTCTCTACATCTGCATCTTTATTCTTGTCCTGCCCCTAGGTTCATAAGAGCATTTTTTTTTTAGATTCCACATATATGCGTTAGCATACGGTATTTGTTTTTCTCTTTCTGACTTATTTCACTCTGTATGACAGACTCTAGGTCCATCCACCTCACTACAAATAACTCAGTTTCGTTTCTTTCATGGCTGAGTAATGTTCCATTGTATATATGTGCCACATCTTCTTTATCCATTCATCTGTCGATGGATGCTTAGGTTGCTTCCATGTGATGTATATGTTTTTAACTGCTACAGATATGATAGGATAGTTATAAGAATTACATACTGAAATTTATAGGCCTGGTACAGAGTAGCTGCAAAATGTTATGAGGCTCCACGTTGACAGAAACCAGATTTGTTTGGTTTGTTACTCCAACATTACCACCTAGGGTAAAATAACTGGTGTATTCTAGGACACGAATAAATACTGGCTGTATTAATTAATGGTTTTTTGCATAACCTTGGCATTCAAGGGCACTCTAATGCTTCCTTGCTGATGACTAACTAAACATGTCTGATTCTCAGGTTTTCCCAGCTTCTCATCAGGCTCTTATTTTTACACTTTAGGTCCAGCTGATTCCCTTATGCTAGAGCACAGTCTGTCCCTGAGGTCAGCTAGTCAAAAGAGTCATCTGTAATCCATTCCTCAGCTCTTCAGCTCCCATTCTCTCCTCAAATGATCCAATCTAGCTCCTGTCTTGTATACTCCACTGACAGCAAATGTCAGGTCCACCATACCCAGTACTCACTTCTCTGTCATGTTTTCTCATTTCACCCACCTCTTGGTCATACTCACCACAAATCGCCACTCTCTCCATCCTTGAAAAAATAATCTAAGTTCCCTCACTCTCTGCATCACACGCTCTTGGTTTTTGTCACTATCACTGGTACTCCTTCCTACTCCCCTTTGCTGACTTACTGACCCTGGTCCTCTCTTTGCCTTCTACTACACACTCCCACACTCCTTCTTTATGTGCAACCTCTTCTACTTTCCTGAAATTTAACACAGTTGTCAATGACTGCAACATATATGTCTCCAGCCCTGGTCTCCCCCTGAATTCCAGTCTCATAAATTCAATTGGCCTCTTGACAGCTCCACATAAATGTCAAAAAATCATTTTAAACTTAAACAAAACTTTTATTCCTAACCACCCACCTCAAATTTTTTCCTCCCATAGTCTTCTCTACCTCAATAAGCAGCACCATTATGTTTATTCCAGTAATTCAAGACTAAATCCTGAGGGATAAGCTTAATTTTCTACCTCTTCCTAATATAATTTATTAACAAGTCATACAAATATCTATTTCAAATCTGTTGCCTTTCTCTTTATTACTGTCTTTGTCACTGCTGCACTAAATGAGGCCACAAGTACGTCTTCCCTGGAGAATTCTACCATGAACCTAAAAGGTCTCCCTGATGAATCCATACAATCCAATCTCCACATGGTAGCTAGAATTGTTTTTTTAATAAACATAAACTGACACTCCTTGTAACCCCTCAGTAGCTTCACATATCTTTTTCAATAAAATTCAGAAATCTTACCTTAGCCATCAGGGCCAAAATGATTTGGCTCCTGATTTCCTCTCTGACCTCATTTTATTCCACGTGCTAACTTGCTTGCTCTGTTTCAGCCACACTAGCCTTCTTCTGTCCCTTAAACACAGCAAATATCTTCCCACACTTTGTTCTTTCCCTGTTCCCTTGCATCCTTTACATAACTGCCTCCTTCTCATCGCTCATGTTTCAACTAAAGGTCACTTTCTCAGGGAGACCTCCCTAGCCACTCGAACCGAAGTCAAGTGAATCCCATTTTCTCTGTCCCATAGCCCTGATATATTTTTTTCAGAGCACTTACTGCTCTTTGAAATGTTTTTCTTTGTTAATTGGGTTGTTATCTTTCTCTCCTGTCATTAGGTAAGTTCCATGATAATTGAGACTTTTCTAGCTTTTATTCATATAGAATTCTGAGTCTAGACAGAGCCCAGTATATAATAGCTGCTCAAATAAACATTTGTAGTCTAAATGAATGAACTCCTGCTTTGGGGAATTGGTTATTGTGAGGATCTTGGAAAGCAAGAAGGGGCTCCAGCTCCAACACTCTTTTATTCTGATGACACATTATATCCCTTCCACTTCCTGTGACAAATTCAGACAAACTTCCTCTTTCTTCTTCTACTAGTTTTAAGAGGCATTCACAGGAAAGAAAAAGGTGATTTTAAGCAAGAGGGAAATTTTCATAAGTTTTAGCTCATCCAATGGATCTATTATAGTTCTGGGGGTCTGTGCAAATGTTGGGGACTTTCAGTAATGCTGATGACATAGCTGGGGAAAAATAGGGACAAACTTGAAGGAGAGGTAACCAAACATGGCTAATTAAAGAACATAGACAGCACAATGAATGAACCTATCATTTATCCTCTACTAGTTGAATCTCTTCTCATATGCTCAGGCCAAAGAACGGGGAGATGTAGGAGAAACTAATCATCTAGAAAGGTTCAAAATAGATTCACAGTGAACACTAACCTGTGTCAGGTTTTCAGAAGATGTCCTAAGTTCTTTAAGGCATCAAAGAACACCCCATGGATGCTCCTTATCTAAAGAGTCATTTCAAGTACTAAGGATTACTAAGAGTTGTTTCAGCTCCAGGGTGTTTTACCCACAGGAGAAATAGAGAGAAAACTAATCCTAACTTCTGTCAGAGAACCTCCAGGGCAGGGATACAGGCATTTTAAACATTGGCGTTCAGGAGAAAGAAAAGATATGGGGGAAGGCCCTTTGATACATTCTCATGTCTCATTAGAGAGGGGCGCCAACATCACAGATCCTCTTGAGAATATAACACAGGATCTTCTAGGAGGGATCTTTCTAATTCCTTGCAATTTCCCATAAAATTCTCAGAGAAGCTTTCCCTTTTCCTGGAAAAACTCAACATAATAAAGGGAAGTGCCAAATGGGGAATTATCTTTATTTCTAAATCCTCTTACGACAATGAAAGAATGGGATGCAAGGCTAGGGAGGTTTTATTGGAGGAGAATTGAGAAAAAAAATGTCTTATACATATGGAAGACCCTGATGCAGCTCTCATAGAGAGGACAAATATCTAGACACCTTTTGTTGTGGAAAGGATTGGGGATCCCTATGGTAAAGATAGCTGGTCACTGAAGAATATATCACAGTTTTTAAGGGACATGGCCTGGACACAGTGACAAAATTAAGTACCTTCCTTCCCACACCCTATGATAGCTCCCCATCCAAGGTATACACTTACGTTGGGTCTCCCTGGCCCAGGCCAGGGGCGGGCTCAGCACCATCAGTGTCACTGTCAGAGCTGCCATCCAGGAGCCTCCGGAGAAATACAGGGACACCATGCTGGAGAGCAGGGTGTGAGGGGAGCAGGCAAGCCCCGCTCAAATGGGTAATGTGACTCTCCTCCACCCAAGTGATACCAACCAAGGAGTTCAGTATTTGCTCCTGGATTGGGTGATCTCAGTGTTGGAGAACCAATCAGCATCACAGATGAGAAGCATCATCAGTTACTGGTCAGAGATTCAGTAGGAAGGTCCTCTTCTGAAACTTAGAATTTCCTCCACTAAAAGGATTGTTTTAATTTAGTGCTTTAGAGGTTTGATCCACCTGCATCTGAAACATTTTAACTGGGCCCCTATTGTGAGCCAGCTCCCTGCTGGTCAGTGATGTGTCACATGTTTGAGCCTTTTAGAAGCATTCATTCCTCTCTGCTTGAGACAAAGCTATTTTGACAAATGTATGTGTGATTGTGTTTAGGAGTTGAGTTGCTGGAGAGAAAATGATTGCAAGTTAATCATTTAACTTGGAGACCTTTAATCCGGTCTTTATTCCACCGTAACTTAGTGTTGTAGATTTGGGGAAATTACTTAACCTCTACAGTTGAAATGAAGGCACTGTGATCTTTCAGTTATTTCAATACTGGAAAATGCTGTGATTCTGTAGACTCCTCAAGGAACAGCATCCCCTGGTAATGGATGATGTGACGGAATTATAGCTGTTGATTGGAGAGTAGTCTATACCTCCTTACAGGTCGAGATGTCCCTGATAAACTAAAGGAAATTTAAAGTTAGTCAATAATTTAACCTAAGTGAAAAGATTTTTCAGGTCTGTCTTCTGGTGCTGTCACTGAGTTTAGTGGCATCTCCAGAAAACACTTAGAGAAAGGGCTTAGAGGAGATGATTTATGTGGAATGGAGGGTCTTGAAGGTACCTTTGTAGAGCACATAATGTAACAAGGTGGGAAGGCCAACTGTCCAAAGCAAAATGTGCAGGGGGCTGAGAGGTGGATAAAGGACTCAAAGTCACCCTTTGGCGCAGCAACTTGCCTTAGAATAATGAATATTTTATGTGAAAATGTGTTCAACCCCTTACTTCTGCGTTCCATTTTGATTTCCACATTTTATTGGGGATGTGTCTCCTTATTATTTAACATCTTTTGCTTTATTCTAAGAAAAGATATAAGAAGACCTTGCTAATGAATACATTACAGAGTGTTCAGGAAATAGAACACTTTGGAAAAGCTATGAGTTGCATCCTTTGATATAATCATATAATTTAACATGTAATTCTATTTTTAGATAAATATTACACATTAATGTGAATGTAATATCTCAAACTTAGAATGGAATTCAAAAGCCACCTATCATCCTGAAATTCTGCATTAATTCATGCTCCACTGCCGTTCTTATAAGCACTCCTTCTTTATGTACCTCAATAGTTCTTGTAACAGTACCAACCATGCCACAATAAAAATTACTAAAATTTATTGAACAAATTTAAACATTTTACTTTCTACCGTGAATTAATTATACAAGGACTTTTTCATACATCTTTAAAAATTTAATTCTCACATCATCTCAGTGATTTAAGTACACTTTCATTCCTACAGAGAGAGATAATAAAATGATGGGTGGAGGATAAACAACTTTTGCAAGGATGCAAAGCTGGTAAATGGTACACTCCAGACTGAGCAAGTTATATGTGATTCCAAACCCCACAAGCTCAGACATTATACCATACCAACTCACATTCAATTTCTGAAGAGAATAGGGTCCCTTATATTGAATCTATTTTAGTCACTTTAATGCATAGATATGCGTATCAATAAAATTACTCCTTTTAATGAATGACAGCATTTGATATAAATTGAAGCAGCTACTTGTAGTAATTCTAGTTACTTAAAAGAGTCCTTTCATCAGCATTGTTTCTCTCCTCTGGAAATAACAAAATTTGCATTGATCTTTTTTTTTTTTTTTTTTTTTTTTTTAGATGTTGGGGGTAGGAGTTTATTAATTAATTTCTTTATTTTTGCTGTGTTGGGTCTTCGCTTCTGTGTGAGGGCTTTCTCTAGTTGTGGCAAGCGGGGGTCACTCCTCATCGCGGTGCGCGGGCCTCTCACTATCGCAGCCTCTCTTGCTGCAGAGCACAAGCTCCAGACGCGCAGGCTCAGTAGTTGTGGCTCACGGGCCTAGCCGCTCCGCGGCATGCGGGATCCTCCCAGACCAGGGCTCGAACCCGTGTCCCCTGCATTAGCAGGCAGATTCTCAACCACTGCGCCACCAGGGAAGCCCCATTGCATTGATCTTATGTAATGATACCCACAGCTCCCCACAAGTCTCCTTCTTATTGAAGACAACAGAGGCCTTAAAATTCCTAAATCCAATCTATTGTTCTCAATCATTATTTCAGACTTCTCAGCATAATGTCAGGCAAGTTTGAACATTTTTTAATAGAATATAAATAGTATGTCTCTTATTTTGGAAAAATATATTTCTATTAATATGGAAAGTTCAACATTTCTTACAGAGGTTGGGTAAAATTCACCATTGTTCCTGAATTTGAGAAGAATCTATGTCCCTAGATGCCAACAATAATTAGTACTATTGGAAGTTGTGCAGCTGCAACCATGGGAAAAAATATCATGTTTAATTTGACAAACAGAAAATCATATCTTACTCAAAATTCACTACTTGTGACATGGTAATCAGGGAAAGCCAAGCTAAGGTTCACCATATATTATAGGATAATAGGAATGGCAAAAAAAAGTAGTTCTATATCAAGAACATACTGAAATATAGTAAAAGAGAACACTATCAAAACTTGTTTAGATAAATTTCACATACAATTTACAAATCATACAAATTTATTTTTAAAAAGAATGAGCCAATGACTATGACCTAAATTCTGTATGTTGTATACGTTTATGAGTAACAAAAATGTGCTGTCTTAAATATTATATATCTCACACTTTTCTGCAATACTGATTCAACATAAGGACAGTTTGGGTGAAATAATGCAGCAACTGTCATCAAAGTTGCTTTGGTGACAACTGTATCTTACAGGTGATCTCAAGGCAGAGCTTCTTCACTGAAAGCAAGAGAAGAAATTCTGCACAACTCTTGTATATAAAAGAAGTGTCAAATAAAGGCTTATTTCCTGAGTAAAAGGCAGTTAAATTGGTTTTTGGAAGAAAATGTTCCTTGGTACTAAAGTTCTAATCTCTGCTCTTGAGGCATGAGAGCATAGTGTTGCTTTTATGAAAAATAAATCACAATACTATTAGGAACAATCAAATGACATCAGATGCACAGAATTTTGCTGAACAACAGGCAGGTTGAAATTTGTAGCATTATGGGATGTCTTGAGTCCTACCAATTGTCACAGAATGGGAAGCCTGAAAGGTCACAATACATCTGGGGAAAATGGGCTCTTAGATATCAGCACGCCATTTAGTATAGAATGTCTCTCTCTTGTCCGAGTAGTCTGGATATATTCTCTGTAATTTTCAGAAGCTACCACCACTAATCTGGAATTTAGTGAGAAGCAGGTCAGTGGTCCCTTTATCTAAGGAAAACATATTAATAATAAGAAATGAATAAACAGGTCCATTTTTTTCTTACCATGAAAGACATGTATCCTCGACAGAAGATTGTGCCATTTACAGGCCATATCATCCCTCTGCAGGCTTGGTAAGACTCGTTCCAGTTAGATCTCAGGGATGTCCTCCATTAGTAACTTTGGATGGAGCCAGTATTTACACCATGGTGCTATCTAAGTCAGTTGACAGGGCTTCTTTAACTTCCCAATGGCATTCTTTGATTCAACTTACCTGTGTTTTATAAAACTTTAAAACAGCACTTAAAAAAAAAGAATGTTTGCAATTGAGTTGTCACAGATAGACAACTAGAATTTTCGTAAGCCCATCCTTTAATGTTGTATGTAGGAAGAGTTTTAGTTTTCTTTCTCTAGTTCTCTTTCTTTAGTTTTCTTTCTCTTTTGATCTAGATCTTGTGTTAATTGTGCTGTAGGCACCTCTTTATCCAGTACAAATACTGGCCAGATTATTTTTCAAAATTTCACTTTGCTTTTCCACTGGCAACTACCTAGTGATTACAAGTGTGTGTCTGGAATGTTGTCTGTTTTATTCAAAATATATTTAAAAAATCTTTCAACAGTTCTTTTGCTATTAGTCCGTTCTTATAGATAAACAAGTTTCTACCCTCAAAAAGTAAACTTACTAGTAATTATTCTTTCACAGTGAGAGAAGGAGCTACTACCTTTGTATTGACATCTCTTTCTACATTGTGTGCCTGTCAAATGAATCAATTCTTTCAATATTGTAGACCAATTTTGAGAATATTGAAGCACATGACCCTCACAAATTGTTGCTGGCATCCATATTTATGCGAGATAAAATAGGAAAACTTGTTGCTATTACATGTCCACCTAGAGATGCTAAAGATAATCTGGGTGTAAAAAATAGCCTATCAGCCTCTATAGTTCAGAATATGGGACCTGGTCTTAAAAAAACAAAAACAAAACAAAACAAAACAAAATTTTAAGAGGAGAAAAGATTATGGTCATGTGTTAAAATAAAAACAAAGGGGCCATTTAATTAAAAAAAATTATCTATGCCATGGCTACATTATTAACCAGAGGAAAAAAGCTATCTAATTACCAAAGCAGAAGATAGCACAATGACTATTAGCAATAATCAGCTTCTCCAGAAATGAGAACTACTTACTGCTTTTATGAATTGTAAGGTATGAAAAACACAAGGGCCTAACAAGAATTAGTCCTACAGAAATTGGTTCTGCTTCCTAGGCAAGATACATAGTTGTTAGTTTATTTTCCTCTCTGAACAGGAGTTAAAACACTAAAATCTTTTAACCATTAACATTTTCTTCAATGCTATTGATGTTATTAACTACAATATCTCTAATTTGACCATAGTAGTTTCACCTATAATTCTTTTTTTTTAATATCTTTTTGGAGTATAATTGCTTTACAATGGTGTGTTAGTTTCTGCCTTATAACAAAGTGAAACAGTTATACATATACATATATCCCCATATCTCCTCCCTCTTGCGTCTCCCTCCCATCCTCCCACCCCTCTAGGTTGTCAAAAAGCACAGAGCTGATCTCCCTGTGCTATGCAGCTGCTTCCCACTAGCTATCTATTTTACATTTGGTAGTATATATAAGTCCATGCCACTCTCTCACTTCATCCCAGCTTACCCTTCCCCCTCGCCAAGTCTTCAAGTCTATTCTCAACATCTGCGGCTTTATTCCTGTTCTGCCCCTAGCTTCTTCAGAACCATTTTTTTTATAGATTCCATATATATGTGTTTGCATACAGTATTTGTTTTTCTCTTTCTGACTTACTTCACTCTGTAGGACAGACTCTAGATCCATCCACCTCAGTACAAATAACTCAATTTCTTTTCTTTTTATGGCTGAGTAATATTGCATTGTATATATGTGCCACACCTTCTTTATCCATTCATCTGTCGATGGACAGTTAGCTTGCTGCCATGTCCTGGCTAATGTAAATAGAGCTGCAATGAACATTGTGGTACATGTCTCTGTCTGAATTATAGTTTTCTCAGGGTATATGCCCAGTAGTGGGATTGCTGGGTTGTATGGTAGTTCTATTTTTAGTTTTTTAAGGAACTGCCATACTGTTCTCCATAGTGGCCATATCAATTTACATTCCCACCAACAGTGCAAGAGTGTTCCCTTTTCTCCACACCCTCTCCAGCATTTATTGTTTGTACATTTTTTGATGATGACCATTCTGACTGGTGTTAGGTGATACCTCATTGTAGTTTTGATTTGCATTTCTCTAATGATTAGTGATGTTGAGCATCCTTTCATGTGTTTGTTGGCAACTTGTATATCTTCTTTGGAGAAATGTCTATTTAAGTCTTCTGCCCATTTTTGGATTGGGTTTTTTGTTTGATATTGAGCTGCATGAGCTGCTTGTATATTTTGGAGATTAATTCTTTGTCACTTGCTTCATTTGCAAATATTTTCTCCCATTCTGAGGGTTGTCTTTTCGTCTTGTTTATGGTTGAAGTTTCATTAGGTCCCATTTGTTTATTTTTGTTTTTATTTCCATTTTTCTAGGAGGTGGGTCATAAAGGATCTTGCTGTGATTTATGTCACAGAGTGTTCTGCCTATGTTTTCCTCTAAGAGTTTGATAGTGTCTGGCCTTACTTTTAGGTCTTTAATCCATGTTGAGTTTATTTTTGTGTATGGTGTTAGGGAGTGTTCTAATTTCATTCTTTTACATGTAGCTGTCCAGTTTTCCCAGCACCACTTATTGAAGAGGCTGCCTTTTTTCCATTGTATATTCTTGCATCCTTTATCAAAAATAAGGTGACCATATGTGCGTGGGTTTACCTCTGGGTTTTCTATCCTGTTCCATTGATCTATATTTCTGTTTTTGTGCCAGTACCATGCTGTCTTGATTACTATAGCTTTGTAGTATAGTCTGAAGTCTGGGAGCCTGATTCCTCCAGCTCTGTTTTTCTTTCTTAAGATTGCTTTGGCTATTCGGGGTCTTTTGTGTTTCCATACAAATTGTGAAATTTTTTATGCTAGTTCTGTGAACAATGCCATTGGTAGTTTGATAGGGATTGCATTGAATCTGTAGATTGCTTTGGGTAGTATGGTCATTTTCACAAAGTTGATTCTACCAATCCAGGAGCCATGGTATCTCTGTCCATCTGTTTGTATCATCTTTAATTTCTTTCATCAATCAGTGTCATAGTTTTCTGCATACAGGTCTTTTGTCTCCTTAGGTAGGTTTATTGCTAGGTATTTTATTCTTTTTGTTGCAATGGTAAATGGGAGTGTTTCCTTAATTTCTCCTTCAGATTTTTCATCATTAGTGTATAGGAATGCAAGAGATTTCTGTGCATTAATTTCATATCCTGCTACTTGACCAAATTCATTGATTAGCCCTAGTAGTTTTCTGGTAATATCTTTAGGAGTCTGTATATATAGTATCACGTCATCTGCAAACAGTGACAGTTTTACTTCTTATTTTCTGATTTGGATTACTTTTATTTCTTTTTCTTCTCTGATTGCCATGGCTAAAACTTCCAAAACTATGTTGAGTAATAATGGTGAGAGTGGACAACCTTGTCTTGTTCCTGATCTTAGAGGAAATGGTTTCAGTTTTTCACCATTGAGAACGATGTTGACTGTGGGTTTGTCATATATGGCCTTCATTATGTTGAGGTAAGTTCCCTCTATGCCTACTTTCTGGAGGGTTTTTATCATAAATAGGTGTTGAATTTTGTCAAAAGCTTTTTCTGCACCTTTTGAGATGATCATGTGGTTTTTCTCCTTCAATTTGTTAATATGGTGTATCACATTGATTGATTTGCATATATTGAAGAATCCTTGCATTCCTGAGATAAACCCCCCTTGATCATGGTGTGTGACCCTTTTAATGTGCTGTTGGATTCTGTTTGCTAGTATTCTGTTGAAGATTTTCACATCTATGTTCATCAGTGATATTGGCCTGTAGTTTTCTTTCTTTGTGACATCTCGATCTGACTTTGGTATCAGGGTGTTGGCCTTGTAGAATGAGTTTAGGAGTGTTCCTCCCTCTGCTATATTTTGGAAGAGTTTGATAAGGATAGGTGTTAGCTTTTCTGTAAATATTTGATAGAATTCCCCTGTGAAGCCATCTGGTCTTGGGCTTTTGTTTGTTGGAAGATTTTTAATCACAGTCTCAATTTCAGTGCTTGTGATTGGTCTGTTCATATTTTCTATTTCTTCCTGGTTCAGTCTCGGAAGGTTGTGCTTTTCTGAGAATTTGTCCATTTCTTCCAGGTTGTCCATTTTATTGGTATGTAGTTGCTTGTAGTAATCTCTCATGATCCTTTGTATTTCTGCAGTGTCAGTTGTTACTTCTCCTTTTTCATTTCTAATTCTATTGATTTGAGTCTTCTCCCTTTTTTTCTTGATGAGTCTGGCTAATGGTTTATCAATTTTGTTTATCTTCTCAAAGAACCAGCTTATAGTTTCATGATCTTTGCGATTGTTTCCTTCATTTCTTTTTCATTTATTTCTGATCTGATCTTTATGATTTCTTTCCTTCTGCTAACTTTGGGGGTTTTTTTGTTCTTCTTTCTCTAATTGCTTTAGGTGTAAGCTTAGGTTGTTTATTTGAGATGTTTCTTGTTTCTTGATTCACCTATAATTTTAGAGCCATGTTACTTAATACTACAAAAATGGAACTCCCTGTTATGCTCCTCTATGGACAATTCACTGAAGTTTTTGCCTGGATCAGCTTCTAAGGGAGCCTGTAGTTTCCCTCTCTATTAGCTAATGATAGAGGCACTAACATGATAAAGATTTGAACTGTTAAGTAAGTTATAAAATTCTAGTTTCAAGAATGATCAAGTAGGCAAAAAAAAAAAAACCCCAAAAAACAAAAAACGTTGGTACTAACTTGTGGCATTCGGGAATCTTTGGCACAAGTCTGGCAGATCACTGTTATAATATCACCTGTGAAGTCCAAATAGAAACTTCTTGGAATAATGAAGAGATGTTCTCAGACTCTCCACAGGTTTCCTAACCAAGAAGTATTGGAAATTGTGACTGTATAAACTTACCAAAAATAAAATCAGGAAATTCGGCAAAATTAAGGCTGATCTCTTGGGGCACAAACTGATAATGACAATCCTCTCTGTAGTAAACCTCAAGATTATAATTTACACCTAGGTAGAAACTCAGAAACTTTCGAGAATTGCTGTCTGATATAGTCTCCAGAGAGTTCAATGACAATGTTCTTGAAATGCAAAACTTCAACTATCTTCGTGTCCCTGTTACCTTTGTGAGAGATGCATCGAGTTCCACTAGAAAGCAGGCTTCTGTCATTTAGTCCTTCAGGTGTTTTCTAAGGGTCTCTGCATGAGTTTAACAGAGTAGACATCAGTTTGCCATATACCCTAATCAGAACAATGAAAAACATCCTTGGTAGGTATATCATTATCCCTTACTGTGCCCTAAATATTATCCCCAAAACCACACCCCAAAAAAGATTTCTAATATGGACAGTAAGATAGTAATAAAGGATTTCCTATGTTAAGAAGCCTTATATAAAAGGAAATCCTTTGGGATTTCCTTCAAGACACACCTCTGATCTCAGCTCCCATGGAAAGTCTGAAGTTGAGAGTTGTCTTCAGGAATCATCTTCAATATATTTTCCCACCTAAAACATGTAGCTCTGCAGATCATATATTTTAATAATATTTATGTTATAAAGCTACCCCAGAGGAACTGGGCCACAATGTTTTGATCTTTTTACAATGGTAGATGTGGTCAAAATGAAAAGAAACAGCCATTAACCTCAAAGGCAGTTTTGTTACCGTTAATCATTACAGCAGCATCCTCCAAACAGGGGCCATGAGCCATCCCAGTGGCATGAAAAGCCTTCTATAGCCCTAAATCCATATACAATAGCCATTAGAAAGAAGGTGCAGACTCCTCTGTGGTAACCATGGTAGCCATCAGCTGGTAATAGGTCAATTGTTTCTCTAGTAAAAACCATAAATAGATTGTTTTCTTAATTTCTCTTACTGATAGTTTGTTATTAGTATAAAAATGCAATATATTTGTGTGTATTGATTTTGTATCCTGCCACTGTACTGAATTTATTTATTAATTCTAACAATTTTTGGTGGTGTCTTTAGCGATTTCTATATATAAAATTATGTCATCTGCCAATAGTGAGAGTGTTACTTTCCTTTCCTATTTAGATGACTTTTTTTCCCTGGCCTAATTGCTCTGGCTAAGACTTCCAGTACTATGTTGAATAAAAGTGGTGACTATAGACATTCTTGTCTTGTTTCTGCTCCTAGAGGAGAAACTCTCAGATTTTCACCATTGAATATGATGTTAGCTGTGGGCTTGTCATATATGGCCTTTATTCTGTGAAGGTACGTTCCTTCTATGTCCGCTTTGTTAAGAGTTTTTATCATTAATGGATGTTGAATTTTGTCCAATAACTTTTCTGCATCTATTGAGACTATCATTTGATCATCATCTACCTCTCCCAGTCTGGAAGAAGTAGCTTTGGGTAGGAGATGAAGTTTATGGTTCAACCTTATCCTAGCTCTTGGCTGTCTCTCAAACCTTTGTGATTTCTAAACAGCCTACTATATTTTTACAGCTCTCAGTAGTTGAGGGTGTGCCAAGTCCTGCCGGTGTCCCAGTGGGGGGATCTGAATCAGCACCTAGATTCAGACTGATTGGAAGTCAGACCCTCAGGTAGCAGCTTTTAAAGTATGCAAATATATATAGTCCTGTAGGACTACAAGCTAAGCTCTGCTGGCCACCAGACCAGGTGGACTGGAGGTGTCTCCTGAGCAACAGTCACAAAAATCAGGGCTCCCTTTCTGGGAGATATGTAGCAAGGCAGAGGAAGAGTGCAAAGATGGCATCCCCAGGCCTACATTCCCTGAGAGCACATCCATAACCTCTAGATGTGGACCAAACCTGAATCCTGCCCCTAAGGCTGAAGGTCCAGGATAAGAAAATAAGTCTTTTTCATAAAAAGGCTGGGGAATATTTCAGTCTGCTGTGTGTGCAGTGCCCTGGAAGTGGTAGCCCCTCAAGAACTGTCTCTGATTGTTACAGTCCCATGGGAACCTGGAACACAAATCCCCCTAGCAGAGCCGAGAGATGAAAAGGTGTCTCCTGAGTTACAGCTACAAAAACCAGGGAACCAGATGAAAAACCAGAGCACCGGGCATGTGTAAGAGCTCCCCTCCAAGAGATACTGGCACTCTGGCTGTGGCAGAGGAAGAGTGCAAGATAGCGCCTGCCTTTTGAGGTCTTTGGAAAGGTTTACAGTTAGCCCTTTGATGTGTGTTTAATTTAGAAACCCTGCCCCTCAGGCCGAAGCCATGATGATAAACATACAGGCTTCTTTCACAAAAAGACTCAGCTCCTGATTCTGTTGCCTCTTGCTGTGCCCTGAGGGTGGGAGCTGTTTAAGAAATTTTTCGCTGTTGGTTACTGTCCTGTGGGACCTGTGAGCATAAGCCCTGATGGCCACCAGAGCCAGACAACGTAGAGGTGTTTCCTGGCCATAGTTGTACAAACTGGAGCACCAGACGTGTGTAAGAGCTCCCCTCGGGAGTTACTGGCACTATGGAGAGTGGCAGAGGGAGGGCATGAAGATGGCACTTCCTGAGGGAAAATAGATATATATATGGTGCCTACCAGCTTTAGCAAGGCAGAGGGAGAGCTCAGAAATGGTGCTGGCCCATGCCTCTGTCCCCAAGAGTAACCAAACAGGCTTCTGCACCTCCAGTCAAAGCTTTAAGATATGTGACCACCTAGAGGGGTGGGATCGGGAGTGTGGGAGGGAGATGCAAGATGAAGGGGATATGGGGATATATGTATACATATAGCTGATTCACTTTGTTATACAGCAGCAGCTAACACACCATTGTAAAGCAATTATACTCCAATAAAGATGCTAAAAGAAGTTTAGCAATAAATCTTTTTCAGTAAAGTCTGGGCCCTTTTGAAATGACTGCGTCTGTGTTAGACCCTGGGACAAGTGAATCTGTGCATAAGCCCTTTTAAGGGTGTCTTCTCAGTTTGCCACTGCCCCACAGGTCTTGTTGGTTCTCAAAGCCAGATGTTTTGGAGGATCGTCTCTCAGGTACAGGTCCTAAAAGTTGGATGCCTTATCAAGGTACGAGCACTTTGCTTCTTAGAATCTCTAGGCCTGTGGGTTCCCTCCCTATTATGGTTGCTGTGTCAGGGTTGGGGTTTATGATGAGACCTTGTCTCAGCCTCTCCTACCCACCTCTATGTGGCCCTTTTCTTGTCTGCAATATGAAGTAGCTGCTCAGCTAGTTTTCAGGTCTTTTTCAGAGGAAACTTTCATATAGAGCAGTAGATTCAGTGTGTTCATGGGAGGTGAGTTCAGGGTCTTCCTACATGGGTATCTTGGACTGCCTCAACATTTTTTTTAAATGAAAGGTCCCAAGAGAACTGGAAATATTTTTGTGAATACTAGGGGAGATAGAAGAAGGTAAGTGTAGAAAAGGGAGATAGAGGAGAAACATTTCTTTAAATGCAAATGTTTGGGAGAAGCAATAGGACCTGGGGAAAAAGCTGAGCATTGTGTTCTGTGACCAAGAGCACAGATGGTTCACAGGAAGTAGCACATGTGAGCCATAGAAGGACAATAAGATATGGAGAGTGAACCAAGATGGTGCCATGGGCCAGAATTACCAAAGTCTAGTCAAGAAAAGAAGAAATACCTCAGCAGCAGCATTAAATAGGGATAGTGAATAATGGGAAAATAATGGGAAAACACTGGGGCAAGGCTATTGATTCCCATGGGATATTCTAGGAAAGCTCCTGACAAGAGGCCCAAAATAAGCACATGGCTAACACTAGCCCCTTTTCACTTCATAGACTCCAGCATTTGGTACAGGAGAATGAGGAGATGAGAGATTAATCTCAAGAGGGTCTGAAATAGGTAATTCTATAAAATATCAGAATACAGTTTTGATGAGACTTTTTGTGGATGTATTGAGGACTGGGGGAAAGTAGAATAAAGGACATTCAAAAGGCCCAAAGAGCAAGCATCCAGAAAATCTTTTGTGATTAATAATAAATTATGAAATAAGGAGCACAGAGTATCATCTGGGACATGACCCTGGGACTGGTTAACCCTTGGTCACTAGTCAGTTCATACTCTCATTTTCTAGGAAGAAATAGTTATCTGTGTCTATGTAGGAGAAATTGTTGGAGCCACATGCTAGGGATAAAAAGATATATATGATTTAGATCGTACTTTTAAGAAAACTAGAACCCACAAAAAAGACAGAAATATAAAATTAAAGTAAAACAATGTTACAAGACCTACAGTAGAAACATCTATAAAAAACAATCAAAACCCAAATTGATAAAACAAAATAATTAAAACCAAGTAAAAACATAATTTACAATAACAAGGAAGCATTGGTAGAGACATGAGTTCTGGAGGAAGTGAGACTTAAAACATAGAGGAAGGGGTTATGTTTCAGGTTGTTTAGAGACATGTGGGGAATAGGAACCACAGTGAAATCATATGTGTAGGAGGGAGGGAGTGGTCAGGAGGCAGTAGGTGGTGAAGAGTTCTTTTTTTTTTTTTTTTTTTTTCTTTTTGCGGTATGCGGGCCTCTCACTGTTGTGGCCTCCCCCGTTGCGGAGCACAGGCTCCGGATGCGCAGGCCCAGCGGCCATGGCTCACGGGCCCAGCCGCTCCGCGGCATATGGGATCCTCCCAGACCGGGGCACGAACCCGTATCCCCTGCATCGGCAGGCGGACTCTCAACCACTGCGCCACCAGGGAGGCCCCAAGAGTCCTTTTTGACAGAATTGTAATCCTACCTAAATAATGTTGGGCAGTATGAGAGAGTGGATATGCAGAGTTAAACTATGCTAGGTAAGTCATTGTAAAAATGGTAAAATTACATCTTTTAGAAAGATGGGAATGAGATTAGAAAAAAATATTAACTAGGAAAACTTTCAGCAACCCAAGGTTAGTTACGAGGTGTTGGGCAAAGAGATTATTGTGATGACAGTAAGAATAAACAGTATAGATCTCCTAGACATGTATAATATAAAAAACTGATATATGATGAATAAGGGAGGAACATGAGATCTTTTAGAAGTATCTTTTCTTTCCTTTTGGAGATAGAAAACTCATCCCTTTTATCAGCCTGTGAGTTGGTTCTTTCCTTCTGAGTGAGACATTTTGGAGAAAGAAAGAGAAAGAGAAAGATTTGCTGGAAAAACCACATCCTTCCTCAGATAACTGTTTGGGGTTTTTTTCCCCTATAACCAATAGGGATAAAGAATGAGGCAGCATCACTTATCTCCAGCAGATACATCTGACCAGAAGCTCTTATTTAAAGTCTTGGGTAGAAATCAGGAAAGGACAGAATGACTAAGTTAGATGTTGATAATAAAAGCCAAAAATATCCGTTAGTGGAATGAATTAGGACATGATTAAGTGGTTAGCAAGGAAAGAGTATTTGCAGAGTAAAGCAAAGTGTGGAGTGAGGATTGGAGGAGATAGGCATTTTGATAGAGACATGATGGCTGACTTTTCATACCTAGGTAGGAAGTCTCTGGCTATGATTAAAAAGCACAAATAAAAAGCTATGATGCTGGTATCTCCCTGCTGTTCCTGACCTAGAAGCGATGGGGACTGTGAATGAGATCTACTATCCCAACTCTGGTTGCACAGACAAATGAAGGGAACATCAAAGAAAGAATTATCATTTATTTTCTACAAGACACTGATTATGTACTTCCAGACACTTTAGTTCATTTAGTTCTCATCATAGCCTTGAAATGGCTGTGTTGTATCACACTGTATTTTCAGTTAACTGCTGCATCCCCAACACATGGAAAAATGCTGATCACTTAGTGATACTCAATAATATTGACTACAAGGGTCTAGTCAGGAAGTTAAACATTTTACATTCTTAATACTTTGTAGTGAAGTAGAACACACATATAGAAAAACACAGAAAGCATAAATGTACAACTTAATTTTTATAGTGCCAATATTCATGGAACCACTGCCCAGATCAAGAAATAGAACACTGGGGACATTGGGCCAACACCCTGTAAGTGCATAATGTGTCTCTTTCCATCCACACTCTTCTCTCTCTCTCCACCAGGATAATTCATTATCCAGATGTCTATACCAATCACTTCCTTGATTTTCCATATACTTTCCCAACCTGACATTTATTTCTAAACGTGCTTTGTAGCATTATATAAATTGAATTATTACAGTATGTTCTCTTTTGTGTCTCTTTTGTGACCTAATTGTTTTCAATTGAGCAGCTAGGAAAGAATGGTCTTGTCAATAAATGCTGCTGAATCAGTTGGATACCCTTATTTAAAAAAAAAGAATGGAATTTGACACCTATCTCACACCATACATAAAACTAATTCCAGTTGAATTGTATATCTATATATAAAAATGCAATACAATAAAATCTTTAGAAGATAATGTTAGGTGATATCTTTATGACCTTGAAGTATAAAAGATTTTTAAAATAGGATACAAAGTTCACTAGTCATAAAGAAAAAGATTACCTGGCAGTCACAAGTATAACATTTAAATAAGGATAGTAAGAATTTATTGGGTACAACTAGTGAGTATCATGGGATGTACTAGGGAAACTCCTGATGAGGACCTTCAACAAGCATATCATGCTGATTCTAGAAGCCTCTCACTAGCTGGGCTCCAGTTTCTATGGTTAGGAAAAAGAGGAATAAGAACGACAGAGGAACACACTCTCGAATACTTTGGAAATCACTGGAAGGAAAGGGGCAGTTAAATCTGGGAAACAAGGTGACCTTTAGGAAGGTGATGAACCAAAGTGTGAAAATGCAAAGAGGGGAAGGAGAGTGGCATGGCAGAGATTACCCCGCAAATCATCACGTCCAAAATCAAAAAACTCTTCCTTAATGTTCATCTTAATTTCTCCTTGACTCAATGATATCAATTAAACAGCAAATTTAATCCTGCTCACCTATGAACATCAAGCATCATGCTAAGAGTGCTATGTGGACATAGAAGCATGGAGTACAACTGGTGAAATTCAAAGCGCAAACACTTACTGGGTACCTCTTATATTCAAAAGAGTGCTAGTGGCTAGCAATACCAAGATAAAGATAGGATTATCAATCTCCACCGGGAAAGAAAGAAAGACACGTAGAATAATAGCTCTGTGAGTCGGAGACTTTATCTTCTTTGTGCACCACTCTTTCTCAGTTCCTGGAGAAACACCTGGTTCAGAGGAGGTAATAATAAATAGTTGTTGAATTAATAAACAATACATTAAGAATAAATACAGTGAAGGGGAGGGGCAACATAGGGGTACGGAATTTAGAGGTACAAACTATTAGGTGTAAAATAAGCTGCAAGAATATACAACCATGGGAATATAGTCAATATTTTATAATAACTATAAAGGAAGTACAACCTTTAAAAATTGTGAATCACTGTATTGTACACATGTAACATATTATACAGCAGCTATACTTCAATTTAAAAAAAGAAAAAAGAAGACAGGCATTTATAATTACAATGAAAATACAAATGGGTATTGTTTTTTGTTTGTTTGTTTGTTTGGTTTTTTTGCAGTACGCGGGCCTCTCACTGTTGTGGCCTCTCCCGTTGCGGAGCACAGGCTCCGGACGCGCAGGCTCAGCGGCCACGGCTCACGGGCCCAGCCGCTCCGCGGCATGTGGGATCTTCCCAGACCGGGGCACGAACCCACATCCCCTGCATCAGCAGGCGGACTCTCAACCACTGCGCCACCAGGGAAACCCTGGGTATTATTTTAAAGTAATCAAGTTTAAACATAGTAGAAAAAGGGTATATTAAATAGGTTGGAGTATTTAGAAGAAACTTGAAAATGTAATTCGTTTGCAGAAGTGAGACTTGAATCAGAGAAGGAGGAAGATATGATTCAGAAGAACAGCAGTGGAAAAGGAACAATCATGAATCATATGAGCAAAAACAGTACTGGCTTAGGGTTGGAAGTACTGGGGGAAGGAGAGGTGAAGTAATTTTAGGAGAAGCCCTGATTGCCTGGAGTGAATGTCCACATTGAAGAACAGTGTGGAATAAGAGCAGAGAGGCAGAGAGGACCTGTTGTATGAAAGGCCTTAGAGGCTGAGCAGAGCAGTTACTTCTTTAGTAAAGTGATGAACTGAGATATACAAATGCAAAGCAGCAAAATCAACTGTTTGTAACCCAGGTGTCATATAGGCATAAGAAGAGCTTCAATTCTAGGGAGGTGAGAGTGAGACTGGAGGGCTGGTATCACTGAAAGTCTTGTGTCTTCACAAACTTGTAAGGGTACTACTATTGGATCAGTAGGGAAAGGAAATGCAGAGCTTTTTAGAACCATCTCTTTTCTAGACTCACAGACATAGAAAACAAACATAAGGTTACCAAAGGGGAAATGGGGGGAAGGGGAGGGATAAATTGGAGTTTGGGATTTACATATACACACTACTATATAAAAAATAGGTAAACAACAAAGAGTTACTGTATAGCACAGGGAACTGTACTCAATATTTTGTAATAACCTGTAAGGGAAAAGAATCTGAAATATATATATATATATATATATATATATTTATTTATTTATTTATTTATTTATTTATTTATTTATGTCATATATATGAACTAACATGACATTGTAAATCAACTATACTTCAATTTTAAAAAAAAGAACTGCCTCTTTTCTTTTTTCAGGAGTAATATCAAAAGACCCAGAGTCCTTCAATTTCAGGCTGCTTCTCTAGCCTGGGTCCTAGGCTCTTTCTTCTAGGATGAAGCAGGTCAATTTGCTGAACAAAGATACTTTATGGAAATTCTCATTTCTATCACTTTCCTTCCTATACAACCAATAAGTGAAGTGACGTCATTTGTTTCCACCAAATAATGCTACTGTAATGGTCCTAGTATTAGTCTGGTTTCAAGATCCTGTGAGAAAGTGGAGTCAGGACAAGTTATGAGTTATGTGGTGAGAGGAAGGTCTAATACCTAGAGTTTGTGAGGAGAAACAGGATATGGCTATGTGGATTGCCAAGAACTCTCCCCTTTTGGTTTTCAAGCATGATTTAGATGGGTCTAGAGTGCTATAATCAGGATATTTATTCCTTTTCAGGCATCTTTGGAAAGCCCCTGGACAGGATTAAATGGAAAGGAAATTGCTATGATGCTAGCTAGTATCTCATTGCCGGTAAAAATTTAATCTCCGTTGTGGAGAGAAGACTGAAAGAAGAGAGAGGTATTAAGGGCCATCTCTCCACCTGCTGGTTATCATGAGAAAGTGCGGGGACAATGATGGAAAAAGAAATCAATAGTTCTGGGTCCTGATTAAGCAGTTTTCAATTATCTCATTTAATCTTTGTAACAACCCTACAAATAACATTTCATACTATTTTTAGAAGTGAGAGTAGGAGTACAGGAATTCTATTCTGAATTCAAAAAAGAAAAGAATATTCTCTCTGAAGACTATAAATTTAGTAAAAATGTATTAGTGCTGAAAATTGTGTGAAGCATTCTTCAAGGTGCTGGCATTGCCAGGATGAATGGGATTTGTAGATCTTGTTCCTAGGAGTTCAGAGCCTACATAGTCTTGCTATAATACACTACAACAAGAGCTGCAATCGATTTGTTTATAACGTATAGTTAGAGCATAAATTGGTGGAGTCATATGTTGTCAAAAGTGGGGAAAATTGATAAAATGTTTTACAAATCTATAAGAACCTTAAAAATTAAATATTGGAGTTCTCCATTTATGTGAGGTAGTTAAGAATCATGAAAAGAGGAAGGGGGGTATGTTTCAGGTTAATTAATTACAGAGCAGAAGAGGCAAATAAAATATAATGGAAGGATATGCAGGGACAATAAAGGATGAAAGATGCAGGCAGGGAGAAGAGTCCTGGCGGATGTGAGAGAAAAGTCTTCCTTAAGGAATAGAAGGGAAAATACAAAGTGAAGCTACCCCCAACAAAGCAAAGTTGTACAGCTGCAAATAGAAGCGGAAATGAACCAAGGATTTTGGTAATCCCAATGCAGTTAAAAGGTTAAGAAGTGACAGCTAGAATGGAAGGAAGGTTTGAATTTACTGAGCACTAATGTTCTCATAATTGCACTAGGAAATATCATTTGATAAAGAGGGAAAGATGAGTCCTTTTAGAAGGAATGCATCTTCTCTCTTTTCAAAGGCAGCACTTCAGGCTCAGCCCTCAAACCCAGAATCTGCCTCATCTGTTAATTCAGGTCCAGGTTAATTCCTTTTTAGGAAGGCATTTCAGCTTTTCATACTGAAGCATTTTAAGAAAGAAAGCGTTCCTGGAAATCCCCATCCCTTAAACCTTTCTCTTCAACCAATAGGGATAGAAAATGAAGCAGCATCACTTGTCTCCAAGCAGATGTATCTTTTAAGAAGGTCTGATCTGATCCCAGGTCTTGGGGAGAAGATGAAGAGGCAGGATGATGAATATGTGGTGAGAGGAGTGGCTGAAAACCTAGTTTCGTGGGAAAAAATTATATTCCATGTTAGAGAACCAAAAAAAAAAAACACATTTTGTAGTTGTGAAGCAGAGTGGAGGGTATCTAAGTATTTGGTGTTGGATGGAAAAAGGAGAGGGAGCCTGATATTTTTCATGCATCTGTGGGAAGTCCCTGCTCAAGTTTTAAAAAGAAGGAAATGGCTATGACACTGACCTCTCCTAGATACTGATGCATGAGTACCTGTGGTGGACGAGATGGAAATTGTGAAAAAGTCCATGAACCCACCTGCTGATTGTCATAGGACAATTTAAGGGAAAGTCATATTACCATGTGCTGACGGTTTTGCTCTAGAGAAGCAGCACTTCCAGATATATTATGTCTCTACTTATCATCATGACAGTCTTGAATTTTTCTTAACTGCTGAATTTTCAGCACCCACAGTAGTTCTTAGCATGGAATAACCAGCTAGGCAATTAATTAATAAATGAACAGGAGACTAAGATTTAGTGAGTTTAAGAAATATGAGGTCATAATTATTAGGATCCAAACTTAGTTCTGCCTAAGTCTAAAACCCAGGAAATAAAATATTAATTTTTCTGAGGTCAGAAGAGTATCTGGAGTAAGAGTTGAGTGAACCTTCATTCTACGAATTTCACGCACCTCAACTTAACATTTCCTCTTCTAATATTCTTCCAATACAAAGCAACTTTCACTTGATCAGAGTTACCCTGGAGCTCAGTTAGTGACTATACAGTGGGGTGGAAAAAGCAGTGTTCACTGTCATAAGGTCAGAATTCTGGGACCTGATCTGTAAGCTAGTCCAATGACATTCTTTTGAGCTTCTCATTCTTCATCATTGAAATTAAGGAATTGAATTACATGATTGCCCATGTTAACACTGAACTGATTCCTCAAACATGATAAATGTTAATAAACATTTAATTTTTATTCCACTGTCACTGATCATTTCAATTAACTGAAAATAATTACAAAAAGGCACTCTCATGAGCAGTAGATGTTGTGATGAAAGGCAATTGGGAGGCAATTCATGGATCTAATGAAGACACATCCTAGGATATAGGCTGGCTAGTTTGCAGGTAAAAACCAGGAAATAAGAGAGCAGAGGGGTGCCCTCTTGGTGTCAGAACAAATATCAAACACTGACCTCAGAAACTGTCCCATAGAAAGAGTCACAACTTTATTGGATTAGTTTATAGAGGAATTTATGCTCCAGGGCACTGTTGAAATAGATGGCTGTTGGAGCACCTAATATATAAAACAATTATTAGCAGATCTGAAGGGAAAAACAGAAAGTAATGTAATAAGAGTAGGCGACTCTCAAGTCCATTACCCCCCTTTCAACAATAAATAGATCATCCATGTAGAAAATCAATACGAAAAAATGGACTTGAGTGACAATTTAGACCAAATGAACCTTGAGTGACAACTTAGACCAAATGAACCTTACGGACATATATAGAACATTCCATCCAACAGCAGCAGAATACATGTACGTTCTTCTCAAGCACAAACGGAACATTCTCCAGGATAGATCATATGTTAGGTCACAAAACAAGTCTTAACAAATTTAAGAAGATTGAACTCATATCAAGTATCTACTCTGACCAAAATGGTATGAAACTTAAGTAAAAATAAGAGAGTAAGATTGGTGCAGGGACAGACATGTAGGCAAACGAACACAAACAAAGGGCCCAAAACCAACCCATCCATCTACTGGAGTTGGCATTGAATTCATTTAGGAAATGATATAGTTTTTAATAAATCATCCTGTGAGGTTGGTTATCCAGAGGGAAAATTCAGCATTGGATCCAGACCACATAAAACATAACAAAAATTAATTCCATGAAGAATAAGTACTTAAATGTGAACAAGAAAAAATTTTAACTTCTAGTGAAAAATTTAGAAGTTTACTTTTATGAGCTTAGGTAAGGAATCATTTCTTAACAGGAATATAATAGAAAAAAAGTAAAATATAGATAAATTGACTTTATTACATGTTTCTTAAAATTATATCAACTCTAAGACACTTTTAAAAATACATAACAAATTGGGAGAAATCATTTTAATGCATATAACTTATATAGGAAATTGAGATAGTAAAACCTAAAATCTAACCCCTATAAACTTATTTCTATCTAGACATATTTTTATATATTTATAAAAATAATGAGAAACTTATTGTTACTGGAAGGGCTAGAGCTAGATTATGAAAGGAAACAGAGTAGACCAATACACATGTGAAGATTCCCAACCTTATTAATAATCAGTAAAATGCATTTTAAAAGCACCAAGAGGCACCATTTAATACTCAACAAATGGACAAAATGAAAAAGTCTGAAAATACCAACTACTGGCAAGAAAGTCAATTAGTTAGATTAATTATACACTGATAGTGGAGGTGTAAATTCATACAACTAGTTAAATCTAGTAAAGCTATAAATACGCATACAATACACAGCAATTCTACCCTTACATATGCTCTAAGGAACTTTACACATGTGGACCAGGAGACATGCACAAGGATGTTCAGAGAGGTAGGGATCACAATAGCAGACAAAGAAGAATAGAAGTAACCAGAATTCTGTTATGGGAAATGTTCTCAGAAACATTCTCAGAATCTCCAGGGATCCACAGGGGTTTGATATGAAGAAGTCATTCAGATCAAAATGCTCAGAGTAGGGGAAGACATCAGTGCCTTTCACCGAATTACTTGACACAGTGCAGCTGATTTCCCATGGCCAACCCCACAAAGCCAGTCACGTCCTTCATTTTCCCCAAGGGACATAGTAAGGACTCCCATATTAAGGAGATCTCAATAACTGAGGTACCTAGCAGGGAGATTTATCACTTGCAGTTTGTACTTTAACCTCCAGACTCACCAGGTCATAGAAAGGTTGGTAAGTAAACAAAGGAAGAGAGAGATGCTTCCTTTCAGTGTCCAAGGGTCAGAAAGGATTCCTAGTCTTAAATTAAAATTTAGACATAGAAAACCTACTGGAAGAAAGAGATTTCAAAATTTACAAGCTTAGTTGATAATGCCTCGGCAAAAGTAAGAAAGATACAACAAACTTCAAGAGAGAAAACCCTAGAGAGCTAAAATTGAGCATTTCGTGATACCAATCTTGTTACAAGCTGCTTACTACTGTGTAGATCTTTATTCAGCACTAGAAAAGAACAGGTATATGAATAGACAGTGAGACAGATTATCTGGCACTGGTAAATCTGCATAGCAATGCATAATAATTCTATTCTTATACTCGAGTTACCACTACACATTGCTCTTGAGTCAGCAAGAGTAGCTACTTGGCTTAAAGTAACAGCCATCACATTTAGCAAATCCTATAATGTAAAGGAAATTAGGGCTGCTTTACTGGATTTACCATTGGGTGGGGTGAAGGGAGAGAGGGCGCTGGCTAATTTAGTCCAGGCCCTGAAGTGCTCACTGCTCCAGAAAATATACCTGTGCCCTTAGTAATGGGCCAGCATATGCACAGGGTTTGAGGTCTGGCCTCCAACAGGGGGCTCTTTCACTGCTTGGGCCCCAGAGCTGGCAGTAAGCATGCTTCCAATCTCTGTTTAAATGTGAACTCTAAGATCCAGCGCTCTGGATAATGCAGTCCTCACCATTCAAAACCCCAGTCTCTGTCAAATATTGAAACAGTGGCCCTATTTCTGTCTGACCCAGAGCTGGACACAAGCCTCACTATTATACCAAAAAATTGTGGATCCTTCTTATCGCAATGGGTTTCCCAAATGCATTTTTCTCTTTTTGAGAAACTTCTACGATGTTGTTACTAATATGTTGGATTCATATGCTAAGCAGGTGCCCTGTAAAATATTGTCTTAGTGAAAATTTCCTTCACAATTGGGAGGGTTAACCTACAGTACATTCCTTTGATAAACTTATGTATAAATAGTTTGTTCTTATGTTCTTCACATCTTGTATGAAGATTGTTGGAGGATTGACCAAAGACTATAATGCCATCTAAAGTTTACATTAAAAACCTCAGAAAAACTAATAATCTATTTGATGCTTGTAGGAAGAGAGGAGCTGTTGGGAAGTGGTTGTTAGACCAGGGCTGTGGTTAAAGAGGAAGGATGATGACATAAATCTTGGCATAAACCACATTTACATGAAATCGTGATGTATCATAAAACACTTTTATTTCCAGCCAATAAGAAGAAGGAAGGAAGGAAGAATCATTTGTCTCTGGCAGACTAAAATGTCCAAAAGGCATACTCAAAGTTGTGGTGGAGGGCAGGGATGGGGGAAAAGAAATTCCATTTACATCTCAGTTCAGTGAAATTAGTATACGGAATATTTGAATGTGGAGCATCATACAGAATTTCTGAAGTTATCTGCCCATGCCGTCCCCACTGTGCTTATTCCCTACCTTTCTTCTTCTCCCACAGGCATTCATGGTCCCCCTAGGATTGTGGCCATAAACATGTAAGTCTCCAATCTTAGCTGAGCTCTCAAGCCCACTTTTCAATCCTTTTACATACCTTTGGCCTTTTTTTCCCATTGAAGTATAGTTGATTTACCATAACATATTAGTTTTGGGTGTACAATATAGTGATTTAATATTTTTATAGGTTATACCATACTTTATATAAAGTTATTATAAAATATCTTTAGCCATTTCTACTTCTCATTTCCCTCCAAAATGTTCTTTTTTTAATCAATCACCTCATGGAACTTAAATAATTACCACCTTGTACCTCAGAGATAAAGAGGAGAGAAAAAATATGAACACTCCCCAAATCTGATGGGCCTTAAATTCACAGTCCATGATCCCTGTGATGCCCAAGCAAGTAGACAGAAGAACACTATTGAGATTCACACTCTTTTTGCTGCAAAAGGAAACTTTCAGAAGAAATGTCCAGTCTGTAGTTAAAATACAGCAACTTTTGTGTTGGAACTTCTGGGGTTGGGTGTAACCTTGACTCTTTGGCCATGTTTAGCAATGGTCTCAGCTCAGGAACATTTCTTTGGTTTTTGATAAAGCTGGAAAGATTTTTTTAGCCTCAATGTGTTTGAGACTATAAGATTTCTAAGTCTAACTGTATAACATTTCAGATTCTTCAGCTGATCATGAAGACTCCAAAGTATATCATCTCTTTAAATAATTGGAAGATAAATGATCCTGGATCTCATCAGGAGTGTTCATACGTGCATGCATGAGTCAAATACTGTGTTAAGTATGAGAAACAAAGGGTTACAGAAGACCCCTTTTCTACCCATAGGGAGTCCACAAGAAGAGCTTAGCTGCAAAAATACAACTTTCCACTTCTTTAGAAGAATTAAGTGGGTGGTTTAACAACTGGTCCAGTGCCTGTGAGGGGAAGTACGGCATCAATGGCCTTCTGTACCACAGGGTAGCACAAGGGCCCTCTGGCACATCACTCTGGGGTTAGACTGCCTGAGTTTGAATCCTCGCTCCACCTCTTATTAATGCTGTAGCCTTAGGCTCCTCCATGCTACAATTTCCTAACTGATAAAATGAGGAAGGGAAGTAATAATAATATACCTACCTCATGATATCATAAAGAGTAAGTCAGTTAATATAGTAAAAACACTTCTAAGAGTGTCTGGCATATAGTAAACACTCAATATATTAGGCATTATAGTTATTATCATTATTATTAATTACCATTATCACCATGGCTGGAAGGTAATCTCACAATCTGTCTTCATTTTCTCACCAGTCTGGCTAATAAGGATCCAACACGTTTGGGGCAGGATCAAAAGCCAAAAGAAGCCTGACTTTCTGTATGTTTGGGGAGAAAGGGGGAAAGAGAAGGAATTTGAGAGAAATAGCCATTTCATGCTTTAGATTCTGTTGTTGTTCTAGCCACCTCCAGGAAACTCACCAGCTCCCAGACATCAGGGGAAATAGCTGGGTCCATCCTTTCACCCCATCCAGATTTCCTTTCCACCATTTACACATCCCAGAATTTGTTGGTTGATTCTAAAACTGCAAGAATCAGGTTCACACCAGTAGGTTGAACTCACAGCTGATTTTATGAGCATGTGCTGTTTAGTCAACAGAATCTACACCATAAGACCCAACTGGCATATCATGAAACTCACTTGGGACTGAGTGGACATAAAGAAATTAAGTATCCTCAGCATTTCCAGGAGTAGAAACACTTTAAGGTGTTACTATTTACAGTTCTCATTTCTCTACAGGTGTATGGGTGTGAACCCATCCTTGGTTTAAGTTCTTGATCATGACCTAGATGATAGGGTAGTACAGTACATGTGGTCTCAGCTGACTGCTAAGCCCTTCACTTCTCTGTTCATGTGGAACATTTTTCTAGACAGAGAAGCAGAGTGCCCTAGAAGGCACACCCATGGAGTAAGTGCTATCTACATTTCCTCACCCTCAGTCTCCACAGTGCCACTCCCCTCTAGCCAGACTGTGGTGACAAACAAACTTTGCAGAAGTTGGGTTTAAGTGAAACCAAAATGAGACACTGGAAAGTTTCCTCTCAAGCAAATTAGAACCATATGGGAGGCAGCCTCCTTTGTCTCTGGCAGACTAAGCCATGAAAGACTATAAGAAAAAGTAGTAATAGAAAAAGAAAAAAGTATCTATTTAAAAACTGTAAAATACTAAGTCATACATTTAACAAGTAGTCATTAGTGAAAACATTACAAAACTTTTCTGAGACCTCAAAAGATGAATAAGTGAGGGAGAATACGTTGTTCCCAGAAAGGAATATAACACATAGATTTAATGCAGTTTCAGTCAAAATCAACATGTGATATTGTGTTTCCAAAAATCAATATGAAAATTACCTATTTATATAAGGCTGCTACTGTATTGAGCAATTTAAAAAAATAATTAGCTTTCCTCTCTACTATGCTGCTTAATTTTCAAAAGTGTTGTTTCTTTTTTGTATTATTTTATTCTTATATGGAGATGATTTATTCCATTAGCTCTGATCACCATATTAATAATTATAATTCCGGTCTAAAGAAATAAATCCTAGAGACAGGTTCAAGGTACCAGAGGGAAAAAGAAAACATCCAGAGTGGTTTTGCAGTCCTGCCTTGCTCTGCTCAACTCCCACCCACCACCACCTCTTTTCCACAAAGAGATCCTAAGCTAAAGTAGAGTTCACTGATAAAGAGCATTTGGAGAAGTTGTATTTAAGTGGAACAGCAAATCTGGCATTGAACATGTTCTCTCCAGCCAATGAGGATCAGGTGTAGGGCAACATCACTTGGCTCTGGCAAACTAAGCTATTCAGAGAACTCACAAGAATAGGGCTAACTGTGTACAGAAAAAGTGTCTGTCTTCACAGTACCAACAAAATGTAATATGTAGGAAGCAAAGAATGTAACAGAACTTTACTAATGTATTTAATGTAACATGAAGGGCTGAAGAGATAAAATATAAATCAAATGCCACATGAAACTGTAAAATTAGCAATGCGCTTCTAAAAGTCAGTAGGCATGATAACTAGGCAAGACCAAAGAACACTTTCTCTTATTAATTTCACCACTTGGTTTATAATTACTCTCTTCTCAACTACGCTGTTTAATTTTCAAAAATGTTTCCTTTTTAAGAATGCATTTCCGGGCTTCCCTGGTGGCGCAGTGGTTGAGAGTCCGCCTGCCGATGCAGGGGACACAGGTTCGTGCCCCGGTCCGGGAGGATCCCACATGCCGCGGAGCGGCTGAGCCCGTGAGCCATGGCCGTTGAGCCTGCGCATCCGGAGCCTGTGCTTCGCAATGGGAGAAGCCACAACAGTGAGAGGCCCGCGTACCGCAAAAAAAAAAAGAATGCATTTCATTTTCTTAAGGAGACAATAATTTCTCAAACATTTCTATAGTTTGAGGGGTGAAATATTTCCTAAAGTCAGTAGCTGGAAGGGACACACAAGTACAAATTAACTCTCCAGCCCCACACAATAAGACAAAGGCAAGTGGGATTTCATGGTGTCTGCATTTATCATGGAAGTGACCTGGACACTTGAGTAGTGAATTTCACCTTAGTTCTGATTGTAAACTTACAATCCCTTGTCACCTCACAGCCAGCCAGTAATGTCAGCAGTATATGCGAGGTATTTGAGAAATACAGAGCTGGAAAAAAACCTTCCCGAAACTCTATGATTGCCTCACATGTTTGCAGCCTGGAGGTGAGACCTTGTTGACAAACATTATCTACTCTCTCCATACCAGACGCTCAGGCTGTCACCTACAACACTTATATCATCAGTCTTTTAAACTCCACTGCCAAGGTATTTTAAAGAAGTAAGCTCTTCCAGGTTTATGACGGCTTGTATTCAGTTATCTGAAGGACCAAGAATCTCTCCTTTTCAGCCCCAAAGATCTAGATGGCTCTAAGGAAAACAGATGCTCATTTTATTCACTCCATTAATCCATGGGATGGGGAGTGAGAAAATAAATTTGCGTATTATAGAAGAGTAATTGCAACGTCATCTTTTTAATGTGATTAAGGCGTTAAGAACACTGGCTCATTGTTAATTGGGCTGTTCACTACCATATCCTAAAAGCTCATGACTTACAGGTCACATGATCTTCTAGACTCAGAAAGGAGAAAGCCCAGGAGTAGGGGAAGGAAAGCTGTGTACTTGAGCGACATGGTTAGTTGAATCTGAGTTCTAGACTTGTATATGTCTCTTGTCCAGACTTCACCCACTTAACAAAAATAAGATCTATAGGTCCTAAAGCACAACCTCTATGTTTAAAGTATCTAGGTGATTCTACAAAAGTGATTATAGTTCACGGAGAACCTCTCAAAAATATCAAAGGCAATAATTTCATGGGCTACTAATATTTCATTTTGAACTTCAACAGCTTGACTAACATCCTTCTGACCTACCCGCCCAACTCACCTACCACCCCCCACTCTGGCTGCCATCTGTCTCCTGGTAAAGAATCAGAATTCACCTGAACTCCAGCCATACCCTATGTGTTGTGAAATGCAAGGCATCTCTTAATATAGTCCAACCTGACACACCTGTACGTATTGGAGACAGATGCTTCAACTATTAGGATGACACAGATCTGTGTACATTATTGACCAGAGACTGAATCTTGTACTTATTTCTTCCATTAATCAACACCAGAGAATCTACATTACTCATTATGAGGGGGGAGCTTGAAGTAGTAAACAGCTTTGAGGCAGAGAAGCTTTGGATAAAAGAAGCTTAATATGCCTAGAATATCAAGTACCACTATGCAAACTAGAGCTATCATCTCCTGCAAGCCATCACCAGTATATCCCTCCATGGATCTCCTCTTAAGGAAACTGAAAGGTAAGAGCACCCTGGAGTTCCCACTATCCAAAGGAGATTCAGTATGTGATGCCCAGATGCACTCTAGATCAATTAATTCTTGATCTATGAGAGAGAGAACCAAACATCAGTATCTTTAAAGGTCCCCAGGTGGTGCCAGGATACAACCAACTTGGGGGACTAGTACTATAGAGCAGTGATTCTCAAAGGCAATCCACCCTTACCCTCTGCCAGGAGGATATTTGGTGATGCTGGAGACGTTTTTGGTTTTCAATGGCATCTAATGGATAGAGGTAAGGGAGGCTACTAAACATCCTACAATGCACAAGACAGCCCCTCAACAACAAAAAATTATCCTGCCCCCAATATGAATAGTTTTAGTGAAATAAAGGTTTAAAACTAAATTTTAATTAAATAAAATAGTGCAGAGGTTGAGAGATCCTCTTCTTGAGCGTTGCCCCTGAAAAAATGATCTGTAGACTTTGGGAATTTGTTAGAAATGTCAAATCTCAGGACCCACCCAGGCCTAGTGAATAAGAATCCGCATTTTAACAATATCCCCAGATGATTTGGATGTACAATAAAGTTCTAGAAACCCTGCTTCAGAGCAGTGGTCTCAAACAGAGCTGCACATAAAAATCATCTGATGCTCAGCCCTCTTTCCTAGGTAATTAAATGAGAATATCTGAGAGTAGAGCTCAAGCATATTTTTAAATCCCCCAGGTGATCTTTATGGGAACCACTCACTACACTAAAGCCATAAAAATGGGTATGGCGTGTACTTCACAATCAGTCACAATCAGAGGGGAGGAAAGACCCCTGAGCTACAGGCTTTGGGATCCTAGTGAACACAGCAGGAAACACAAAGGGTAAAGTATCAAGTGTTAGTGCAAACGCAGAGTCAAAGGCAGAACTACAGGAAAGGAAGGAAGGAGCAGAACCCTGACCTCAGGCTAAGGTAGCTGACACAGACTGCCTGATCACAAGGTCTGCCTCCAAAAAGCTAAAAATAACACTTCAACAAATCCTCTCCCTAATTTGTCTGTTCCAGAAACTCAGAGCAACTAATTGGCTGTATGTAAGATAGAAAAACATCATTTGTTACTCTGGGAAAGGGAGGAGGGACAATACCAATTACTTATCCCTGCTGACTAAAGGTGTTGAACATTTGTCATGGATGTGTTGACAATTCATATAATGTCTTTTATGAAATATTTTGCCTTTTATTTTTATTGGCTTCTTTGTCTATTTATTACTGAATAATTGGAATCCTTGATACAGTTTGGATACAGTTTTTTATCAGATATATGGTGCATGTGTTTTCCCTTAGTGTTAGCTTGCGTTTAGATTTTTTAAATAGTGTTTCTTAAGAAGTTTTCAATTTTCATGAAGTGCAATTCACCAGTCTTTTTAAAAATCAGTCTCTTATGGCTAGTGGTTCACTGACTACCTCAAAGTCCAATGACATTCCCCTGCACACTCTATAGTTTTAGCTAATAAGTTCAAGTCAATTTTGAATTAACTTTTTGTGTACATTAGAAGTCAGAGTTCATTTTTTTTGTACAGATAATAATTTATACAGCACCAAATATTGAAAAGATTATCCTTTCCCTATTGAATTGTCATGGTACCTATGCGAAACATCAACAGTATTTAAGTAGCTCTATTTCTACACTATTCTGTTCCATTTATTGATTTGTCTATCTTATGCTAATACCAAGCTCTCTTTTTTATTTTAATAATATACTTTAACCCAATACATCCAAAATATTATCATTTCAACATACAAGCAGTACAAAAATAATGAGATATGTTTTTGTTCATACTAAGGCTTTGAACTTTGATATGTATTTGACACTGCGCATCTCGATTTGGATTAATCACTTTGCACGCATTCAGTAGCCACTCTGGTGAACGTACTGGACAGTGCAGGCATTGATTATAAGTGAAGAGAGTTGCAGAATAAGTTATATGAGAATCTGGGATTTCAAAGCTGAGCATTTCTGCTTTTAGGACAATGAGTTTTAAGCCTAAACTCAAAGGATCTTGTTGACCTTCATCTGTCATTTTTCCATAAATTAAGGGTTATGCTGTACCTGCCTGATAATGCGAGTGTGAGACTTTAACAAGAGAATATCCCTAAAGCACCTGCCATGCCATAGGTTGTCAAAAAACAATGGTTCTCTCACTGGCTGCTCCCCTGCTCTCAAACATCCATGAGCAGTTAGCAACCTTAGCCAGGACTGAGGCTCATAATGTTTGAAAGCAATACCAAAAACATCTGTATAGAGAGTTGTATTTGTGAGCCTTTTACAAAATCTTGACCAATTTTCCAATCCAAATCCGGAAAGGAATTGTTCAGAGAAAGGTATAATGCTATGTGTTCCTTTAAAGAGTAAAACACTTAATTAGATGCCAAGGATTGAAAACCTTTGATTCAGAGCCCAAAAAGGCTCTAAGGGTTTTTTCCCCCAGTTCTACTGAGATATAATTGACTTATATTTGTAAGTGTAAGGTCCAAATTCTCTTGATTACTATAGCTGTTTTTCCCTAGTAAGTCTTAAAACCAGATAATTTAAGTTCTTCAATTTTTTTCTTCTTTTCTGAAAATTGTTCTGGCTGCTTTTGGTCCTTTGCATATGCATATCTATGTAAATTTCAGAATTAGTGCAGCAATTTCTACAGAGGAGAAAGAAGGGAGAGGGGAGGAGAGGGGGTGAGAATCCTGCTGAGATATTGATTGTAACTGCATTGACTCTAAATCAATTTTAGAGAATTGACATCTTGAGTCCTCAAGGTCCATCTATGTTGTTGCAAATGGTGGAATGTCCTTTCTCATTTTATATATATATATATATATATATATATATATATATACACACACACATACACACACACGTATATATATCTCACATCTTCTTTATCCATGCATCCGTTGACGGGCACTTAGATTGTTTCCATATCTTAGCTATTGTGAATAATGTTGCAGTAAATGTGGGAGTAACTATATCTCTTCGATGTCTTGCTTTAATTTCCTTTGGGTAAATACCCAGAGGTGGAATTGCTGGATATTGGAAGATCTATTTTTACTTTTTTGAGGAACCTCCATATTATTTTCCATAGTGGTTGAACCAATTTACATTTCCACCAACAGTGTACAAGGACTCCTTTCTCTCCACATCCTTGCCAATGCTTGTTATCTCTTGTCTTCTTGATGATAGTCATTCTAACAGGTGTAAGGTGATATCACATCGTGGTTTTGATCGTGTACTTCCCTGATGATTAGTGATGTTGAGTATCTTTCCATGTACCTGTTGATCATTCGGATGTCCTCTTTGGAAACATGTCTATTTAGTTCCTCTGCCCATTTTTTAATCTGATTGTTTGTTTGGTAAGTTTTTGTTGTTGCTGTTGTTGTTATTGAGTTGAGTTCTTTATATTTATATATATATATATATATATATGTATATATATATATATTTTTTTTTTTTTTTTTTTTTTTGCGGTACGCCTCTCACTGTTGTGGCCTCTCCCAGCACAGAACACAGGCTCCGAATGTGCAGGCCTAGCGGCCATGGCTCATGGGCCCAGCCGCTCTGCAGCATGCGGGATCCTCCCAGACCGGGGCACGAACCCGTGTCCCCGGCATCGGCAGGCGGACTCTCAACCACTGCGCCATCTGGGAAGCCCCAAGTTCTTTATATATTTTGAATATCAACCCTTTATCTAATATATGGTTTGCAAAATTTTTTTCCCACTCTGAAGTTTGCCTTTTTATTTTGCTACTTGTTCTTTTGCTGTGCAGAATCTTTTAAGTTTGATGTAGTCCCATTTGTTGGTTTTTGCTTTTGTTGTTTGTGTTTTAGGTGTCATATCCAAAAAATCGTTGCCGGGACCAATGTCAAGGAGCTTCTTCCCCATGTTTTCTTCTAGGAGCTTTACACTTTCAGATCTTATGTTTTAGACTTTGATCCATTTCTAGTTAATTTTTGTGCGTGGTGTGAGATGGAGACCAATTTCATTCTTCTGCAAACATTTGTTCAGTTTTCCCAGCATTACTTGTTGAAGAGTATATCCTTTCCCCTTTGGATGATCTGGGATCCCTAGGCAAATATTCATTGACCATTTATGCAGAGGTTTAATTCTGGGCTCTCTACTCTGTTCCATTGTTCTATGTGTCTATTTTTATACCAGTACCATACTATTTTTATTTCTATAGATTTGTAGTATAGTTTGGAACCAGGAGGTGTGACACCTGCAGCTTTGTTCTTCTTCCTCAGAATTGCTTTTGGTATTCAGGGTCTTCCATGGTTCCTTACAAATTTTAGGAATTTTTTGCTTGTTTATGTGAAGAATGTCATTGGTATTTTGATGGGGATTCCACTACATCTATAGATGACTTTGGCTAATATGGAGATTTTAACAATATTAATTCTTCCAATCCATGAACACGAGATGCCTTTCCATTTGTTTGTGTCTTCTTCAATATCTTTCAGCAAAGTCTTACAGTTCTTGTTTTACAGATGTTTTTACTTTATTGGCTAAATTTATTCCTATGTATTTTATTGGTTTTATGCTACTGTGAATGGGATAGTTTTTTATTTCTTTCTCAGATGTTTCATTATTACTGTATGGAAATGCAACTGATTTCTGTATGTTGATTTTATAGCCTATAACCTTACTGAAATTGATTAGTTCCAACAGTTTCTTGGTTGAGTCTTCAGAATTTTCCATATACCAAATCATATCATCTGTAAATAGTGACAGATTACATCTTCCTTTCTGATTTGGATGCCTTTTATTTCTTCCCTGGGACTGATTTCTCCAGCTAAGACTGCCAGTACTATATTGAATAAGAGTGGTGACAGTGAGCATCTTTGTCTTATTTCTGATCTTAGAGGTGAAGCTTCGAATTTTTCTTCATTGAGTATATATTAGCTGTGGGTTTGTAGTACATGGCCTTTGTTATGTTGAGGTATTTTTTTCTTCTCGAAAAAGCTTTGGAAGTTTGCATTTTTCAAAAAAAATGTCCATTTCATCTACTTTATTGAATTTATTGCCATGAAGTTGTTTGTTGCATGGCATTATTATTTTAATATTTGTATGGTCTACAGGAATGCTCCTTCTTTTTTTCTGTTATTTGTAATTTGCATCTTTTTATTTTTTTCTTAGTTCATATGACTAGAGGTTTATCAATTTTATTGATTTTTTTAACATTCTGATTTTTATTTAATTGATTTTCTGTATTGTTTTTTGTCTGTTCACAATTTCATTAATTTCCTCTTATTATTATTATTCCTGCCTTCTACTTGCTTTGAGCTTAATTTGCTCTTTTTTCTAACTTCTTATGGTAGAATTTAGATCATTGATTTAATACCTTTCTTTTTTTCTAATAAAGGTATTTAATTCAGTAAATCTTCTCAATATTGTTTTAGCCACATTGCACACATTTTGATATGTGGCTTTTAATTTTCTTTCAAGTTAAAATCTTTTCTAATCTCCTTTGTAATTTCCACTTTGATAGGTTATTTAAAAGCCTTTTCTTTAAATTCCAACTATTTAGGGATTTTCCAAATATTTTTCTTCTACTGATTGCTGGTTTAATTCCCTCATGGTCCAAGAAAGTATAAACACTATATAATTTCAATACTTTTAAATTTTTAAGATTTGTTTTATGGCCCAGAATATGGACTATCTTGGGAAGTATTCCACATCTACTTGAAAAAAAATGGATAGTCATTGCTGTTGTTGGGTGGGGTGTTCTATAAATGAATCTTAGTCAAGTTAGTTGATAATATTGTTGAGATATTCTATAGTCTTACTGGCATTCTGTTTTATTTTTCTAACAAATACTGAGAAACAAGTATAAAATCTCCAACTATAAATTTGGATTTTTTCTATTTGTCCTTTCATTTCTGTCAGATTTTGTCTCATGTGTTTTGAAGCTCTGTTGTTAGGTGCACACACACTTAGAATTCTTAAGTCTTTTTGGGGAAATAAATGCTTTATCAATAAGTGATGTCCATTTTTATCATGCATAATGTTCCTGTCTCAGACATTGACTTTGCCTAGTATTGACGTAATTATTCCAGCTTTCTTTCGATTTTGTTTCCAAGGTATATATTTACCCTCTTTTTAAGTTTAATGTAGCTATGTCTTTATATTTAAATTGGGTTACTTGTAGACAGATTATAGTTTGATAATGCCATCTTTATTCAACCTAATCATATCTGTCATTTAATATATGTTTATATTAATTACATTTAACAAAATTATTAATATGGTTGGATTATTTTTGCTGGATATTTTCTATTAATTCTATTAGATATTTGTTCATGTTTTATTCTTTTCCTGCCTTCTTTTGGATTAGCAGTTGCCCTAGGATTTACTATATATAAATATAAAATCTACCTTCAAATTCTAATGCAAGGACTTTAGATCAGTATACTCCAAATTCCTCTCTTCCATTTTTTGTGCAATTATTGTCATATTCTTCACTTTTTCATATTCCATAAACACACAATACTTTGCTACTATTTTTGCTTCAGAGAATCTGTCACCTTATAGAGCAGTGATTCCCCAAGTGACATTTGGCAACATCTGGAGATACTTTTTGTTGTCCCAACTGGGAAGGATGTTACTGGAACCTCTTGGGTAGAGGGCAGGGATGATGCTAAACATTGTGCAATGCACGTGAAAGCCCCCTTCAAAAAAGAATTATCCAAATCATTGCACCAAAAGGTACAAACTCCCAGTTACAGAATAAATAAGTCATGGGATGTAATGTACAGCATGGTGACTACAGTTAATAATTTACTGATTAGTTATCAATGGTAAACTAATTAGTATCAATAGTTAACTATTATATGATATTAAGATATCAATAGTACCAGTAGTTAACTATTAATAGTTAACTAGTAATTGATTGATTGATTGATTAATACTGTATTGTATATTTGAAAGTTGCTAATGGAGTGGATCTTTTTCTCACCACAAGAAAAAATTTGTAACTGTGTGGTTATGTATGTTAACTAGACTAATTTCAGTGATCATTCCACAATATATACAAATATCAAATCATCCTGTTGTACACCTGAAACTAATATAATGTTACACGTCAATTATATCTCAGTAAAATAAAATTAAAAAAAAAGAATTATGCAGCTCAAAATGTCAATAGTTCTAAGGTTGAGCAACTTCTTTTTTTTTTTTTTTTAAGAGGAGTTTGGTTCAAGATGGCGGAGTAGAAGGATGTGCGTTCACTCCCTCTTGCGAGAGCATTGAAATCACAACTAATTGCTGAACAATCATTGATAGGAAGACACTGGAACTCACCAAAAACGATACTCCACATCCAAAGACAAAAGAGAAGCCACAATGAGATGGTAGGAGAGGCCCAATCACAATAAAATCAAATCCCATATTTACTGGGTGGGATTCCTAGAGAATCAGACTTTGAAGGCTAGGGACTTGATTGTAGGACTTCGGCAGGATTGGGGGAAACAGAGATTCCACTCTTGGAGGGCACACACCAAGTAGTGTGCACATCAGGACCAAGGAGAAGGAGCAGTGACCCCATAGGAGACTGAACCAGACCTACCTGCTAGTGTTGGAGGGTCTCCTGCAGATGCAGGGGGTGGCTGTGTCTCACCGTGAGGACAAAGACACTGGAAGCAGAAGTTCTGGGAAGTACTCCTTGGCATGAGCCCTCCCAGAGTCCATCATTTGCCCCACCAAAGAGCCCGGGTAGGCTCCAGTGTCGGGTCACCTCAAGCCAAACAACCAACAGGGAGGAAACCCAGCCCCACCCATCAGCAGACAAGCAGATTAAAATGGAACCTAGAAAAATGGTACAGATGAACCGGTTTGCAGGGCAGAAGTTGAGACACAGATGTAGAGAGCAAACGTATGGACACCAAGGGGGGAAAGCCATGGGGGCGGGGGGGTGATGTGATGAATTGGGCAATTGAGATTGAGATGTATACACTCGTGTATAAAATTGATGACTAATAAGAACCTGCTGTATAAAAAAATAAATAAAATAAAAAATTTTTAAAAACCAATTATTAGTTCAAATCTCCTTTGAGAAAGCTGTGCTGTGCTTTCAATGGGAATAAAGTAAAATTTAGTAGGTGCGCAGGAGGGATTGAGTCCATATATGGAAGCACTCCAACTCTTACATTTAAAGCTCATTTATATATACCCAAAAGCCAGAGGACATTTACGGTAAATTGCAAAAATAGCTACGGATGCTTTGCAGCTCATCCTATCAAGAAATGCAATCTGTTAATCTACCTCTTAATTTGAGCCAGTGCTCTGACTTGCATTGGCTAGTAGAATGTAAATTTAGGTAGAAGAAGCCCTGCCATTTCTCTCTTGAGCTAGGGAGCCTTCCAGCACCTGGTGGGGAAGCCTCAGCCAGCCTACTGGATGGTGACCCCAAATGGAGAGAACCTCAGTAATCCCAGCTGAACCAACTGATGCCACAGATGGGTGAACACCTGAAAACATCTGAGCTGGCACAGACACAACTGCCCAAAAGGACCTAGCACAATTTACTGTCTTACAGAATCATAAGAAAATACTAAAACATTGTTTAAAGTTATTAATTATGTTTTGGAGTAGTTAGCTACATTTAAAAAATCTGACTGATACAACACTCCTCAAAGTGTCTTATTTCCTAGTGACCAATTAGTGCTTCTGTGACTCGCATGCTCCCACATACCTAGACTGCCACAGGGAGAAGATTGGCTGAATAAGAAAAAAGCTATAGGCTGCCCCTGGCCTAGGCACAGTTAGTATTTGTCATTATATAGTTGCTCTCATTTGGAAATAATTGTTATGTGTCAGACACTGGACTGTATTTAAACCTTATAATTTTTACTTAGTTACCATTTTATTTTATCATATTAACTATCATGTAGCAGTTTTTATCCCATTTTATAGTAAAGTACCCTAAAGTTCATGTATTTTGAGTGACTTGCCCAAGATGATGCAGCTCATAAAATCATTATTGAACACTTATTCATTTGATTACAAAGTCCATCTTCTTTTTACTTTACTACTCTGGACTCTGTTGTTGTGAAGCATCTTTCATTACTGCAAGATGGTAGAGGTTTGGCGTTTTCAGTAAAACCTCACCAATGCATAATAGCTAGGGTTGTGTCAGGAGAAAACAGTTGAAAGTCAGAACCAAAGAATTTGAAAATACACAGCTTCTTAGAGAATGATATAAATGTTAATTAGAAGTAACATGAGTTCTATCTAAATAATTTCTTAGAGGATGCCCAAAGATGTAAGCTATAATGACACATTCCATTTACATTGACAGTTTTAGGTACTAAATCAATGGCAGGAAATTAAAGATTTTTAAGAAAATTATTGGTGGGGGGACCTTCAAGATGGCAGAGGAGTAAGACATGGAGATCACCTTCCTCCCCACAAAGACATCAAAAATACATCTACATGTGGAACAACTCCTACAGAACACCTACTGAACACTGGCAGAAGACCTCAGACTTCCCAAAAGCCAAGAAACTCCCCACGTACCTGGGTAGGGCAAAAGAAAAAAGAAAAAACACAGACAAAAGAATAGGGATGGGACCTGCACCTCTGGGAGGAAGCTGTGAAGGAGGAAAACTTTCCACACACCAGGAAGCCTCTTCACTGGCGGAGACAGGGGATGGGTGGGGGTGAAGCTTCGGAGCCGTGGAGGAGAGCGCAGCAATAGGGGTGCAGAGGGCAAAGCGGAGAGATTCCTGCACAGAGGATCGGTGCCAACCAGCACTCACCAGCCTGAGACACTTGTCTGCTCACCCACTGGGTGGGGGGGGGGGGTGGGAGCTGGGAGCTGAGGTGCGGGCTTCGGAGATCAGACCCTAGGGAAAGGACTGGGGTCGGTGTGTGAAGACAGTCTGAGGAGGCTAGTGCACCACAGCTAGCCCAGAGGGAGTACGGGAAAATGTCTGCACCTGTCAAAGAGGCAAGAGACCATTGTTCTGGGGTGCACGAGGAGAGGGGATTCCTTCCCTGTGTACCCACAGAAGGCAGAACACAGACTAAGCAAGCTCTAGAGAAGGGTGCAAGTTGTGGCTATCAGTCCAGACCCCAGAGACAGGCATGAAACACTAAGGCTGCTGCTGCTGCCACCAAGAATCTTGTGTGCAAGCACAGGTCACTATCCACACCTGACCCCTGGGGATTCTGTGCAGCCCGCCACTGCCAGGGTCCCAAGATCCAGGGACAACTTCCCCAGGAGAACACATGGCGTGCCTCAGGCTGTTGCAATGTCACGTTGGTCTCTGCCACTGCAGGCTCACCCTACATTCCAATTATGACTATACTACCCCTCCCTCCCCCTGGCCTGAGAGAGCAAGAGCCCCCAATCAGCCGCTGCATTAACCCCCTCCTGTCTGGATGGGAAACAGATGCCTGAGGGTGACCTACATGCAGAAGTGGGGCCAAAACCAAAGCTGAACCCCAGGACCTGTACAAACAAAGAAGAGAAAGGGAAATTTCTCCCTGCAACCTCAGGAGCAGCAGATTAAATCCCCACAATCAATTTGATGTACGCTGCATCTGTGGAATACCTGAATGGACAATGAATCGTCCCAAAATTGAGGTGGTAGACTTTGGAAGCAATGGTAGACTTGGGGTTTGCTGTCTGCGACTGATTGTTTCTGAATTTTATGTTTATCATAGTTTAGTTTTTAGCTCCTATTATCATTTCTGGATTTGTTTATTGGTTTTGTTGCTCTCTTTTTTTAAATTTTCATAATTTTCCCTTTTTTTCTCCTTTTTCTTCTGAGTTGTATGGCTGACAGGGTACTGGTGCTCCAGCCTGGTGTCAGGTCTGAGTCTCTGAGGTGGGAGAGCCGAGTTCAGGTCATTGGACCACCAGAGACCCCCCAGCCCCACATAATATCAATTGTCAAGAGCTCTCCCAGAGATCTCCATCTCAATGCTAAGATCCAGCTCCACCTAATGGCCAGCAAGCTTCAGTGCTGGATGCCCCATGCCAAACAACTAGCAAGACAGGAGCACAACCCAACTCATTAGAAGAGAGGCTGCCTAACATCATACTAAGTTCACAGACACCCCAAAACACACCACCAGACATGGCCCTGCCCACCAGAAAGACAAGATCCAGCTCCACAAACCAGAACACAGGCACCAGTCTCCTCCACCAGGAAGCCTACACAAGCCACTAAACCAACCTCACCCACTGGAGGCAGACACCAAAAACAACAGGAACTATGAACCTGCAGACTGAGAAAAGCAGACCCCAAACACAGTAAGTTTAACAAAATGGGAAGACAGAGAAATATGCAGCAGATGAAATAACAAGGTAAAAACCCACCAGACCAAACAAATGAGGAAATAGGCAGTCTACCTGAAAAAGAATTCAGAGTAATGATAGTAAAGATGATCCAAAATCTTGGAAATAGAATGGAGAAAATACAAGAAATGTTAAACAAGGACCTAGAAGAACTAAAAAGCAAACAAACAATGATGAACAACATAATAAATGAAATTAAAAATTCTCTAGAAGGAATCAATAGCAGAATAACTGAGACAGAAGAACGGATAAGGGACCTGGAAGATAAAATAGTGGAAATAACTACCATAGAGCAGAGTAAAGAAAAAAGAATGAAAAGAATTGAGGACAGTCTCAGAAACATCTGGGACAACATTAAATGCACCAACATTCGAATTATAGGGGTCCCAGAAGAAGAAGAGAAAAAGAAAGGGTCTGAGAGAATATTGGAAGAGATTATAGTTGAAACTTCCCTAACAGGGGAAAGGAAATGGTCGATCAAGTCCAGGAAGTGCAGTGAGTCCCATACAGGATAAATCCAAAGAGAAACATGCCAAGACACATATTAATCAAACTATCAAAAATTAAATACAAAGAAAAAATATAAAAAGCAGCAAGGGAAGAGCAACAAATAACATACAAGGGAATCCCCATAAGGTTAACAGCTGACTTTTTCAGCAGAAACTCTGCAAGCCAGAAGGGAGTGGCAAGATATATTTAAAGTGATGAAAGGGAAAAACCTACAACCACGATTACTCTACCCAGCAAGGATCTCATTCAGATTCAATGGAGAAATTAAGCTTTTACAGACAAGGAAAAGTTAAGAGAATTCAGCATCACCAAACGAGCTTTACAACAAATGCTAAAGGAACTTCTCTAGGCAGGAAACACAAGAGAAGAAAAAGACCTACAAAAACCAACCCAAAACAATTAAGAAAATGGTATTAGGAACATACATATCGATAACTACCTTAAATGTAAATGGATTAAATGCTCCAACCAAAAGACATAGACTGTCATACAGAGTGAAATAAGTCAGAAAGAGAAAAATAAATACTGTATACTAACACACACACATATATATATGGAATTAAAAAAAATGGTTCTAAAGAACCTAGGGGCAGGACAGGAATAGAGACGTAGACGTAGAAAATGGACTTGAGGACATGTGGAGGGGGAAGGATAAGCTGGGATGAAGTGAGAGAGTGACATGGATTTATATATACTACCAAATGTAAAATACATAGCTAGTGGGAATAGCTAGTTGCATAGCACAGGGAGATCAGCTCAGTGCTTTGTGACCACCTAGAGGGGTGGGATAGGGAGGGTGGGAGGGAGATGCAAGAGAGAGGAGATATGGGGATATATGTATATATATAGCTGGTTCACTTTGTTATGAAGCAGAAACAAACACACCATTGTAAAGCAATTATACTCCAATAAAGATGTTAAAAATATATATTTGTAAAAAAAAAAAAGACATAGACTGGCTAAATGGATACAAAAACAAGACCCATATATATGCTGTCTACAAGAGACTCACTTCAGACCTAGGGACACATACAGACTGAAAGTGAGGAGATGGAAAAAAGATATTCCATGCAAATGGATATCAAAAGAAAGCTGGAATAGCAATTCTCATATCGGACAAAATAGACTTTAGAATAAAGACTATTAGAAGAGACAAAGAAGGACACTACATAATGATCAATGGATCAATCCAAAAGAAGATATAACAGTTGTAAATATTTATGCATCTAACATAGGAGAACCTCAGTACATAAGACAAATGTTAAAGCCATAAAAGGGGAAATTGACAGTAACACAATAAGAGTAGTGGACTTTATCACCCCACTTTCACCAATGGACAGATCAACCAAAATGAAAATAACTAAGGAAACACAAGCTTTAAATTACACATTAAACAAGGTGGACTTGATATTTATAGTACATTCAATCCAAAAACAACAGAATACACTTTCTTCGCGAGTGCTCATGGAACATTCTCCAGGATAGATCATATCTTGGGTCACGAATCAAGCCTTGGTAAATTTAAGAAAACTGAAATCGTATCAAGTATCTTTTCTGACCACAGTGCTATGAGACTAGATATCAATTACCGGAAAAAAAAACTGTAAAAAAATACGAACATGTGGTGGCTAATCAATACACTACCAAATAACCAAGAGATCGCTGAAGAAATCAAAAAATACCTAGAAACAAATGACAATGAAAACACGATGACCCAAAACCTAGGGGATGCAGCAAAAGCAGTTCTAAGACAGAAGCTTATAGCAATACAATCCAAACAAGAAAAATCTCAAATAAGCAACCTAACCTTACAACTAAAGCAATTAGAGAAAGAAGAATAAAATAACCCCAAAGTTAGCAGAAGAAAAGAAATCATAAAAATCAGATCAGAAATAAATGAAAAAGAAATGAAGTAAACACTAGCGAAGATCAATAAATCTAAAAGCTGGTTCTCTGAGAAGATAAACAAAATTGATAAACCATTAGCCAGACTCATCAAGAAAAAAAGGGAGAAGACTCAAATCAACAGAATTAGAAATGAAAAAGAAGTAAAAACGGACACTGCAGAAATACAAAGGATCATGAGAGGTTACTACAAGCAACTAAATGCCAATGGACAACCTGGAAGAAATGGACAAATTCTTAGAAAAGCACAACCTTCCAAGACTGAACCAGGAAGAAATAGGAAATATGAACAGACCAATCACAAGCACTGGAATTGAAACTGTGATTAAAAATCTTCCAACAAACAAAAGCCCAGGACCAGATGTCTTCACAGGTGAATCTACCAAACATTTTGAGAAAAACTAACACCTATCCTTCTCAAACTCTACCAAAATACAGCAGAGGGAGGAACACTCCCAAACTCATTCTACAAGGCTACCATCACCCTGATACCAAAACCAGACAAAGATGTCACAAAAAAAGAAAACTACAGGCCAATATCTCTGGTGAAAAAAATAGATGCAAAAATCCTCAGCAAAATACTAGCAAACAGAATCTAACAGCACATTAAAAGGATCATAGACCATGATCACGTGGGGTTTATCCCAGGAATGCAAGAATTCTTCAATATATGCAAATCAATTAATGTGATACACCATATTAACAAACTGAAGGATAAAAACTATATGATAATCTCAATAGATGCAGAAAAAGCTTTTGATGAAATTCAACACACATTTATGATAAAAACTCTCCCGAAGGTCGGCATAGAGGGAACCTACCTCAACATAATAAAGGTCATATATGACAAACCCACAGCCAACATCATTGTCAATGGTGAAAAACTGAAACCATTTCAATACAGTTTTGGAAGTTTTAGCCAGAGCAATCAGAGAATAAAAAGAAATAAAAGGAATCCAAATCGGAAAAGAAGTAGTAAAACTGTCATTGTTTTCAGATGACATGATACTATACATAGAGAATCCTAAAGATGCCACCAGAAAACTACTAGAGCTAATCAATGAACTTGGTAAAGTAGCAGGATACAAAATTAATGCACAGAAGTTGTTGCATTCCTATACACTAATGACAAAAAATCTGAAAGAGAAATTAAGGAAACAGTCCCATTCACCACTGCAACAAAAAGAATAAAATACCTAGGAATAAACCTACCTAAGGAGACAAAAGACCTGTATGCAGAAAATTATAAGACACTGAAGAAAGAAATTAAAGATGATACAAACAGATGGAGAGAGATACCATGTTCTTGGATTGGAAGAATCAACATTGTGAAAATGACTATACTACCCAAAGCAATCTACAGATTCAATGCAATCCCTATCAAACTACCAATGGCATTTTTCACAGAACTAGAACAAAAAATTCCACAATTTGTATAGAAACACAAAAGACCCCAAATAGCCAAAGCAATCTTGAGAAAGAAAAACGGAGCTGGAGGAATCAGGCTCCCTGACTTCAGACTGTACTACAAAGTTAGAGTAATCAAGAAAGTATGGTACTGGCACAAACACAGAAATATAGATCAATGGAACAGGATAGAAAGCCCAGAGATAAACCCACGCACATGTGGTCACCTAATTTTTGATAAAGGAGGCAAGAATATGCAACAGAGAAAAGACAACCTCTTCAATAAGTGATAATGGGAAAACTGGATAGCTACATGTAAAAGAATGAAATTAGAACACTCCCTAACAACATACACAAAAATAAACTCAAAATGGATTAAAGTCCTAAATGTAAGGCCAGACACTGTAAAACTCTTAGAGGAAAACATAGGCAGAACACTCAGTGACATAAATCACAGAAAGATCCCTTTTGACCCACCTCCTAGAGAAATGGAAATAAAAACAAAAATAAACAAATGGGACCTAATGAAACTTAAAAGCTTTTGCACAGCAAAGGAGACCATAAATAAGACGAAAAGACAATCCTCAGAATGGGAGAAAATATTTGCAAATGAAGCAACTGACAAAGGATTAATCTCCAAAATTTACAAGCAGTTCATGTAGCTCAATATTAAAAAAACAAACAAGGCAATCCAAAAATGGGCAGAAGACCTAAACAGACATTTCTCCAAAGAAGACATACAGATTGCCAACAAACACATGAAAGGATGCTCAACATCACTAATCATTAGAGAAATGTAAATCAAAACTACAATAAGGTATCACCTCACATTGATCAGAATGGACATCATCAAAAAAATCTACAAACAATAAATGCTGGAGAAGGTGTGGAGAAAAGGGAACACTCTTGCACTGTTGGTGGGAATGTAAATTGATACAGCCACTATGGAGAACAGTATGGAGTTTCCTTAAAAATCTAAAAATAGAACTACCATACGACCCAGCAATCCCACTACTGGGCATATACCCTGAAAAAAACATAATTCAGAAAGAGACATGGGGCTTCCCTGGTGGCGTAGTGGTTGAGAGTCCGCCTGCCGATGCAGGGGACACGGGTTCGTGCCCCGGTCTGGGAAGATCCCACATGCCGCGGAGCAGCTGGGCCCGTGAGCCATGGCCGCCGAGCCTGCGCATCTGGAGCCTGTGCTCCGCAACGGGAGAGGCCACAACAGTGAGAGGCCCGTGTACCGCCAAAAAAAAAAAAAAAAGAGAGAGAGACATGTACCACAATGTTCATTGCAGCACTATTTACAAGAGCCAGGACATGGAAGCAACCTAAGTGTCCATCAACAGATGAATGGATAAAGATGTGGCACATAAAAAGAAACGAAACTGAGTTATTTGCAGTGAGGTGGATGGACCTAGAATCTGTCATACAGAGTGAAGTAAGTCACAAAGAGAAAACAAATATCGTATGCTAACACATATATACGGAATCTTAAAAAAAAAAGGTTCTGATGAACCCAGGGGCAGGACAGGAATGAAGACGCAGACGTAGAGAATGGACTTGAGGACACAGGGAGGGGGAAGGGTAAGCTAGGATGAAGTGAAAGAGTAGCACTTACATATATACACTACCAAATGTAAAATAGATAGCTAGTGGGAAGCAGCTACACAGCAGAGGGAGATCAGCTCGGTGTTTTGTGACCACCTAGAGGGGTGGGATAGAGAGGGTGGGAGGGAGACGCAAGATGGAGGGGATATGGGGATATACGTATACATATAGCTGTTTCACTTTGTTATACAGCAGAAACTAACATAACATTGTAAAGCAATTACACTCCAATAAAGATGTTAAAAAAATAGAAAGTTTTTGGTCTAAATTAATATTTTAAACTGCAAATTTCATTTCCACCATTAATTTATGAAAAGAGTCTTTTATTTTCCTTTTAGAAAAAGGTAACAAATTGGTTTTTGTCAAATTGGTACACCATTCTTCTGAGTTTAAATCACTAATAATTTTACTTTATGTTAAAATTATGACCTGAAGACAGAAGCAACTAGAACAAGGTTCATTGCGTGATTGCAGGAAGAGGAGGGACACAAAATCAAGTTAAAGACAGAAAGCTCATCTTCTATCTCTTAGCTAGTAACATTGCCTGCTTGGACTTCCCCTGCATCCCACTGGATGTGAAATCTAAAACTGGTCTTCAACTTCCCATCCAAGATACAATCCTGATCCTGAGTGTTTAACATCCTAACTTCCTAATTTGAGTTGAATTCTTTTAACTGTAATATTAGTAGATGAAATTCTAAAGCACCATCAAGAAAAGTTTTGACCATTTGCCAAACTGTAAGTGATTTATTTAAGATATAAAGCAGGTGAGTCTGGATCCAGAAAAAAAGAATAGAAACATGTTATTTCTGCATAGAAAGGAGGATGCTGCATGGTAAAAGGAGCACATCTCAAGTAGAACCTCAAAATTTCTCTTGGTCCGTAATGGGAGAGACTAGAAAGAATGATAAGGCCACCTGTAGGGTCAAATATTTATCCTAATTATATCAGGACACTGTATTCTGAATCCACATAGGAGACCCCCTCCCTCCCTCACAGGGATTTGTGGCTTGCCCTTGTCACATTTCAGCTCTGCACTCACCAGTTGTGTGACTTTGGGCAAATTCTTTCACCTTTCTGAAATTTGATGTCCTCCTTGTAAAATGGGGATGATATTAATTTATTACAAGTATAAAGAGCCGTGGGAGTTTTTCATTCCAGGTGCAGTATGTCTATGTTCCTCACAATAATCTAACAGAGTGCTGTTAACGTCTTCAGCCAAGGATCATCAGAAGCACATCCATGGATGAACAAGTTGGTTTTATTGTTCATAAACTCACCATGGGGAATCATGGGCATCTCAATATGAAGATGTTGGAACCAAAGAAGCAGAACCTGTTGGAGAGATCTTTTTTTTTTTTTTTTTTTTTCTGCGATATGCGTACCTCTCACTGTTGTGGCCTCTCCCGTTGCGGAGCACAGGCTCCGGACGCACAGGCTCAGTGACCATGGCTCACGGGCCCAGCCGCTCCGCGGCATGTGGGATCCTCCTGGACCGGGGCACAAACCCATGTCCCCTGCATCAGCAAGCAGACTCTCAACCACTGCGCCACCAGGGAAGCCCAGAGAGATTTTTTAAGAGATTCACTGCAAAGAATTAGTTTACACAGTTGTGGGGTGGACTAGGCAAGTCCAAGACCCATAGGGAGGGTTATTGTCAGGAAAGGCAGGCTGGAAATTTCAGCACAGGCTGAAGCTGCAGTCCACGGTGAAATTTCTTCCCCTCAGGGAAACCTCAGGTCTGCTCGTGAGACTTTTCACCTGATTCGTCCAGCCTCACCTAGATTATCTAGAATAATCTCTCTTACATAGTGTCAACTGATTTTGGACCTTAATCACATCTATAAGATAACTTCAGAGCAACACCTAGGTTAATGTTTGAGTGAATAACTGAGGACCATAGCCTAGGCAACACATGAAACAGACCCTCAAACTCTTATAGGATTTGGGCTTGTGTTAGGTGATCTTGAGGAGGATTTAAGAAACAGAGACTTTGTTCTTAATTGGATTCTGTCAAGAAGTGGGTGGTGAGGTGGGGTAATTCTGTAATCGGGTGTCTTCATAAATCTTCCCTAGGAGGAAGGAAGATTATACTGAGGCTAAAGCTGTAATTAGGAAAGAGGCAGAGGTCATTCATATTATCTAGGGGAGAAGTAGGCTTGGTCATTTTTGTGATTTTGACACAGTTCATGTTTTGTCTATGTTGAGACATGATTACTGAGTGGCCTTGTTTTCTGCTTTGATGGTCAAAGCAGAAAGGCTGATGGTCACAGAATGGCTGTCTGATGCTGTTGCTATACGACGCTGCTTATGTTCAGCAAGAAAACACCAAAACCTAGTTGTGAGTTGCAGGCCAGCTCCTGGCAACACCAAGGCCTAATTAATAGTCCCAGGCAGCTCCCAGATGCCAGGGCTTTTTCTGTCTCACTCTTCTTTATAGTCTTTCTCACTGTGAGATAAGACAGTGCTGAAAAACTGGGGGCCATCTAACAGGGACAGGGTGATTGATTCTAAATAGAACCCCCATTAACCTGTGGCTTCCATAGCACACAGAAAATCAGTTCTTCTGAAAAAATAAGTTCCCCTCTAAAAACCGTCTTTGACTTTAGCTCAATCCTTAGTCCCTCACAAATACCTGGGGTTTTAATGTGGCAGGATAAAGAATATTAAAATATCCAGAAGATTAAAGGAAGAAAATTTTCTAAGTCAGAACAATTCCCTGAATTCTACCCTCAATATTTGACTTGACATTCTTAAGTTTAAAAAAATTATAGAGCATGCTAGCCAGAGCTTTCTTTAATGTAATCAATGCTCCCCAAATTCCTTTAAAAGTAGATAGGTTCACCAAAATATAGAGCATAAAGAATACTCAAGACAGGGAAAAAATTCAAATGAAAGATCATGCAGTTACTTTAGGCAGCATTACACGACATTACAAGTACTTTTATTGCCCTGGGTAATAAAAGCTTTTGAGAGTACAAAAAGAATAATTTACTCAACTGGATTCCTATAAGTAGAAAAGGCAAAGGTATTCCTTGGCTATCACCAGCAGAAATCACTTGGTTCAACTGAATATTTAGAGAATTCCATATGCACTATGGAAACAAAGAGAAAGACAGTTAACCCACGTAAGGAGGCAAGAGAAATGGGAGGAGGTGGGGCCTGCCATGGAGGGGGACGAACTCAGGGGAGAGACCCTGGAAGTTATAGCCCAGAAGATCCTGTCGGACACCATATTATTGATGACCTCATCTGTCCACGAGGCTGCTCAGAAATTCCCAGCCCTCTTGTCACCAGCAGGCATACACATGTGTGAGAAAACTCTGATTTAATACCCTCCCTCTTTTCATAGAAAATTCCCTCAGGTCCACTCTGAGTGGAGGCCACCTCAGAACCAGATTTCCCAGTTCCTTCGAGGCCTCTTAGTACAAAGTCTTCATCTGGCAACTGAGGTGTCATCATAGGGGATTTTTCTGATTGGCCAAATCCTGACCTGGCAGAGTGTGGTTTGGGTGTCTACAGAGTTCCTTCTCAGCTCAGCCCTTGTCATTGCTCTGCAACTCAGAACGGCCACTGCTGAGACCACCTTAAAAGAGGATGGTCCTGAACAGAGCTCTGATTCTGGGGGCCCTCACCCTGACCACCATGATGAGCCCCTGTGGAGGTGAAGACATTGAGGGTGAGTGCATGGTTGAGGGATGTGGGGACTAGAGTTGGGGAACAGGGAATTGGAGGAAAAAAAAGATAGAGTTTGGCCTAGAAATAATAGCAACTCCTCAAAGCATTCTCAATATTAAGCAAATCTAAAACTTATAGTCATTCCTCCTGCAGGAAACCAGAGTCCAGACCCATTCTCTTTGCTTCTTGTGCTGTTGCAGAGTTCACCAAGGACATTATTCTGTTTCTGATATTGGATGCAGTGAATATGTCCTGGAGGGCTCTAGGGCATTCATTCATTATTGCCTCAAAGATTAGAAATGTTTCCATAAGTGGATATTTTGTTACTAAAATTTTATGAACGATGGCTCCCAAATTTCTCTGAGCAAATTTTGAAGCTTTTTGTATATTTCTCCTAAAGTGTATCTTGGGGTAAATAGTTCCATGAATTCTGTATACTGTGTAGATACAAAGAAGGGTGACCTTTTCAGTCTCAGATCTATATACATGTCCATGCTGTCATCTGGCACAGGTGGGGAGAGGGCAAGCGAGCCCAGCAGAATGCCTTTACACAAGGCGTTTTACAACAGGGTCCTCACTTAATCTCAGTTACCTCATACGTGTCACCTCACAAATAACCAAGTAAAAGAGGTGTGTAGAAATGCTTTGTGTAGAAATGCTTTGTAAGTGATTAAGACACACAAATGTCAAAGATTATTCTTATTTTTTTTAGTTTTACCGTTACAAGTGTAGCTTTGCTTTATTTTCTTTAACAAAGTAAGAAATTTCCTTATTTTTATTTTAAAATTGAGAACTTTATTATAAGAAATTTGATGAATCAAATTATATTGTTTTCAAATTGTTAGCCCAAATTACCAGTTCTTCGCCCCATCTAAGGAAGTCCTTCAAGAAGAATGGGCAAGCACAGATTATTTATTTGGTCCCTTAGGTCCCTCTGCCTTTGCTGTCCCCCTCCTTCCACCCTCTTTTCTTATATTCCTTCGTCTTCCTTCCCTTCCAGGATCCATCCCTGGCCCACATCTTTGTTATTTTATAGACATTGAGTGAGTTTGTAAAAACCAAAGTAGAAAGGCCAGATAGTTCAAAAGGGAAGTGAAATGGAGGGTACTCTAATCTTCAGCAACTTTGCTAACCATGGCTGCTCCCATTCTAATTGTGTGTGGTAGTGGAAGTTTCACGTATTTCTCCAGAGCACTTCTAAATGTTGTTTCTTCAGCGTCACACTAGAGTGTCCTGGTCAGGCTCGACTTCCCCATTAGGCACAGGGGACACAGGCCAAGGGCCTGCAGTGCTTATAGGGCTCCATTAAAATATTTTATTATTTTAATTAGAAAAAAAATGAACTTTTAGGGTAGAAGAAAATGTTTTAATTTTTAATTTAGCCTAGATTACATTTGTCTTTATACCAGTATGGCCATAAAATATGACTTTTAATATTTTTGTGGAGGAAAACTTGCTTAAGCAACAGTGCTTAGGGATCACAATCATACTGCAGCCCTGGTCACTGCTGATTCTGATCATCATATAATTCTGCTACCTCTGTGCTTGTCAGTCTTCCCCGAAGTCTCTGTGATCCTCAAGAAGAGTAATTGACATTTTGTACACATTTTTGAACATGCAGCAAGCTAAGTTTGGGGGATGCAAAAATGGAAAGACATGCTATCTGCCCCATAGAGTGTACTAAGATTAGTAATGCTAAGAAAATGGTGCAGAAAAACAGAAGGAGTATTGCTGAGCAGGGCAATGGACGCAGCTGAGGCTGAAGCTGTAAAAGTGAATTGGTTCCAGTTGGCATAGCAGTGCGATGTTCTTCAGTGCTGGCAACTCAGGACAAGTAGCCGATGAAGAGAATAATTGTATATATTCATGATTGAAAAGGAGTCAAGAATATTCACTACAGGGATAAGGAGGCTATGTTGGAAGGCCTTTTAAGTGATCAACCAAGGGGTCGTGCTGGGTAATGATGAGGAATAGACTGACTTGAAAGCAGGACACTGGGATGGAGAGGTTGGAGGTTATAATGTGAGCAAAAACATGTGTAATGAGAGAACTTAGCTAAAAAGTTGGTAACTAAGCAGAAACTTCAAGAATGAACTGGGGCTTCCCTGGTGGCACAGTGGTTAAGAATCCACCTGCCAATGCAGGGGACACGGGTTCAATCCCTGGTCTGGAAAGATCCCACATGCCGTGGAGCAACTAAGCCCGTGTGCCACAACTACTGAGCCTGAACTCTAGAGCCCACGAGCCACAACTACTGAAGCCTGCACACCTAGAGCACGTGCTCCACAACAAGAGAAGCCACCACAATGAGAAGCCTGCTCACCTCAACGAAGAGTAGCCCCCACTGGATACAACTAGAGAAAGCCCGTGCGCAGCAACAAAGACCCAGCACAGCCAAAAATAAATAAATTAATTAAATAAATAAATTTTTAAAAAATAATGAACTGGAGGTGTCCAGGAAATCCTAACATATAGTTTCATTTCAGGGGAAAAAAAAAAAACAGACCGCTGCAAAGACCAAGGAACATGAAAGGATAATGTCATTTGGTTTGATTAATAGATAAGGTCAGATGAGGATGTTGGATACATCCATCCCAGAACTCAGCACAGTACGCTGTACTTGCTCCTTTACTCACCTGACTCTCCCATTAATCAATAGTATCCTTGTCGGCAGAGACCATGCCTGATTGATGTTTTACTCTTTGCCTCCCACAATGTCTGAAACCCTGTTGATGCTCAGTAATTGAGGAAGGAAGGAAAGAGAAAATGATAAAAGGCTTGTATGTGTCTGGACAAAATTGTCCAGTCAGGCTTACTTGAGTAGAGTCAAACTGAACTGGTTGCCATTCTGCTTTGACATCCTCAGAAAAGTATATTGTCCATTTGAAGAAAACAGCAGAACAGTACCTTGAGTCCTCAACAAATACGTGTTGAGTCAGAAAAAGAAGTTTAGTAACCTCCTTAAAGAAAAAAATAGGGGTGGGAAATAACAGAAATCCAAAATAAAACTTCCATTTCTTACTTCAGAAGCAATCAAGCACTCTCCTTTAAGGATCACTACTGTTAACAAAACAGACAACTTAAAACCATTGTTTATTCTTTATATGTTTTGTAATACTGTCACTGTCCTTGTCATACTCGTTCTTACACCCTGTAACAGTTAGAGGAAACTTTTAAAATAATAAGATTCCGTGTGCTTTTCCTTGGTTTAAAAAAAATAGGATGGGGCTTCCCCGGTGGCGCAGTGGTTGGGGGTCCGCCTGCCGATGCAGGGGACACGGGTTCGTGCCCCGGTCCGGGAAGATCCCACATGCCGTGGAGCAGCTGGTCCCGTGAGCCATGGCCACTGAGCCTGTGCTCCGCAACGGGAGAGGCCACAACAGTGAAAGGCCCGCGTACCGCAAAATAAATAAATAAATAAATAAAATAAAAAATGAATCTTGTATAGAAAACATTCTGCTCTGAACCAGTCCTGAGGGGAGAGGAACCATAATGAATGTGTTATTAACTGATGAGAGAAGTAAGTGAGAAAGAAAACTTATGAAGCAAAGGGAAGTAAACTAACACCATGATCATTCATTCCCTTCTTTCTTCTTTCTTTCCATTATGATATTTATCACAAGCCTACAATGTGCCAGGCACTGAGCTGGACATGCAGGAAATAGCAGTAAACTAGGCCTGTAAAAATTCTGCCTTTCTGAGCATATGTTATAGTGGAAAGACAGATTGGATTCTAACAGGACAGTTACCAACACTGAGGGTGAAGGAAACAGGTGCTGGGAATTTTGCTTCCAGACTGTGCCAGAGGTGAAGACTACAATGTTTGAGAGTTAAGTTTCTTCTGTTACTTCGTTTAACATGGTTCTTTCCTCTCCCTCTGTTTTCCACCTTCCTGCCCCTCACCTTCACTTATCAGCTGACCACGTTGCCTCCTATGGCACAACTGTCTACCAGTCTTATGGTCCCTCTGGCCAGTACACCCATGAATTTGATGGAGATGAGCTGTTTTATGTGGACCTGGAGAAGAAGGAGACTGTCTGGCGGCTGCCTGTGTTTAGCAAATTCACAAGTTTTGACCCACAGGGTGCCCTGAGAAACATAGCTGTGGGGAAGCATAACTTGGATATCTTGACTAAACGCTCCAACTTTACCCGTGTTCCCAATGGTAGGTGTCCACCATTCTGCCTCTCTTTACTGAAACTGTTGTTTCATACCAGGCCTCACTCTCTTGTCCCCTAAGGAGAGATACCCTTCACCACTCTATAAAACTCTCTCCTTTCCAAGGAGTCTCCAGACCTTCTCATAGTAATTACTGAACCCTCATCCTCCCTCTTCTCAAAGATCACATATTTCCATGTAATATAAGGATCCCTACTCCCATAACATATTCCTTGAATCCCTCAAGGAGGAGTCCCACAACCTCCCTCCTTAGCAAGCATGCCCACAGAGAACATGGGGATAAAGCAGAGGCAGTGAATAGCATCTCCCAAGCAAAAGGGAGACAAGAGCTCTTCCACTGTCAGACCAGAAAATGTTGGTGGGAGGGCTCCCCCAGGATGCAATGCAGAACCTCAGAGCAGAGCTATCCTCATTTCACATCAGTGCTGTTTTCTCACCACAGAGGTTCCTGAGGTGACTGTGTTTTCTAAGTTCCCTGTGTTGCTGCATCAACCCAACACCCTCCTCTGTCTTGTGGACAACATCTATCCTCCTGTGATCAATATCACATGGTTGAGGAACGGACACTCAGTCACAGAGGGTGTTTCTGAGATCAGCTTCCTCCCGAAGAATGATTTTTCCTTCCTCAAGATCAGTTATCTCACCTTCCTCCCTTCTGATGACGATGTTTATGACTGCAGAGTGGAGCACTGGGGCCTGGATAAGCCACTGCTGAAACACTGGGGTATGTACGAGCTCCACCTCTTTGATACTTTCTCTTCTCTATCAAGTACAGAATGTCCTGCCTTTTAGCCCCTAAATCACACGGTCCAGAGCTTGTTTTCCACACTTCAAGTGTTTCTAAAGATATACTTCCCTCTCTTCCCTAAGCGGGGTGCCCTGAGTCTTTGTAGAATGAACACCACACCTCCTGCCCCATCCCAAACACATGCACATGAACCAACACTCTGTATTCTGAGTTTTACAACTTCACTTTTGCAGAGCCTGAGATTCCAACCCCTATGTCAGAGCTGACAGAGACTGTGGTCTGTGCCCTGGGGTTGACTGTGGGCCTCATAGGCATCGTGGTGGGCACTGTCTTCATCATCCAAGGCCTGCGCTCAGGTGGTCCCTCCAGACACCAAGGGCCCTTGTGAGTTGCACCCTAGAAGGGAAGGTAAGGATTCAGATTTGTCAGCATTGGAGACAGTATAGGAGGGAAGAAGGTGGGAAGAGGTTTGTGGACTCAAATGTGGTGAAAAGTTGAGGAGAACTGGGAAAGGTCATGATGATTGCACAGAAGCCCCCTAGGACTCATCAATCTCATGTCTGTCCTGTTGCAGGTGCACTGCCCATCTACCAGAGCAGAAGAGTGGACACGCTAGATGACCTAGAACTATCTCCATATAGCTTCTCTCCTCTTACACTCCTCCTCTCACCTCTTCTCTGGGACTTAAGATGCTTATCCCTTAAAGCTCACATATACCTCGGAATTCTCCCCCTGACTACCTGATGATTTTTTTCTGTTCTCAATAGTTACATACCATGGGATCACTGGCATATTCCACCCAGTTACCTAATCCCTAGTGACCCTGATCCAGTATCATCATGGAAGCAATAAATCCTCCTTTTATTGAAACTTTTCCTGTCTTTCATCTCGAGGCTGACTAGGACCTTGTTCCCTTATGGTTTAGGCCCCTTAATTTCGTTTCTCAGATCATGTTTCATGCCCAGTAACACAGGAGCAACCTGTGTAGACTAATAATATGTTGTTATCTTAGCTGAGATTATTATTTCTCTCTTCCTTCTGTTCCCACTCTTGGCACTGTCACCCACCCCCCTAATTCAGGCATCATTGAAGATAATATATACTCTTCTCCCATGGTGTAGATTTGTTAGAGCAGAAATGCAAAAAACAAGAAATAAGTCTGTACTCATCTGAATATAGCTTTTAAAAGTTATGACAGAGGCTTCCCTGGTGGCGCAGTGGTTGAGAGTCTGCCTGCCGATGCAGGGGACACGAGTTCGTGCCCTGGTCCTGGAAGATCCCACATGCTGCGGAGCAGCTGGGCCCAGTGAGCCATGGCTGCTGAGCCTGCGCATCCAGAGCCTGTGCTCCGCAATGGGGGAGGGCACAACAGTGAGAGGCCCGCGTACTGTAAAATAAATAAATAAAAATAAAAGTTATGACAGAGAAATAGGAGAAAGGAATTTTGAATCTTAAAAGTACCAAAAGCCAAATTTTTGGTACCAAAAGTCAAAATTTGTTCCCAGAACTTTAAATTTGTGAAGAATGAACGAGGATAGTAAAAGCATTCCTTTCTCCTCCCCACCCTTAAGGAGCTAAGGATTCCCTAGGCAGAGAAAGAAATGAAAGTCAGTTAGGAGAGGATCAGAATACAACATAATGCAGGTATCTGAGAAGGACCAAAAACTTTGTCCTTACTTAGGTTTAGTAACAATGGGAAAAGGGATGGGGTAGAAACCACAGGCATATTTAGGGTCCCTAGAGCACAGGTGTCGTTTGCCTCACCTCCTGCATGAACTCCTGCTAGATAATCACGCACTTTCCTGACATGGCATGTCAGGGACAGTAGAGTGAATATAGCTGCAGAATGTTTCTAGGCAGATAAATCTAAGTCATTTTACTGAATCCCTGTGCATCCTTGTTTGCCATGAGGCACAGCAGAACATTTCAGTACCCCCAGCTAAGGGACCTCCTAGCTAAGGAAACCATGAGCCTATGAGAGAGAAATCCCAGGAAGGACAACATCACTGAGATAATGTAGCAGCAGCTATGAGTGCTATATTCTCCTCCAGATTCACTGTCTCCAGTGGAAATCTTTGTGGAGGAAATGTATTAACAGATGGATTCTCTGGCTTTCCTGAGTGTGTCTAAAGCCTCACTCTTGAGAGTGCATGTGACTTGACTTGGAGTCATTTTGCCCTTTGAAAATGTTTTAGGCACATTGTCTCGGTCTTTCCATTCTTCAGTTACCAAGTACATACATTGCATCTCGGGTGGTATTATGGAACAACTACGAAATTTTTGAGACTGTCCCTGTCCATGCCATCTGCATCAGTGAGCTTAAAATGTAATTGAGAAAAAAGACACAATATTAACACAGCATGATATAGCTTGGTTTGGTGCAAAGAAACCTAAATCCAAATCCAGAACTCAGCACTTTATAGCTAGTAGTTAAAATTTGTAACACTGGGGAAAATATCTAACATTTCTGAGCTGTATTTTTCTCATCCATTATGTGGGGTGATGATACTTTCCTTGCAGAGCTATTGACAGCATTTGAATAAGCTTGCTATATAGGAAGTGCCTTATGCATACTATACAAATACATAAGAAAACATTGCTAGTTACATTCACAATTAATTTATTTTTAAAAAGTAGATCATATCATAAGAAAGCACTTTTGTTTTCCTGAGACTTTTAATGAGTTAGGAGATTCAAACATGGAGCTATGGATAAATTCTTTTCATATGTTAATTGGAGGATTTTGTTTTCCTGAACAAGAAAAGCTGAGATTGGGTTAGGCTGAGAGAATAAATAGGGTACAGTTGCCAGTGATGTATCATTGGTGAAAGGGTTGCTAAGAGAACTCTTAAGGAAAGAAGTTGCAATATTTGATTTTGGATTTTTTTACTCTCTAATAAAAAATATGTCCCCCCTACGGCTCATAATTTTTAGTCAAGGTATGTTATATGCAAATGGATATTTATGCACGTTTACTTTGAGGAAGAGGTAGGGAAGATTCAAGGAGAAAAAGCTAGCTGTGAGGTAGAAGTAAGAGGATAATTAAAAATGTGGAGTAGGAATTAGTCAATACAGGGAACCTGAACCAGAGGTGATCATAAAAATGTAGGTCACCAAGCACAGATGATTTTTAGGGTATTGACACTACTCTGATACTATAATGGTAGATACATGCCATTATACTTTTGTCCAAGTCCATAGAATATAAACCAGGAGTGAGCCCTAGTGTAAGCTATGAACTTTGGGTGATACTCATGTGTCAATGTAAATTCATCAGTTGTAACAAATGTAGGGGATGTTGATGGTAGCAGAAGATATGTTTGGTGGAGGCAAGGATATGTAGGAAATCTCTGTGCCTTCTGCTTAATTTTGCTGTGAACCTAAAACTGCTCTAAAACAAAGTGTATTTTTTAAAAATTAAAGAAAATGTCAGCAATTATGATCCCAAATGTATAAAATAAAAATTTCAGTATAACAAAAATATAGGTCCCTCACTATGCACAAATGTGCTGAGAAGACCTTTTGGCAATAGGATTTTTTTTTTTCCTTTGAATAGGAAATTTTAAGTAAATTTCAGTGATTCATAAAGTAAGAATTCAACAATTTGGAGGGTGTGTGTGTGCCTGTGTGTCTGTGTGTCTGTGTCTGTGTGTGTCTGTGTCTGTGTGTTTGCAATATAGGGTTATACTGAATGGCATTATGACCAGTGGCTCAGAAATATACAAATGCTGACCTACTCAGGCTCCTTCCTCATCAAGTATTCAGGAAAGCAAATTCAATGTTAGTTGCATTTTGTTAAAGCATTCATTCATAAAGTCTTCACATAATTTTTTTTTTTTTTTTTTTTTTTTTTTTGTGGTACGCGGGCCTCTCACTGATGTGGCCTCTTCCGTTGCGGAGCACAGGCTCTGGACGCGCAGGCTCAGCGGCCATGGCTCACGGGCCCAGCTGCTCTGCGGCATGTGGGATCCTCCCGGACCAGGGCATGAACCCGTGCCCCCCGCATCGGCAGGAGGACCCCCAACCACTGCGCCACCAGGGAAGCCCCAAGTCTTCACATAATTTTAAATAGCAGGACTAAAATTAATTCTAGAGTATACCCCATTTAAAGTTGTTGTAAAATATTGGTCACATTCTCTGTGCTGTACATTACATCCTTGTATCTTATTTATTTTATACTTGGTAGTTTGTGACTCTTAATTCCCTTCCCTTATCTTGCCTCTCCCCACACGTCTCTCCCCACTGGTAACCACTAGTTTGTTCTCTGTATCTATGAGTCTGTTTCAGTTTTGTTGCATTCAGTTGTTTATTTTTAAAATTCAACATATAAGTGAAAACATACAGTATTTGTCTTTATCTGATTTATTTCACTATGCGTAATACCCTCCAGGTCCATCCATGTTGTTGTAAGTGGCAAAATTTCATAATTTTTATGGTTGAGTACCGTATCTTCTTTAGCCATTCATCTGTTGATGAACACTTAGGTTGCTCCCATATCTTGGCTATTATAAATAATGTTGCTATGAACATTGGGTGCATATTTTTTGAATTAGTTTTCTTTTTTTCTTCAGATATATACCCTAGAGTGGAGTTACTGAATACTTTAAATGAAGTATAATATATAAAAATATCAAATCACTATGTTGTACACCTGAAACTAATATAGCATTGTAAATCAACTATACTTCCATTTTTAAAAATAAATAAAAATTTTAAAATAAAAAAATAAATTAAATAAGTGTTATATAACAAATAGCTTAAGGGGCTGGAAATAATATACAATAGAAAACTAAAATTAACTAATTGGAATTTATTTTGCTCTGAATGACTGATGAATGTATAATAAAATTAACTGTAAACTAATAAGCTTACACTATTTAAAACCATGTTCCAGGCTTCCCTGGTGGCGCAGTGGTTGAGAGTCCACCTGCCGATGCAGGGGACGCGGGTTCGTGCCCCAGTCCAGGAAGATCCCACATGCCACAGAGCGGCTGGGCCCGTGAGCCATGGCAGCTGAGCCTGCACGTCCGGACCCTGTGCTCCGCAACGGGAGAGGCCACAACAGTGAGAGGCCCTCATACCACAAAAACAAACAAACAAAAAACAAACAAACAAACAAAAACCATGTTCCTTATATTAAAAAATCAGAAATAATAAAAAATTAATACAAACTTTAAAAATTTAACTTTAAAAAATAAGAGCAATCATTTCATCAACTAAAAGTAAGAAGTAGGATCACCACATGACATTACTGGAAACAAAGTTGGCTATCAGACAACATGATTTTTTAATTATGTGATTCTTTAAAAATTATTTGAGTTATTTGAATTAATTCAGATTGTATGCATAAAGACTTTATTAATATCTAATATAATACTATTTAAAAGTTACATAACTGAAAAATCACATTTCTTCAACAAATAATTTGCAAGGAAAAATAGAGAATAGAGAAACTATACATTTTTAAAAACCGAAGAAACATATCAATCAAATGCTAGGCTTTATTTGGATTCATATTCAAACAAAATAACTGTTAAAAAATTATTGTGAGACAATCAGAAATAATTTTAGGTGTGGTAATGGCATTGCTGTTATATTTCTAAAAAGCTGTTATAGCTTAGATTTTCATAGTAAAATATTTATCAATGAAATTATATATTGTCTAAGATTATCTTTAAAATAATCCAGTATGCATATAATATTAAATGGGTGGATTTACAAAATTGTCCATGAATTGATCATTTTTAAAACTGGACTGTTGATACATGGTACTATTCTCCCTACTACTGTATATAGTTGAAATGTTCCATAATACAAAGTTTTTTTTAGATATTCCAGGAAAGCCAAAAGAAAAAATAAGCAGAGAAGCATTCTGTTTGAAGTTATTTTGGTTTTTAAGGTTTTCCTTATATTTATTGCAGTTAAGAAACACTGAGTATCCATATCCTGTTCTACACCATAGAACCTCTCAGAAATGTAACCCTAAAGAATGTGTATATGACAAAGAATAATAGCAAAAGAAAGCAAAGTAATGCTCACTTTATTACTGGTTGGGCTAAACCCCAAACTTTATTAAATATAATTACTAGTTCAATCTATAATGTAAAAATGGTCACTTAGAAGTGATGCTGTGATACATACCATACTACATTCTGAGTGTATTAAAGTAATGTGAAAACAGATACATTTATTGTCTTTGAAGAATTTACATTCCAATAGGAGGAAGCATACATACATGAAATAATTTCACAAACATACAAGTACAAACTCTGAAGAATTTATAAAGGAAAAGAACAAGGTAATGTGAGAGAGTATTGCACAGGAACCAAGTATAATTTGGTGTTTAGAGAAGGCTTGTATAAATGTCTGAGATGAAACAAGATGGTTTACAGTAAATGAAGGACAAGGTTAAAGAGGGCAGAGCAAATGTTTGAGAAATCTAACAATATGAAAGAGAGTATGAGGAACTTCCCTGGTGATCCAGTGGTTAAGAATCTGCCTTCCAATGCAGGGGACATGGGTTCGATCCCTGGTCGGGGAACTAAGATCCCACATGCCGCAGGGCACGCCACAACTACTGAGCCCATGTGCCACAACTAGAGAAACCTGCACGCTGCAATGAAGAGCCCACACACCACAATGAAAGATCCCGCATGCCACAACTAAGACCTGATGCAGCCTAATTAATTAATTAATTACTTTTTTAAAAGAGAGTATGACAATAAAATAAAATGAAAATTATTACAGTTTAGTAGAGAAAGTTTATGTAAGAGCAAGCAAGCTATTTAAATTCTTTCTAATTAGAATCCTTAGTGAAAAGATACTTCCTCTATAAAAGTAATAATGAGGGGCTAAAAAATTGGAAAATGTAATAGAAAGATTTAAAAAATAATAGAATAATATAAAAATTATAATAATAGAATTATTATTATGTAATAGAAAAATTAAATCAAGAAAACCTCCTTGAAATTTTCTCCCTGAAAAAGAAGACAAAGAAATGTAATATATGGTAGAAAAGATAAGACACAGAGAATAGACCTGGCAACATCAAGTAACAGAGCTAGAGAGGGAAACAGAAAAATGAAGGGGGAAATTTATGAAAACAAGTAAAGGAAAATTTTCCAGATATAAAAGACCTAATTCTTTACATGGAATGGGGACTTTCAGATATTTAGCAAAATTAATGAAAAAAGACTCATTCTTAGATACATTAAAATTTTTTTAAATCATTTTTAAAATTTCAGAATCTCAAGTGTTAAAAGAAGATCATAAAATATCCCAACGAGGGAAACAAAACAAACATACAACAGACACTGTTAAACCGTCAAATACTTATATCATAAAGATAATGAGAAAGGCCTGGAAGTTCTAAAGGAAAATTATTTTCTATTAATAAATGTATACCTTTTCAAAATCACAATTAGGCATGAAGAAAGGATAAAATACTGTTAGACATAAAAGAATATAAAATGTACCTAGCACACATAGCTTAATTGGAAGTTGATTAAGAATATGACTTTGTCGGGCCTCCCTGGTGGCGCAAGTGGTTGAGAGTCCGCCTGCCGATGCAGGGGATACGGGTTCGTGCCCCGGTCTGGGAGGATCCCATATGCCGCGGAGCGGCTGGGCCCGTGAGCCATGGCTGCTGAGCCTGCGCGTCCGGAGCCTGCGCGTCCGGAGCCTGTGCTCCACAGCGGGGGAGGCCACAACAGTGAGAGGCCCGCATACCGCAAAAAAAAAAAAAAAAAAAAAAAAAAAAGAATATGACTTTGTTAAGTGAGGTTGTTAATCAGGAAACAGGAATGTACTTGGGGAGTGACATCAGCAACATGGTCGAACAAGATGTCTCTCGTTCATATCCCCCTTTTAACAACAATTTGTTATCCATTCCTGGATAAAGATACCTTTGTGGGAGCTATGGGATCCAACACCATACGCTAAGGAATCCAGGAGGAGTCTTGCCCACCATGCATCAGATAACAAGCATACAGACCTCAGTCATGTCTAGGGACCCTGCAATGGCCCATGAACTGGCTCAGCCCCTCTTAACTATTATCTGGGAGCCCCCAGAGAACAGTCTTAGACAATTACTCATAGGTGAGAGAGCCTTTGTGGAAGTCCAGGTTTCCAGCGGAGAACTTCCAGCACACCACTGGAGCAAAGAAATACAAGTTGGACACACTGGAGAGGGTAGGAGGAACAGCATCACTCCTCCCCAAGGCAGCACAGCTTGGTGCCAAGGGAGACCTTCTCAACTCACGAATTATCCTGTAAGGGAAAGTGAGAGCATGTGAGTGAGCACCTGTCTTCCTCAGCTGTGCGGGAAACTGCCAAAGAGGCCCATTTCTCTCTCACCCCATCCAGAGTAGTGAGTCATAACTTACATTACTGGGGGTGGGTAGAGGCCAGCAAAGTGGCAGATAGAACTCTTGGAAGATATGAAAGAGGCACGGATCCCTCAAGAAATCCACCAACAAGCCACTGGGGATGCCTCACCATTGAATCCCATCAACTTGCCCACAAGCACTCCCAACACTCCATGCACCTCACCCACACACACCCCACACTGTGGCCAGCTCCCTGTGTGCACTCCTGACAGCAGCAAGAGTGAGCTTTGGCAGACAACTAATGAGTAGCCCAGAAAGCCAGCCCAAATCTGTAGGCCAGGGAGAGAACATGAACCTGAGCTTCAGCTCCATTCTTGGGAAAACAAAAGGGAAGCTGTCAGCAGCCAGCCTGGTACATTGCAGAATCAAGAGAAGGCATACAAGTTTAAGCATTCTGCCATGAGAGAGCAAGAAGTGTGGTACAGGCATATCCATAAAAGGTCTGAGAGAGTCTCAGAATCCCTAGCAAGACTGACAGAAAGTGTTTCTCTCCCAAAGTCAGTTAGTAAAGACTGGAGAAGGTGATTGCTACTTCAATTGCAAAGACAGAAATGAAAGACTTCAAGAAACATGAAAAATCAAGGAAACATGATACACCAAAGAATCAAAATAATCTTCCAGTAACTGACACCAGGATGTGGAGATCTATAATTTACCCAAAAATGCTCTTTTAAGGAAGCTCAGTGAGCTACAAGAAAACACAGAAAGACAACTCAATGAAATCAGGGAAACAGTACATGAACAAAATTAGAAGTTTAATAGAGAAATAGAAATCTTTAAAAAAAAACAAATAGAAATTCTGGATATGAAAAATACAACAAAAAATGCTCTTTCTGCTTGATGGAAAGAAGAGGAAGATTCTTTGCTCTTCTTTCCATCAAGTAGAGGAAAGAATCTGTGAACCAGAAGACAGGAACTTTGAAATTATCCACTCAGAACAAAACAAAGAAAAAAGAATGAAAAAGAGTGAATAAACCTAGAAGATCTGTGGAATACAATCAAATGTAATCCTCTGTCAATTATTGGAGTCCCAGAAGGAAAAGAGAGGGAGAAGGGAACATAAAGCTTATTTAAAGAAACAGTGGCAGAATCTAAAAAAGAGTGGATATATGTATACGTACAACTGATTCACTTTGCTGTACAGCAGAAAGTAACACAACATTGTAAATCAACTATACTCCAATAAAAAATTTTAATGCAAAAAAATAAGTAAATAAATAATAAAATAGCCCTGCCAGTATCACTCTCTTTAAAAAAAGAAAAGAAAAAGAAAGAAAGAAAAAGAAATAAAAAAGAAAGAAAAGAAACAATGGCTGCGAGTTTCCCATATCTGAGGTGAGATTTGGATATCTAAGTTCATGAAGCTCATAGTTAAGAAACAAATTCAACTTAAAGGGCTTCCCTGGTGGTGCACTGGTTGAGAATCTGCCTGCTAATGCAGGGGACACGGGTTCGAGCCCTGGTCTGGGAGGATCCCACATGCCGCGGAGCAACTAGGCCCGTGAGCCACAACCACTGAGCCTGCGCGTCTGGAGCCTGTGCTCCGCAACAAGAGAGGCCGTGACAGTGAGAGGCCCGCACACCGCGATGAAGGGTGGTCCCCGCTTGCCGCAACTAGAGAAAGCCCTCGCACAGAAACGAAGACCCAACACAGCAAAAATAAATAAAATAAATTAATAAACTCCTACCCCCAATATCTTCTTTAAAAAAATTCAACTTAAAGAGATTTTCTCAAAGATGTATTATGATAAAGTTTTAAAAAATCAAAGACAGAGATAATCTTAAAAGCAGCAAGAGAAAAGAAGCTTGTAACTTATGATGAAAACTATAATGCTATCAGATTCCTCAAAAGAAATCTTACATTTAAGGACAGAAAGTGATGGTATATTCAAACTTGCTGAAAGAGTTTGGTACAAGAGGTTGATGAAGGAAGATCATGAACTCACCTCCTCCAATGGACACACCCAGTCTACAGCTATAAATGGAACAATTTCCTCTGGAAAAAAAAATAACTAAACTAAAAACTGGCTTAACAACACCTGCACATCAGGCAAATGAGAGGGAAACCACATCAAGGCAAGAGAGGCTGAGTCATTATCTTTCCATAAACCCTACTCCAGGTACAGCGACCCACAATTGGGAAGGAACTCAAAATCCAGAGCTTCTCCCTGAGGAGCAAGGGGTTTGAACACCACAATATAGACACCCTAACTTTTAAGACCTGCACCTGAGAGATGAGTCCCCAAAACTTCTAGCTTTGAAAGCCAATGGCTCTCATGCCCATGAGACAATATTGTAGTGAACCGAGAAATGGCTCTTAAAGGGCTCACACACAGACTCACTCGACCCAGGTCCCAGCACAGAAGCCATTTGAAAAGTGCCCAGACTTTATGGGAATGAGGCTCATTTGATGACCTTAAAGTGTCAGCCTAAGGAGCAGGGGTCTGCTGGGATACTCCCCAGGGATGGAGGCTGGCAGCTACCATCTTTGCACTCTCCCTCTGCTATGCTAAAGTGGGCAGACACCTTTTTATTTTTTTATTCTATGCCTTTTTTTTTTCAGGGATTCCATCTTTACATTCCCACTTTGTATCGCGCTAGCCAGCAGGTGCTATCTTCACACTATTCCTGTGCCACACTCCAGTGCACCAGTATTTCCTACAGGGGAGCTTTTACATGGGTCTGGTGTCCTGGTTTTTGTGTCTGGTGTCCCAGTTTTTGTGGCTGCAACCCAGTGGGATGTCTTTGGATCACCTGGTTCTGGAGGGCAGGGAGATTCACACTCCTAGGTCCAATAGGACTGTAACAATCAGATACGGTTCTTGGCAGACTACCACCCTAAGGGTACTGCACAAATAGCAAACTGAAACACATTCCCAGTCTTTCTGGGAAAGAGGCTTATTTTTTGTCCAGGAGTTTTGGCCTGAGGGGCAGGTTTCTGGTTTGGCACAATTCTAAGGGGCTATAGAGGTACTTTCATGCAACAGAAGCCAGTGGACAAAATCTTTGCACTCTCCCCCTGCCTTACTCCAGCCCACTGGTGCCCTCCAAAGAAGCTTATACCTTTGGTGCCCTGATTTTTCCAGCTGGTGCTAGGAGATGCCTCTACATTGTCTGGCTTTGGTGACTAGTAGGGTGACACTAGGCTCATGGGTGACAAAGAACTATAACAAATGTAGAAAAGTTCTTAAACAGCTACCAACCCAGGGCACAGTAAGAGGCAACAGACCCGGGAGATCAGTATTTCTGTGAAAGAGGCCTATTAGCTTACCATCATAGCTATAGCCTGAGGGGGAAGCTTCTAATTAAACACAAATCTAAGGGCTGACTGTAATCCTTTCCAGAGACCTTGGAGGGTGGGCACTATCATTTCACTCTCCCCTGTCACACTCCACAGTGCCAGCAGCTCTCAGAAGGGAGCTCTTACACTCTTCTGGTGCCCTGGCTTTTATAGCTCCAAGGTTCAACATCTGCAAATCAATCTATGTGATATACCACATTAACAAACAGAAGAATAAAAAACATATGATCATCTCAATACATGCAGGAAAAGCTTTTGGCAAAATTCAACACCTAGTTATGATAAAAACTCTGAACAAAGTGGGTATAGAGGGTTCATACCTCAACATAATAAAGGCCATGTATGACAAACCCATAGCCAACACCCTACTCAACATTGAAAGGCCAAAAGCATTTCCTCTAAGTTCAGAATGAAAACAAGGATGACCACTCTAGCCACTTTTATTCAACATAGTATTAGAAGTCCTAAAATCAGATTTTAAAAAATTAATTAATTAAAGGAGTCCAAGTTGGAAGGGAAGAAGCACCGTTTGCAAACGACATGACAGTATATATAGAAAATCCTGAAGGCACCACCAAAAAACTATTAGAGCAATAAATTAATTCAGTAAAGTTTAATATACAAAATTAGTACATAGAAATCTGTTGTGTTTCTATACACTAACAACAAACTATCAGAAAGAGAAATTAAGAAAACAATCTTATTTACAACTGCATCAAAAAGAATAAAATACCTAGAAATAAATCTCACCAAGGAGGTAAAAGACTTGTACTCTACAAACTATAAGACACTGATGAAAGAAACTGAAGATGACACAAACAGATGGAAAAATATAACATGGTCATGGAATGGAAGAATTTAATATTGTTAAAATGACCAAGGCAGATTCAATGCAATCCCTATCAAAATACCAAGAGCATTTTTTCACAGAATTAGAACAAATAATTCTAAAATGCGTATGGAACCACAAATGATCCAGAATAACCAAAGAAATTTTGAGAAAGAACAAAGCTGGAGATATCAAGCTCCCTGATTTCAAATATACTGTAAAACTATAGTAATCAAAACTATAATAGTATTGGCATAAAAACAGACAGATAGATCAATGGAACAGAATAGAGATCCCAAATATTAACCCATACACATATTTTCGATAAAAGGGCCAAGAATACACAGTGGGAAAAGAAAAGTCTCTTCAATTAATGGTGTTGGGAAAAGTAGACAGCTACATGAGAAAGAAAGAATATGAACCACTATCTTACACCATACACAAAAATTAACTCAAAATAGATTAAAGATTTGAATGTAAGACCTGAAACCTTGAAACTCCTAGAAGAAACATAGATGGTAAGCTCCTTGACATTGGCCTTTGCGATGACTTTTTGACACCAGAAGTAAAGGCAACAAAAGCAAAAATAAACTAGTCAGACTACATCAAACTAAAAAGCTTCTGCACAGCAAAGGAAACTATCAACCAAACGAAAAGAAAATTTACTGAATGGGAAAAAAATTTGCAAATTATATATCTGCTAAGGAGTTAATATCCAAAATATCATACAATTCAAAAGCAAAAAAAAGTCTGATTAAAAAATGGGCAGAGAATCTGAATAGACATTTTTCCAAAGAAGACATACAGACGGCCAACAGGTACATGAAAAGATGCTCAACATCACTAATCAACAGGCAAATGCAAATCAAAGCCACAATAAGGTATCACCACAAAAATAAATAAATGAATGAATAAATTAATTAATTAATTTTAAGGTTAAATAAATATCTTTTTAAAAAAAGATATCACCTCACACATGTTAGAATGGCTATCATCAGGAAGACAAGAAATAACAAATGCTGGCAAGGATGTAGAGAAAAATGAATCCTTGTATACTGTTGGTGGTAATGTAAATTGGTTCAGCACTATTGAAAGCAGCATGGAGTTTCCTCAAAACATTAAAAATAAAACTGTCATATGATCCAGCAATTTCTCTTCTGGGAATTTATCCACAGGAAACAAAAACACTAACTTGAAAAAGATCTATGCATCCCATGTTCCTTGAAGCATTAATTACAATAGCCATGATATGAAATGATATATGATATAAAATCTCACTTAACTCATGTGGAATCTTTAATAAAAAAGAACTCATAGATAAAGAGAATGAATTGGTGGTTGCCAGAGGTGGGCAAAAGTCATGAAGGTGGTGAAAAGGCACAAACTTCCCATTATACGTAAGTCCTGGGGATGTGATGTACAGCGTGGTGAATCTAGTTAATAATACTGTTTTGTATATTTGAAAGCTGCTAAAAGAGTAGTTTTTTTTTTAATTTGACTATGCTTCAATTGTTTAGACCCAGGATAACCCACAAACCTCTCTGTGACACAAAAGATTATCATGGTTATTCCCCATTTCATTCAAAATATTGTAAAGATTCTACCATTTGCAATTCTGTTATTAAAAAATAAAATAAAATAAAATAATATAGTCTGTAAGTTTCTTTAAGAGGGCATAGTAAACTACAATACATGGAAACATGCTAATGTGAGTGAACAAATGAAGATACAGCTGCAACTTTCAGTGATGGAGTACTCCTGCTCTACCTACAGTATTCTATGTGACATCTCAGTTGTGACACGAGACTGTCTGATTCACTGGACCTCAAATATTAGTAAGCTTACTTCCTTTTTTTAACTTTTTTTTTTTTTTTTTTTTTGCGGTACACGGGCCTCTCACTGCTGTGGCCTCTCTCGTTGCGGAGCACAGGCTCCAGACGCACAGGCCCAGCGGCCATGGCTCACGGGCCCAGCCGCTCCGCGGCATGTGGGATCTTCCTGGACCGGGGCACGAACCCGCGTCCCCTGCATTGGCAGGCGGACTCTCAACCACTGCACCACCAGACAAGCCCCCTTTTTTAAACTTTTAGATAAAACGTAAATATGAAGGAGATGTCCTTTTCATTCTTCCCACCACTGTAGAATCCACTGATCTGCTCCAGTGGTTTCCCAGCAGAGTTTCTCTGGATTCTACCCAGAACTGCTGAATCAGACTCCTGGGTACAGCCTGCTTCTCAACCAGCTCCCAGCCTGTGTGTTGGTCTGACAGCTGGATAACTATCTAATCTCCCCACAAGGGAGGCTTCCTTCCTGTAACCCTGACAGGTGGTCATTGAAAGAGTAGATCTAAAAAGTTCTCATCACAAGAAAAAAATTGTAACAATCTATAGTGATGATGTTAACGAGACTTACTGTAGTGATCATTTTGCAATATTTACAAATACTGAATCATCACGCTGTACAGCTAAAACTAATATAATGTTGTATATCAATTATACTCAATAAAAAATATATGATTAGCATAGGGACTTCCCTATGGTCCAGTGGCCCAGTGGTTAAGACTCCGCGCTCCCAATGCAGGGGGCTAGGGTTCAATCCCTGGTCAGGGAACTAGATCCCGCATGCCGCAACTAAAGACCCTGCATGCAGCAACAAAGATCCCATGTGCCACAACTAAAACCCGGTGCAAGTCTTAATAAATATTAAAAAAATATATGATTAGTGTAAACGTAATAAGAAAGAAGGCTCAGAGTATAGATAACTCATATTCATGTTTAATTATGATATACCCTATAGCCAGGTAATGGTTTCAGTGTGCTTCTCTTGAGCAGTCTTCAGAGGGAGAATGCAAACAGAAAAATCCCTTGGGGTCTGAGCAGATGCTCAGTAGACGCTGTTGGCAGTACACGGGCAGAGGCTCCGGGGTCAGTGCAGGAAGCAGCATCACAGTCAAATCCTTGGAGCAGGGCAAGGGGTAACCTGGTGACTGTGTCAGAGTTAATGGAGGAACCTGATCTCAGAGGAACAGGCTGACAGGCAACTGGGAATTCTGGGCAAGAACAGGCAGCTATTACAGAAGAGCAAAAACCAATCCCCGTCAAAACATCCTCAGGAGTCAGTGCCCTGGAGAAGAGAGAGAGTGATCAACACATGGCACCCTGAGGGACGTGCCCCCTCACCTCTTCCCGGCCTGCAGCATCTGACAGAGAAAGCTGAGGTCTGGGGCATATCACCATCACCTCCCCTAACATCTGTGCAGAGGTGAATCAGCTAAAGAGGACACAAGACTTCAGCCTGATGCAGATGTGTGAAAGGCTGGGGAGCAGCTGTTATTCTTCTGGGGGACACGAAGACATCAAACTTTTAATAAATTAGATAATAACTCACCTTCTTTCTACCACTCATAGCCTCTTTCAGTCACTATAAGTGCCCACAGGCAGTAGCCACCAACATGTGGCCCAAAGTGGGTATCATCCTGGTGTCTAGCACTAACACCACAGTTCTGGCTCCAAGTTTCACAGAAAGATGCCACCAAAGTTATGGCCTGATTCTGGAGAACAACCTCAGGAGCTTCCTACAGAAACTGGGTGAACTTCTCCCCTAACTCTTGATCCCATAGCAGAAAATAGGCCACAGACGAGACCATTGTGCCCAGGTATACTCACCTCACACCCTTCCCTCTTTTATCTGTCCCCATAACCCCCAGTGAAACAGAGCAAAAACAGTACCTGCTGGTGGAGGCCCAGGAGGTCCCACAAAAGGTCTCATGACACAAACAGCAAGTGTCTCACCCACCCCAAAGGGAAATGAGATAAGCAACTTAATTAGAAATATATTTCTTCCCTACCCATCCTCTCTACCCACAATGCCTTAACTGCCCTAAAATAAAATCTCCCCCAAATGAATGGAACTGTCACTAGAAGGAAGCCCTAGAATAAATCCCACCTGTCACCTCTGTGAAAGGGCTACTTTTCAACCAGTAAAATCAGACTCTAATGACTCCCTAGGTCGTTCCATTTTCGCCCACCACCAGCCTAGTCTCCTTCCTTTCAGGGTCAGGAGGAAAGAGCTACATCTAGAGGCACAGGCCTCCCTGAACAGAGGGTCTCAGTCACAGTCCATCTTCCCCTTTTCCCCAGAGTTCCTTACCCTTCTGGCTCCTGTGACGGATGATGAGGCCCAGCCCGAGGAAGATCAGCCCCAGCACAAAGCCCCCAACACCACTCAGCATCTTGCTCTGGGCAGATCCAGACTGTGCCCCTAGGGATCAGAGCCTGAGTGTCAGCGTTTGTCCCCACACCAAAGGGGGGTTGTCCCTTTGAGAAGCCTGAAGTCTAGTCTGAGATACAGGAGATGGAGGTGCCAGGGGAACCAAGTTCTCCATTCTGACTACCCCTAGGGGAGGGACCTGCCAACTGATCCTTGGACAGAGTGGACGGGTGGGAGAAGGGGAAAGTGGATCCCTGCTCCTCAGGGATACATCCATAACCTTACGCCCTAAGACTCCGGTCACCAGTCAATCCTTCAGAGCTACCACGGCTGGGCTCTGGGGCTCTGGTGTGTAGAGTGAGCTCCCTGTATCTGGAAAGACAATGAGATCAGGATTCTTCTGATGCCCTTACTATGAGGCAAGAGGCAGTCTTGTGTCCTGTAATTTCCAGCTCAGTAGGGATTCTGGGGACAAGGGATGAGATGGGATGCACCAAGGAAGCTCTATCTGCCCCTGTCCTGTGGGGCCCACGGTGAAAGGAAACCAAGCGCCCCTTACACCACTCCACCGTGATGGGGCTCTGGAGGCTGGGGTGCTCCACATGGCAGGTGTAGACATCTCCTTGCTGGGGAGTCATTTCCAGCATCACAAGCATCTGGAAGGTCCAGTCCCCATTTCTAATAAGAGGGGTGGACACGACGCCAGCTGTCTCCTCCTGGTCATTCCGGAACCACCGAACTTTGATCTGGCCTGGATAGAAATCTGCCACCGAGCAGACCAGCAGGTTGTGGTGGTTTAGAGCCTCTGTCCTGGATGGGGAGATGGTAACTGTAGGTTCCACTGAGGGAGTAACAGACAGGAAAAGACACAGTGAGATGTGAGACCACACAGCAAGTCTTCCCACTGGGAAGAGTCCTTCCCTGGTACCAGGGTGGAAAGATCCTTGGATTCCAAATCTTGGATTTGGATCTAACCTGGACCACTTTAATAGCTTGAATAAAAACATTAGTCAGTTTACTTTTCAGAGTCTCAAGAGAGAGTTTTAATCATTCTATGGGAGTTACTCTGTTGACACTAATTGATAAAAATGAAACACTTTAAAATTATAAATTGCTATATTATACAGGCCACTATTTATAACATTTTTTTAATAAAATAATAAACATGGACTTGTCCCCCCTCGCTCTCCCACCTAGAAGTGACCATCAGGATCAGCTCTAGTGACTTGTGCTAGGTCAGTGACACTGTTTTCTGTTAGTCTCTGTGCTCCCCACAGTAGAGAAAATCCAGCAACTTTGACTCCCACCTGGTGGCCATGAGATGATCAACAGTAGTCATGGCCCCATGGACTGAGAATTAAGAAAGTACAGACATTTCTATGTCCAGTAAAATGGGACAACAGTGACCATCACATCCTTCCTACAAAGCAGTGCTTCTCAAACAGGCTACATCTATAATCCTCAGCCCTGTAATACAGAATTCGAGAGCGAGAGCACTTCTTACTGGTCAACAAAGCATCTCTCTCAGTTTTTAGCCTCATCTTAGCTCAAATGCCATTCTGTGGTGAACTCCCCACAAAAATTTATATAATTAAATACCTACACTTCCATCTCTAGTTAATTTATGCCACATATACTTTATTTCATTCATTCATTCATTCAACAAATATAAATTTGACAAGCACTGGGGACCCAAAGATAAACAACAAACTGTGGCCCCTGTCTTTACAGAACTTGCAATCTAGTAACAAAGACAAAACAAAAATTAAAAATAAAAAAGAACCACAAGTGTTATGTCAAAAGTTTGTAATTTTTGAAGGAAAAGAAAGGAAACCTTGAAAACAAGTAACACTGATAAAACATCATGTTTGCCCATGCCTTGATTCCTTTATCTTCTCAGATTGCTACTCATGGTCAAATATGACACACCTCCCAACCTGTTTTACATGTATTATCCTTTATCTCTGCAGCCATTTTATTGCATCTCCCTCATTCTCTTAGTGCAAAACTATAATAAATGTTTTATGTAGTGTTTTATCTATTTGATAATACATTATGTACTCTCATTTACTTTTTTCTCCTAATTTTCTTTTAACATTCAAGTGAGCTGCCCACCCTATTCCATCCCTTTGCTATTAAGAATAACTGCCTTGTTCTGAAATCAGACAAAATTATCATGTGTGTTCTCTATAGAAAATATTCTGAGATTCTTGCAGAAGTTGGCCCGGGTTAGTGAGCATGTCACATGAACATACAATATAACTGGGACTTGCTGAGGTCGGCAGGCAGTCTCGTCACCCCAATAACATGGTACTCGTGAGCCATCATCTGGAAAGAATCATGTTTCCAGTTTGGACTTTAACTCTTTTTTTTTTTTTTTGCGGTACACAGGTCTCTCACTGTTGTGGCCTCTCCCGCAGCGGAGCACAGGCTCTGGACACGCAGGCTCAGCGGCCATGGCTCACGGGCCCAGCCGCTCCGCGGCATGTGGGATCTTCCCAGACCGGGGCACGAACCCGTGTCCCCTGCATCGGCAGGCGGACTCTCAACCACTGTGCCACCAGGGAAGCCCCTGGACTTTAACTCTTGATCAGGTTCTTCTTCCTGGGCTCTGACTAAAGTCATGGTCAGCTAGGTGGACTTATAAAATCTGTTCATCTTAAACAGATTGGGAGTGAAAAATGGAGGGCACAAGTTCAAGAGAGAAATGTTAGAATAATTTTTAGAAAAAGAACTGAAATAGCAAAAATATAAGTATGTACTTGGTGGCATCAGGATGAAGGAGAAGGCAAGATAGGGTAAAGTAAGCTAAAAGTTATGTGAACATACACAGATAACACCGGGGTCAGACTAGGGATTAATCAGTGAGTTTTCAATTCCTTGAATGTATCATTTTGTCCCACTAACATTGAAAATAGGCAGGAACAGATTCATTGCTGCTTCTGGTCATAACTGGCTTGAACGAGGCTTTGCTTCCAGTAGACTCTATATACATGTAGTAAAGAACATGATGACTATTTCGTATTTGGGGGAGGCTTCAAGACAGTGAATAACTGTGTGTAATTACTTAAGCTGTTTATTATGTACCAATATTAGCATATATAAAGTGGTGATGCTGATTGCTAACACCAAGGAAATTAAGTGGCATAATATAGGTAGTGTTTGGTAAGACAATTGTCTAGCAATAGGTGCTCATGAAACTGGTATAATTAACTTTCAGAATGTCTACCCCTGCAGTGGATGTTGGGGGAGCTGGCAAGGAGAGAGAGGATAGGCAGGCCAACGGAACATGAAACAATTTTTATTCAGTAATTAAATGGCATCAACTTATTTACCCCAAAACTTCAGCTCTGTTATCAGCCATTTGTTGAGCTTTTCTAAGAAATTAAAACTTTGCCTTATAACAACTGGATAGGAACAGTTGTTATAAAATATATATAAATTTGTAATATAAAAATAGGAACAAGTACTGTTCCTATTTTTACTAAACACTTTTTTTCCTCAGGCTTTGCATTCACGAATTCTAAATTGTTAAGATCCAAGTCAATAAGAGTTTACTTTAAAGCATTAAGCAAAATCGTAAATAATAATTAATACGGTCAGTTTTTAAGACCCTATTTACCTTTATGCTTTCTCTTGAGCCTAAGTGGCTGGGCAACAGAGAACATTTATTCACTAATTTAAGCAAGGTTTATGGAGCTCATACTACCTGCCAGTGTGTCAGGTACTAGGCACACAGGGATAATTAAGACAGTCCCTTGCCAGAAAGAGGGCCGGGACAAGTGATATAGTGACATCCATTTAAGAAACCAGGATTAAGATGAATAATGATTTGAAACCAAAAAGTGAAAATGTATTCTTTCATGGCTGTAATATATCACCACGTGTGTAAGGTGCCCTGAGAGCAGCCGTGGAGCAGCCCTAACTCCACCAGGCTGAGCTCCTGAGCTTCGGGAAGCAAACAAGCCAAGGGCACGAGGCGGGAACGTGCAGTATTAGTGGAAAGAACTGCACAGGACGGGGCTCTCGAGAGCTGGGGCCATACTGAGCAGTCCCGGGCCTGTCTCCCTGCTGTGCCCTCGGTCCCCGGCCCTCCGCGCGGGACGCCGGGCCTCGCTGTCCCCGCCGCGGGCCTGGGATCCCACCCCCGCGGCCCCGCGCGGAGTCTCGGCAGGTTGGGGTGGGCCCCGCGGAGGGCGGCCTTCACTCACCTCGCCGCTGCACCGTGAAGCTCTCCATAACCCCGTAGTTGTGTCTGCACACCGTGTCCAGCTCGGCCCGTGTCCGCTCCAGGATGTCCTTCTGGCTGTTCCAGTACTCGGCATCCGGCCGGCCCAGCTCGGTCACCGCCCGGTACTCGTCCACGTCGCTGTCGAAGCGCACGTACTCCTCCCGGTTATAGATGTAACGGTTCACTGACCGCACCCGCTCCGTGCCGTTGGTGAAGTAACACAGGCCCAGATACTGGAACACGAAATCCTCTGCGGGAGACACCGCCGCTCAGCCAGGCGGCAGCCGCTCGGCAGGCGGGGCGATGTCGGCCCGTGGCCAGCTGGGTCGGAAAAACCTGAAACCCGCCGCTCAACCCCGGGTTCCCAGCCCAGCCCAGCCCTGCGCCTCCTGCTGAGAACCCGGAGCCTCCAGGCGGCTTTCAGAGGCCTCCTGCCCCGTCTGAGGGCTTCCAGAATGACCTTCGTGCGAGGAGGCCTGTCTCTGAGGGGACCTGGGACCTGTGATCCCTGCCTGAGCCTGAGAACCGAGTAAACAGGGCTGTCGGGTTGGTTTTACATCCATCTCTGTACTTAGAGGGATCAGGACGTTCTCACATGAAATGTCATTTTCCCTCGAAATCCTGGGAACCTCACAGGCAAACAAGTGTCTACATAAGCACAAGACTTCAAGGGAATAACAAAGGAGGTGTAGGTAGCATGGAGCTTGTCCTCGTCCTGACAGGAACATTCTCTTGGTCCCTGGCAAAGTGCCTTCCTTCCCATGAGTGGGTTTCCTCTGCGTTTCTGCCACCCCGACCCGACTCCTGTGTGGTTAGAAGGGACCGACACCGCCCCAGTCCTAAAAAGGATGGTTTATTCACGGAAAGAGCACAGACTTTCAAATTAGATAAATTGGATTCCAATTAAACTGAGACAGTTACCAGCTTGGGTGAGTTACTTAACAGAGTATCTGTATCTTAAGTATAATTGTGAAAAAAAGTCATTACATCTACACATAGGGGTGTTAGGAAGATTGAGAGAGAATTTCTATGAAGATACTAATCCTGTGTCTGAAATGAATGCCTTCTCAATATACATATTTCTCTTCTTACGTTCTCCTTTCTCCTAAATCCCGTCCATCCTCAACTCAAGTCTCTGAATACCACTCAAGTCACTATTTGACCGTAAATCAGTGAAACTTGAGGTTAAGACCCTGCCGGTGGCCACCCAGTCGGCTCCACTCAAATACCAGGAGTTTGCTTCCAGGAACCCTCCACTCAAGAGTCAGGAATGTAGAGTCCTTTTCCTCAAATTCTGAGACTACAGAGACCACTGCTGCCCTACATTTCCCCAACCCAGGATGCCATAGTATTAAGTCCAGACAAGGTCTTGGGGGACCCTGAAATGACAAGTCCTGCTGTGTCTTCTTTGGAGAAATTCTTTAAAACAAAATACCCATGCTCACTTTGTCCCAGCACTTGTAGTAGATACACACTTTGTCTCCTCCTCCCTGTTATAATGTCCCCAGGCTTAAGCCGGTGGGAGGGGGACTGTCCTCATTTTGTCATTAGAAGGTGGAAATGAGAATGTAACATAGCTCTCATCCCCGAAGAGAGGAAATATTCTGAGATCACACCCCAGGCCAAGTGTCCCTCAGAGCCTGGTCCCCAGAGTGGTGGCTCTGGGGAGAAGCTGCCCTGCACTTACGTGGAGAGTCTCTGCCCTCAGCCCCTGGGGTGCTCAGCACCATCAGCATCACCATCACAGCTGTTGTCCAAAGGCCTCTGGGGATCTGCAGAGCCACCATCCTAGACATAATTGAGCACAAAGGAAGAAGTAATGGTAGTGAACACAGCTCACACCCGGTAGATCTGGTGTGCCTACTTTAGAGAATAAAAGCCTATGAAAGCTTCCATGTATGGCAGGATTGGAGAGTCCCAAGAAAAGGAACCAATCAGCACTGGAGCTGAAGTACCTCATGTATCTCTGGGCAGACATTTGTTTTGAAGGTTCTCAGTCTAATGCCTGGCACTCTGTCTTCATCAAATTACACTGGATGAACATTTTGGGTGAAGAATCCTTTCAGTTTTGAATGACCTGAAGATTAAATGCCTTCGGAGATTAAATGCCTTCGGAGTTTAAAGAACAAAAAAAAAAAAAATGATTCAAGAGTAGACATCTCTGTGATATTTATTTAAAACCTATTGTTCTTGGGATTTGGGGTAAGGGAAAATAAGTGGGGATCATATTTCAGGGAGAGAAAATCATTGTCGCAAACAAGTTCACTTTTATTATCTTAGACACTCTGAGGAGCCTTAAGTTGTGGTGGAAAGAGCAGAGTTCTTGAAGGAGATGGTTTTGAGCTGCACTGATGCAGCAAGTGCCTGCTTACCACCCCAGGTATCTTGCTATGCCTGGCATTGTTGTTGTCCATTGCTGTCACCAATAAAGGCATGGAAGAACAACAACAACAAAAAAAAAGTTTTTTGTTGTTGTTGTTCGTTTTAAATTTATTTATTTTAAATTTCTTTATTTATGTTTTGGCCGCGTTGGGTCTTCGTTGCTACACACAGGCTTTCTCTAGTTGCAGCAAGTGGGGACTTCTCTTCGCTGCAGTGCGCAGGCTTCCCATTGCGGTGGCTTCTCTTGTTGCGGAGCACGGGTTCTAGGCACGCGGGCTTCAGTAGTTGTGGCTCGCAGCCGCTAGAGAGCAGGCTCAGTAGTTGTGGTGCACGAGCTTACTTGTTCTGCAGCATGTGGGATCTTCCCGGACCAGGGCTCGAACCCATGTCCTCTGTATTGGCAGGTGGATTCTTTACTACTGCACTACCAGGGACGTTGTCTACCACTGAGGTGCTTTATGAGAGCCAACAAAATACTGAACCTTTTTGCCTCAGACTTCTCTTTGTAAAATGTGAGTCATGCTTCGTGCATTTTATATCTAGGCCTTCATATATACAAGCTTAAGAGTAATATGACTTGCTTAATATCGCAAAATGTTCCTCAGCTGCCAGGTATAACTGTTGGCAGTATCAGGTTTATATGTGGAGCAAGAAAACAAACAAAATTTGACAACCAGCCCTGCTGGCAAGTGATATTTTCATTACACAACTATCTATTGCATTTATGCTTTTTTTTTTTTTTCTTTGTGGTACGCGGGCCTCTCACCGTTGTGGCCTCTCCCGTTGCAGAGCACAGGCTGGGGACGCGCAGGCTCAGCAGCCATGGCTCACGGGCCCAGCCGCTCCGCGGCATGTGGGATCCTCCCGGATCGGGGCACGAACCCGTGTCCCCTGCATCGGCAGGCGGACTCTCAACCACTGCGCCACCAGGGAAGCCCCCACGTGTGCTCTTTGAATGAAAGTATTTGAAAAATCAAGTTGACTTTTCTCTTAAAATCTCTTCAGCTGCTCAAATCCTCCCTGAACCATCTGATGTCAGCAAAAACACAATCCACAAACATTAACAGCATTCAGACACAGTCACCTTTATTTCTGAGGACAGAGAGCAAAAGATGTGGAGAAGCATTTCCTGCAGCTTGAATAGTGTTAATGAGGGAGCAGATACTTATAGTTACAGATTGTACTACAGTACAGTACTATTGTATTGTACAGATTGTGCCAGCCCTAAGCATCAAATCCCCAACGGCAGAAGTATCAATGTGTTTTTTTAAATAAATGTATTATTTATCAGGCTCCTCTTGCCCATGACTAGGGGAAGTATTAAATGGTTATAGAGCAATTAGAACAGTGCCTGGAAAACATTAATAAACAAGACAATAAGTGTTTCTCCCTCTATTCTTTCTCTTCCTGAATTTTAGGTTCTTCTTTCAAAATAGAGGAAAGGATCTACAAGCAGGACATAAAGAGTTTACCAAGTAAAAAGAAATAGGGAAGAGGCAACAACAAGAAGTTTCCATTAGTGGCACATGAAGACAATGAGTTAGTTCAATATTCTGAATTAGGTGCATAGTCCCAGAGCACCTGAGACTGGGAAATCTGTCACCGGGCTTTCCACCAGCAGTGGTGCACGCAGGATCAGGGTAATTTCAGAGCAGGGAGGGCTTCCATGGTGGGATGAAAACATAAAGGAGGAACATCAAACTCAGACCGGTAATAGGGTTGGGAGGCAACAAAGAATAGTCAGAGAGGGATTTTGAAGGTGCCTCAGGTCCCTCAGACCTTACCTCAGGGTCCCTTGGAATAAACAGAGGCTTCTGGCCCATGTCCTCCCTCCTGTCCTCAGGGAAATTCCCTCCGTTCTGCTCTGGGGCTGTGCAGTGGGCGCTGCCTCAGACCTGGGGATTGCCTGGTCTTACAGGCCTCTTCACACAGACTTTTCAACTAGTAGCAGCAAGAGTGTCAGCTTAAAATCCTTTTTCTGATTGGCTAAATCCTCATCTGCAAGGCTCTGGTTTGAGCTTCTGCCTGCTGTTTCTCCCAAGCCAGGCAGCATTCTCTACATTTTCTAGAGTTCTCTGCACTGTCCATATCCCTGCTGTGCTACTCAGGGCAGTCACTGCTGGTCTGGCCTGAGAGAAGGCGACACGCACAGACCTTCTGATTCCAGGTGTCTACCTGAATCACCCTGTGGAGGCGGAGCACCTAGGATGAGGCCAGTGTATACCCCATGAGGGTAGACAGTGGCATCAAGAAACAGTCGTTGATATGGGTCAGGGCTCCTGTAGGATGACTCTCGTGGTTCATCCTCTGTTCCCTCAGGATGAGAGAGAAAAGCTGTGGACTGTTTCCTTGTGGAAATTCAGGGAGAAATCATCTTCTCTGGTCAACATCCCTCGGAATCTGTACTTGGTCAGTTAACTGTGAAGGTACTAGTCATCTTGTCACCAGAAGGGCCATCCAGGACCCTATTTTACATTCAATTCAGGAAACAAAATACATTGTACATTCTGAAAGGTTCCATGACCTTCTTAATGCCAGTAATAATATAATTAGTAATACTACCCCTAGAATATATTCCCTTCAATAAAAATTTGTCACACCACTATCCCTAAGTTTTTCCACATCTTTGTGAAGCTACTCACACATGTCCCCTATATGAACACTTAAGTAACCAGTTATATGAATTTTCCATGACATATATAAAGTAGGTCCTTTCTCTTTGCACAGTTATCTCTTTAAAATCACATTTTACAGAATCTGAAGAAAGAGTCAAATTAGTCACAGAGTGACCATGTATAAGCCATTTCAGTTCTGAAAGCCTTAGTTCTGCCTCATCTGCAGAAAGAATGCACATATCACAGGACCACTTCATGAACATAGATATAATTTGCAAAAGTCCACTGCAATCTATGGTGAGTTACATACACACTAGTTTTTAATATAATAATAGTGAGTTCATCTTTCTTGATGTCATTAAAGAAAAGTCTTGTTATTTGCCATTTCTACTCAGATGATAGAATCGTCATGGTTTCAAATCCTCATTATGGAGAAAAAGAGAGGGGAAAGCACATTAGGTATATTTGATCATGAATCCACTGCATTTTCCCTCTCCGAAGCTCATGACTACCCTTGCACAGAACTGTCTTTTTTTTTTTTTTTTTTTTTTTTTTGCGGTACGCGGGCCTCTCACCGTTGTGGCCTCTCCTGTTGCGGAGCACAGGCTCCGGATGCGCAGGCTCAGCGGCCATGGCTCACGGGCCCAGCCGCTCCGTGGCATGTGGGATCTCCTCAGTCCGGGGCACGAACCCACGTCCTCTGCATTGGCAGGCGGACTCTCAACCACTGCGCCACCAGGGAAGCCCAGAACTGCCATTTTAACTATAATTTCAGATCTCAGAAACTGGTCCTCTTCTCAGTGGGCTCACAAATGTGGAAACTTGAGTGCAAAACAGAGTTTAATACAAATTGATGAAAGAAGAAGAAGGTGAATGCAGCTTTGTGAGCTTCATAGACTGCTATGGCAGAGAGTCCAGGGTCATATTTCACACATCTTGATTTGATTTAGAGGAAGAGGGACTGGCCACTCTTCGTTGTAGCTTCTACCAAATATCTAAAAGACCCGTCCTATGCCACATGCCTGAGTGCCCTGCTTTCCTCACCCTCATTTTCAGGGGTCCCCCCGTGTCTGAGCTCTGACACATCTATATGGTTTGGTTTCCAGGAGTTTTGTCCCCCTTCCCAAAAACCCAGCACACCTTAGATGGTGGTTTCTGTCAGTTACCAATATTCTTATACAGCTCCAGAGTTAAGGTCCTGGGTTCCAAAGATGAAAATACATGGATCTTGCCTTCCAGGAGTCCACACATTGGAGGAGAGACATATATGGGGAAAATTAAAAGAGACAAAAGTTTGCAACAGCTACTAAGGGGAATGTCAAATACTATTGACTAAAGACAAGACTGGGCAGTGTTCAAGCTTCAGGGTACATTTAAAACTCTAAATTGATAATGATGCCCATTTGTTCAGTTATTTTCTTTTCTCTTGGAAAGGGTTGGCAACACAGGACTAGGAGGTGATGATTATTTGTGGATTAATTCATAAATAATAATTTTTCAAGATGTGAGGGTGGGGAGTTAATGGCGTAGAAGTCATGACAGGATTGAAAGAAAGGTTTTTCAGGTGCACTTCTCAGGGCAAGTGATGGCTCAACAGATAAAGGGATATGATGATTCCAGGCAAAGAGACATACCTGAATGCAGACCCAGAGGTTTGGCAAGACTGGGGGTGGGGAGACAGGGATCATTCACAACTTGTGGTTTGGTATGATTAGAGGGTGGGATTCAAGTATCCTAGTCTTTGTGAGATTTGATGATAGTACCTTTGGAAGTTGCCTGCATTTTCTTCAGCTTAATGAGAAAGAATAGAGGGAATTTAAGCAGCAGAGTTCCACGACATGCTTTTCCGTTCATAAAACCACCTTGGAAGCAGTGTGAGGGAGACTTTTCAAAGAGACTGTAGATTACTTTCTGTGATCCAAAAGGGATCAAGGTTAATTTGATGAACCCAATCCAACAAAAGCCAGTTTAGAAAGGAACCAATGTACCAATGACCAGTTTGCTAAATTTACCAACATTAATGTACCCTAAACTCATTTCTTTTTTTTTTTTTTCTATTCCTAAGGTTTGTGTAAATTCATATTTGATGGTTTGGAAGTGTATTAGAGCGCTGAGAATCATAGACTTCCAAGTGTCTGGGGCCCTCCTGCTCTCCCATGGGCCCTGTTCCCTTGCTTCCTGGGACTCTATTCTGTATTTCTGCCAACAAACAGCTCCTGTTTCCATGAAGCTTTATAACAAATGCATTTGTAAAGACAAAATTAAAGCAGGTCAACTACGCTTCACAGGCAATTTCATAGGTTGTTTTAAATGTTTTTAATATAAGTTGGAATAAACATTTTAAATAGTTTAAAATGTTTTGATTTAATTTGGTAAATTGATATTTTGGCATAATTAATAAGGATTAATTATAAATTAATCCTTCAGAGATATTAGCAAAAGAGCCCTTAAAATGCTAAAATCTTTTTTTTTTTAATGTTGGGGGTAGGAGTTTTTTTTTTTTTTTTTTTTTGCAGTTCGCGGGCCTCTCACTGTTGTGGCCTCTCACTGTTGTGGCCTCTCCCGTTGCGGAGCACAGGCTCCGGACGCGCAGGCCCAGCGGCCATGGCTCACAGGCCCAGCCGCTCCGCGGCATGTGGGATCCTCCCGGACCGGGGCCCGAACCCGTGTCCCCTGCATCAGCAGGCGGACTCTCAACCACTGCGCCACCAGGGAAGCCCGGGGGTAGGAGTTTTAATTAATTAATTTATTTTTGCTGTGTTGGGTCTTCGTTTCTGTGCGAGGGCTTTCTCTAGTTGCGGCAAGCGGGGGCCACTCTTCATCGCGGTGCGCGGGCCTCTCACTGTCACGGCCTCTCCTGTTGCGGAGCACAGGCTCCAGACGCGCAGGCTCAGTAGTTGTGGCTCACGGGCCCAGCTGCTCCACGGCACGGGGGATCCTCCCAGACCGGGACACGAACCTGTGTCCCCTGCATCGGCAGGCGGACTCTCAACCACTGCGCCACCAGGGAAGCTCCCAGGCTTCTTTTATGCTGAGGGAAAAGGGAAGTGGGAGGGTTCAAGCAGGTTGCAGACCTTTTGGAGCCACCTGACCTTCAAGGGAAGCGTAACATTTCTTTGTTTTTCTGCTTGCTCATGTGGGCTAGATCACAAGGCTCCTGCAAAACTTCAAGTTGCTAGCAGTTACTTTTACTTTACCATTCTTATCTCTGCTTATTTGAAAGGTTTCTAAGCTGAAAGTGAACTTACCTACAAGTAATAGCCATAACCAACCCGGGACCTTTGGATGGGAACTTTCTTCAGGGAACTTAATGAGCTATTTGGGCACAAGGAACATTTCTCTAATGTTTAACTCTTGGTGTGCAGGGCTAATGTAATAGAATACATAGACTATAGAATGAGGGAGGCAGTTTCAACATGGTGTTAGTTCTGTTCTTCCTCTGTTACATTGCCAGATTCCAAATGGCAAATTATGACCCATTAGTCAAGCAATTCAGTGTATTGAAAATAATTGTAATTTTAATGCAATAGAACAGAGAAGAAGAGAAAATATCCCAGTACATTATTCCTAAAGAGTATTGCTTCTAAAACTTTTATTTCGTGTGTGTGTGTCAGTTTCAGGGAGCAAATATACTGACCATGGTGTAAAATGTACTTCTCACTGTGCATCACAGTCAAAAAATGTTTGAAAGCCTATGCTCTATCTCCTAGCTTGCCTTGAAGGGCAAGCACAGCAGTAGGTTTTAATGTCATTCTCCTTAGATAAAATCATTTGCCTGGTATTTTGTCCTATGTCCCAAGATCTTCTTATTATTCTTGATAGGGTAATACGCATTTTTGTATGTGCCACAGAGTGGATAATGTAAAAAAAAACGTTTTAACTGTTTCTTGACTATCTATTGACCTATGTACTCATAATTCCACTTCTTTCCATATCCAAAGAATAATAAGATCCCATCCTAATCCGAGCTTCTGGAAATTATTAGCATGTTCTTTGAGACTCACCCTTCTAAGTGCCCATATGTGTAAAGAAAAATTCAGCTAATGAGCTACTTAAGTCTATGAAGCAAATGGATGCAGCTGCCTGCCTTACCTAGCAAGGCATCTCTGCTTGGACTACAAAGACTTATTTGAAGCTGCAAGAAAGCTAGTTAACAATTCACAATTTTTGGCTGAACTTCCATATTATGTGCTTCAAAGAAACATAGGGGGAGGCAAAAATTTTAATGTACTTCCCTCTTGTAGGCACTCCTAATGGCTGTTACTAAAGCTGATTTTCATCTCTCCACCGAAGAGGTTTGAACAAGGCTCAAAGTTTCACTACTATGAAGACAGATGCTGGATTAAGAAACTGAGACCTATGATTTATCGAAAAGAAAACTGGCTTCTGAGTTCTGAGCACCCGGAAGACCTGAGAGCTGTCTTCATCCTTAACTATATTTGGAAGTTGAGAGATTGGGGGTCAGAGATGACCTGTTTCATATTTCTGTGGTCCCAAGACACTGCGCCATGCAAAGCTCATCATTGGGCATTCCCTTCTTAGGGCCTGCTATAAAGCCCAGAAGTAAAATTTAACTTTTACTAGATGGTTAAATAGTCCACCAGACACAAGTAACCCAGAAATCCTTTAAAAATATGTACCCAAGAGGACAGCTACATGCTTTCATTGCAAGAGCACATTGGTACTAGACAAAATCACTGCATTGTAATTAAGCTGCAGTGGCCATGTTAAGTTTAAGGGTGAGGTTCTAAGACTTTAAAGAAGAATCTATAACCAAAGTGGTGTTTGCTTGGTGAGCCTCAGGCTCCAAAAGGGGAATGTCCCAGGGACACCTTCCAAGAGAGACCAAGAAAGAATTATCCTGATTTGTGAATGTATTTGTATAAAAAGTTTTTGAAAGGTTTAAGTTGAATCACGTTTATTTGAAATTGACATCATCAGAGAGAAATTATGCTGTTTGATCACTGAGCCAATAGAATCTAACATTTTATTTTTGTGTATATCTCTCCATGAAAAAGGAAATTGGGGTTAACACAGATATTTCTCTGATTTAGAATAGAAACACATACTCTGTATTCTTCCCCTGATTAAGGGGCTTGCTTTTATTTCTAAACCCATAGGCATATAAATATAAAAATAATATTTAACCCAGGAAACTGTGAGTCACATTGAATTGGTGGGAGAATGGCCACATAACCCTTAAACTTTTGACTCTCCAACCCCACTTCGACCTCTCACCACAGGACATTCTTTTGAAGGTCTCCACTGAAGTAAGTCCAGTTCCAAGGAAAACAAAAGCCTCATCTATTCTTAGTCTCTTAACAAGACAGCCTTGCTGACACTCAGAGACCTTCCTGCACCACTGTGCGCATCCTTGGAGGTCTGAGGAAGCAGCTGCTTCACGTTTATGGGAGCGTGCAAGCAGAGGGCCAGCCCAGGAGTCCTGAGTCTTTTCTGCAGGCCAAGCCTTGAGCAGCCATATCACTTTAAGAATGTAGTGAGGTGGATGGACCTAGAGTCTGTCATACAGAGTGAAGTAAGTCAGAAAGAGAAAAATAAATACCGTATGCTAACACATATATATGGAATCTAAGAAAAAAAAAAAAAAAGGTCATGAAGAACCTAGGGGTAAGACAGGAATAAAGACACAGACCTACTTGAGAATGGACTTGAGGATATGGGGAGGGGGAAGGGTAAGCTGGGACGAAGTGAGAGAGCGGCATGGACATATATACACTACCAAACGTAAGGTAGATAGCTAGTGGGAAGTAGATGCATAGCACAGGGAGATCAGCTCCGTGCTTTGTGACCACCTGGAGGGGTGGGATAGGGAGGGTGGGAGGGAGGGAGACACAAGAGGGAAGAGATATGGGAACATATGTATATGTATAACTGATTCACTTTGTTATAAAGCAGAAACTAACCCACCATTGTAAAGCAATTATACTCCAATAAAGATGTTAAAAATAAATAGATAAAAATTAAACAAAAAAGAATGGTTGAGTTGCAAATGAAATAATGCCATTTGCAGCAACATGGATGGACCCAGAGATGATCATACTAAGTGAAGTGAGCCAGACAGAGAAAGACAAATATCACAAGATGTCACATCTATGTGGAATCTAAAAAAAACATACAAATGAACTTATTTACAAAACAGAAACAGACTCACAGACACAGAAAACAAATTTATGGTTACCAAAGGGGAAGGGGGGAGGGCAGATAAATTAGGAATTTGGGAGTAACATGTACACACTATTATATATAAAATAGGTAAACAACAAGGACCTACTGTATAGCACAGGGAACTCTACTCAGTATTTTGTAATAGCTTATGTGGGAAAAGAATCTGGAAAAGAAGATAGATAGATAGATTTTTTTTTTTTTTTTGCTGTACACCTGAAACTAGCACAACATTGTAAATCAACTATACTTCAATTTAAAAAAAAATAAGAATGGTTGAGCTACTGAGCAAGATAAAGGTACTCCCTTGATAAAAGAACGTTCACATATTCAGGTGTGGGTAAGTCATTTGGGCATATCCATGAGTTATCTTGAATTTTATGCTGACCAGAACAGCCTGGTTGTGGCCTATCAATTATACATTGTACATCTGCTTTAATTATTAAAGAAAAAGGCACACTGACCAGAAGTAAAGAATGTCCAGTTAACAATAAAGATTAAATGCCTCCCTTCCTGGGACGCCAGTGCTGGCCCTTCTTTGATGAAAAGACTCCCTTCCCAGGTGCCAAGGCCATGCTGACTCTCTGTGTATGTGCTGATCTGGTTTTTTTGAAACCCTGAAGGAAAGCATCCCTGATTTGTTTGATGTTCTTTGTTCTGAAAAGACATAAAACTGCACTGAAAACCCCGCTTCTCCAGAGCAGTTCCTCAGAGTTATCTGAGAGGCTGTCTTCTAGGCTATAGTCCCCAGTTTGGCTTAAATAAAACTCTTTTCTATTCCTATCACAGATTGTTTATTGATTATTTTTGTCGACACCCTCACTGATTTTTTTGAGGCTTACTTAGTAGTAAGAGTACTAGAATACGTAAGACATATATAATCTGAAGGAAAACTCACAGTTACCATAAAGCAGGAGGCAGGGACAATAAAAAGACACTGAAATGCTCAAAGCGATGGTAGACCTAAATGTAAAATGAAAAAGGATAAAACTTCTAGAAGATAGGTCTACATATATTTATTTTTATCTAGATAAATATTGATGTATTTAATGTAGACAGAATTAACGGACCTTCGGTTTAACAATAATTTTTTAGATACAGCACCTAAAGCACAATCCATGGGAGAAAAAAATTAGGTTGGACTTCATTAAAATTAAAATAACTGCTCTGCGAAAGAATGAAAAGGCAAGCCATGGCCTGGGAGACTTACCTGATGTCTTGCAAAACAAATCTGATAAAAGACTTGGATCTAAAATACACAAAGAGCTATTAAACTCAGCAATAAGAAAACAAACAACCCAATTTAAAAGTAGGCAAAAGGTCTGAACAGACTCCTTATCGAAGGAGATACACAGATGGCAAATAAGCATATGAAATCCACTTTGCATCATATGTCGTCAGGGAAATGCAAATTAGAACAACAATTAGACATCACTACACACCTATTAGAATGGCAAAAATCCAAAACACTGACAACAGCAAATGCTGTCAAGGATGTGGAACAACAAGAACTCTCATTCACTGCTGGTGGGAATGCAAAATGTCACAGCCACTTTGGAAGATTATTTTGGCAGTTTCTTACAAAACTAAACATACTCTTCCCATATGATTCAGCAATTTCCCTCCTTGGTATTTACCCAAAGGAGCTGAAAATTTACATCCCCACAAAAATCTGCGCTAGCATGTTTATAGAAGCTTTATTCAAAATTGTCGAAACTTGGAAGCAACCAAGTTGTCTCTCAACAGGTGAATGCATAAAGTGTGGTACATGCAAACAATGGAATATTGTTCAGCAGTGAAAAGAAATAAACTTGCAAGCTACAAAAAACATTGAGGAAACTTAAGTGCATTCTGCTAAGTGAAAGAAGCCAATCTGAAAAGGCCCCATACCATATGATTCCAACTACATGGCATTCTGGAAACGGCAAAACTATGGAGACAATAGAAAGATCAGTGGTTGCCAAGAATTCAGGGGAATGGGGAGCGGGATGAATAGGTGGAATAGGGACACTTTCAGGACAATGAAACTATTCTGTGTGTTAAGGTAAGGGTGGATACAAGACATGATGCGTTTATCAAAACCCATAGAACTATAAAACAGAAAGAGTGGACCCTAATGTAAATTATGGACTTTCATTATTAATAATGAATCAATACTGGTTCATCAATTGTACCAAACGTACCAGACTAATGCAAGACGTCAATAATAGAGGAAACTGTGAAGAGGGGTCAAGAAGAGGGCATATATGGAAACTCTTTGTACTTTCTACATTTTTTCTGTAAACCAAAAACTACTCTAAAAAATGAAGGTAGTCAAAAGCTACAAATTTCCAGTGATAAGGTAAATAAGTACTAGGGATGTAACATACAACATGATAAATATAATTCCCACTGCTGTATGTTATATATGAAAGTTGGTAAGAGAGTAAATCCTGAGAGTTCTGATCACAAGGAAAAAAAATTTTTTTTTCTATTTCTTTAAGTATCTATATGAGATGATGTATTTTCACTAAATTTACTGTGGTAATTATTTCATGATGGACGTGAGTCAAATCATTATGCTGTACACATATACAGTGCTGTGTCAATTATATCTCAATAAAACTGGAAGAAAAAATCTATTAAAAGTAATAATGAAGTCTATTTTTTTAACAAAACGATAGTGAGGGGGTGTGTTCGGGACGTTATGGGAGCAGAGAAGAGCTGAACTAAATATGGCACAGCAGAAGTGAGGAAGCAAACTCTGAGTCAAAGAGAAGGTGGAAACAGACAAAAGGGTACCATAGGCAGCCAGGATAATACGTGTAGTAAGGGGAATGGTGGCCACCGAAAGATGTCAAGCCCTGATTCCTGGAACCTGCAAATGTTGTAAGGAAAAGGGGTCTTGTCAGATGTGATTAAGAATCTTGCCGGGGGGACTTCCCTGGTGGCACAGTGGTTAAGAATCCGCCTGCCAATGCAGGGGACACGGGTTCGAGCCCTGGTCCGGGAAGATCCCACATGCCGCGGAGCAACTAAGCCCGTGTGCCACAACTACTGAGCCTGTGCTCTGGAGCCCACGAGCCACAACTACTGAGCCTGTATGCCAGAACTACGGAAGCGCGCGTGCCTAGAGCCCGTGTTCCGCAACAAGAGAAGCCACTGCAATGAGAAGCCTGCGCACCGCAACAAAGAGTAGCCCCCGGTCACCGCAACTAGAGAAAAGCCCGTGCGCAGCAGCAAAGACCTAATGCAGCCAAAAATAAATATAAAGTAATAAATAAATTTTAAAAAAAGAATCTTTCCGGGGAGATTATCCTGGATTATCTGAGTGGGCTCTAAACCCAATCACAAGTGTCTTTAGGGGAGAAGCAGAGAGAGATTACACACAGAGAAGAGGAAAAGGCAATGTGAAAATTCAGGCAGAGATTAGCATGACATGACCACAAGCAGAGCAATCAAGCTGCTAACCGAAGCTGAAACAGACAAGGGATGTATTCTCCCCTAGAGCCGCTAGAGGGCGTGCTGACCTACCGACACAACAAGCAAATGCACGTCTTCCTTGACTTATGATGGCGTTTTGTCCCAATAAACCCATCATTAATTTGAAAATATCAAAAGTCAAAAATGCATTTAATACACCTAACCTATCCAACATCATAGCTTAGCCCAGGCTGCCTTCAATGTGCTCAGAACATTTACATGAGCCTACGGTTGGGTAAGATCAGCTAACAAAGCCTATTTCATCATAAAGTGTTGAATATCTCACGTAATTTACTGAATACTCTCCTAAAAGTGAAAAAAAAAAAACAAAACAGAAAGGTTGTCTGGGCACAGACGGCTGTAAGTGTGTCAGTTGTTCACCCTCGTGACTGTGTGGCTGACTGGGAGCTGGGCTCACTGCCCAGCATCACCAGGGAGCATCTTACCCCATATCACTAGGCCCAGAAAAGATCAAAATTCTAAATTCTAAGTACAGTTTCCACTGAAAGCACATCACCTGCACATCATCGTAAAGTCAAAAAAAAATCGTGAGTCAAGCCATCATAAGTCAGTCGCATCCTAAGCTTGGTACCATGATGTATGTGTAGAGTAACTACTGTGTTCCGGTCACTATTCTAAGTGTCCATGTGTAGTGATACATTTAATCCTCAAAACAATAAATGAAGTAGATACTGTTATTACCTTCATCCCCATGTTATAGGTGGGAAAACTAAGACTCAGATAGGTTCAGTCGTTTGACCGAGGTCACACTACTACTATGACATAGGTGGCATTCAAGGCCAGGCAGTCTGGCTGCAGAATCCTTGTGCTTAACCACCAGGTGACACTGTCCTTGGACAGGAAGCAGCTGTAGTATATTTAGTGGATACAAATGCACTTTGAGAAGTGAAGCCGTGAGCAGCGAGATAAGGCTAGAGAGGTAATCCTTACCACACAGGGGTCTCGAATGTCATGCAAAGATCAGGCTTGAGCATGCAACATAAGAAGCACCCAGAGGGCTTGTCTGTACCCAGATTTCTGAGCTTCACCCTCAGTTTCTGATTCAGTAGGTCTGAGGTGGGGTCTGAGAATTTGCATTTCTGGCAATTCCCAGGGGATGCTGACGCTGCTGGTCTGGGGACCACACTTTGAGAACCACTGCTCTAGGTGATAAGAAGCTATTCAAGGGTTTCAAGCTGAGAGGAACTCTGTTAGAGTTGCATTTTAGTTACCTAAAGGTACTAAAAGCATTCAACAGTATCAGAAACAAATCTCAATATTTAAAATCGATAAAAATGCAGCTGCTCTGTTTTAATAAGGAAGTGGTAGAGTACTTTCTGGTTCTTTAACTTGTAGGTTCTAGCACCTGTGAGACCCTGGGTAAGTTACTGAACCCCTCCCAGCCTCAGCTCTCTCATCTGTAGAGTGGGAGTAGAATCTTGAGGGCGAAATAAGCTGAATAAAGTATAACAATTGACATATAGTAACACTCATTACATAGAAGACATGTTTATATTTAGTATATTGTTGAGGGGAGTAGGGCAAAGCTCCCTCCCCCAGGATGGATTCTAGGTGAGCTGGGACTTTCTTTTTAAAATATAGTTTATTTTAACTTAAATATGCTTACAGGAATACACTCATATTTGTTAGTATAGTGTAATTTAGTTCAACTTAATGAACACAATTTGGACCAAAGTTGTAAATGGTTTAAATATTTAAAAGAAAAAACAAAACCAGGACTTGCTATCTGTATTATTTTTCACCTATTTTAAGTGTACAGAAGATCCTCCCTCAAATGCTACGAAAAAAGGCAGCATGAACCCTAAGAAACTGGATTTTAGTTTACTTCAGAAAAATAATGTGTTACACTGTAAAAGCTTAAAAATTGGAGCAGCAAAGCATTTTTATAATGTTTCAGTGCCAGCTTACACAAATGCAATAACCACAGTATAGCCCCCGCGTGGGGAAAGGGTACTTCACGTGTGAGGCAAGTACAGTAGCTGTGTGCATTTAGTTGATGTTGTACGTGGCTTCTAAATCTATACCCTCTGACAGTCAACCAATTCCTTAGGTCTGAGTTAACACTCTCAGCCTGAGGAACATTTTGAAACATACTGAGTTAGATCAGTTTTAAACACTACGTTCTGAAATTGTAAGGTTTTTAAGTGAGCATTTTTCCCAAATTAAGTAATTAGACTGATTTTTGCCAGATTTATAGATTCAGGTGCTGAATAATGTGCCTGGTCTTTCAGGGTGCTGGAGATATTTTCTATGTTAGGCCATTAATCTTGATCACATTTCAGTGATACATGGAAAAAGTAGGTCTCATCCTCCTTAAGTTTTAGAAGGAGAATACAGCACTGAAAGTCTACACATAAGGTCACTGAAGAAATCTGTTTCAGAGCTGCCACTAGGTTCTGGCCCTCCTGAGATCTCTTCTGGAGGACCGTGTTAGATTTCACTGATGACCTTAAATAGGAGAATGCACATGGATTTTCAATCGGGAACCATGTGGTCAACCAAAGTATCAAAAACCTTTGCAAACACTATGTTAAAACATAAAACATGCCAGAGGATTATCAACCTTTTTCTTGTTTGCCAATATACTGAGAACTGTTTTACTCTGTAGTTCCTTAAGAGATCCTGAGCATCTTTTCATATAGGTATGGACCGTTTTATTAGCCTCTATGAATTGCCTTTTCCAATCCTTTGCTTTTTTTCTACTGTTATGTCTTTTTCTCATTAAGGACATGATTTCACTGTCATATATTTTTAAAAGGCTTTCTTTCTACTCTATTGCTGATATAAAGGGATCACAATCTTTGATGCATGCAGAGAATGTAGATTCTTTATTTTGTCCATTATCCATCACCCTGAATGAGCCCCACTTGCTAAAGAGAAGGGAAAATTAACAAAATGTTAAACCAATGTACCCCTTAGTCTGATTTAACAATTTAAACAGTTCTTTTAGGTAATGTTTACTTTCAGGAGTTAATTGTTTAGTCGGTCTCATTGTTTGCGCCCCACCAACACTACTTCCACCTTTGCTCCTACTTCTCCCAAGATGGGACTTGGTATATAAGAGGAGATAGGCTAATGTGAGCTAGGAAGAGAGTGCAGGGTCCCAGGGAATATGCACAGGGCTCCAGAGTCTCCCCAGGGCCATCTGCAGAATGGCCGGCTTGGTACCCATTGGGTTACAGTTTGTTCCATCCAAGCCACATGCATTTTGTTTTACGATTTTTGGGGTTTTTTTTGTTTTTTGTGTTTTTTTTTTTTTTTTTTGCGGTACGCGGGCTTCTCACTGTTGTGGCCCCTCCCGTTGCAGCGCACAGGCTCTGGACGTACAGGCTCAGAGGCCATGGCTCACGGGCCCAGCCGCTCCGCGGCACGTGGGATCTTCCCAGACCGGGGCACGAACCCATGTCCCCTGCATCGGCAGGCGGACTCTCAACCACTTGCGCCACCAGGGAAGCCCGCCACATGCATTTTGTAAGCATCTCCGGCAGCTGGTGATACCAAGGTTGATTTATTCCCAACTTGGTGAGAGCCATAGCAGTGACCCCTCCTCAACCCCCACCACCACTGCCTTGGCCCGCTCCAGTCCTTGCTGAGTGGCAGACTCCACTGAGCATCTGCCTCATGTTTTATTCTGCCCTCTGGCTCAGGGTTTGGTGTAGAGCCAACTCACGCTCTTTATAGTGGCTCCACGGTTCTCAACTCAGTGTGTCCATTTGAAGAACCATAGGAACTCAGAAATGCACTACCTTCCACCCTCCTCTCTCCCTCTCCTAAACTTATTGGACACGACTAAGTTAACACAAGACTTCTGCACAGCTGTCTCCTCCAAGACTCATATGGACGGTGAAGCCAGCCCTTCTGCCCCTGGTGTTTCCCTCAAATGATCTGGCATTACTTCCTCTTAGGACATGTGTCTAATTATCTACTCTCCTGGCACGTTATCCAGTTCCTTTTCCCCAAAATCCCTCAGGACTGGATAGGGTGAGCTTTCCCTGATTCTGCTCCTGAGAGCTTTCCCTGATTCTGCTCCTGAGACCTCTCCAAGGTGAAAATGCTCTATCTGTCTCTAGTTCCCTTCTCTTGATATGCGTTTTTTTTTTTTTTTTTTTTTTTGCGGTACGCGGGCCTCTCACTGTTGTGGCCTCTCCCGTTGCGGAGCGCAGGCTCCGGACGCGCAGGCTCAGCGGCCATGGCTCACGGGCCCAGCCGCTCCGCGGCATGTGGGATCTTCCTGGACCGGGGCACGAACCCATGTCCCCTGCATCGGCAGGCGGACTCTCAACCACTGTGCCACCAGGAAAGCCCCTCAATCTGCATCTTAATCCAGTTTCTCCTAAAGCCTTCTTTTATTGAGAAGCAACCCCTCAAAACCCGTATTTCCATGAGTATATTTTAGCGACTGTCAGTCTACAACACACATTCTTTCTTAGCCTCAGACTGGATTTCATTGCCAGCATGTTCTGGAACTGACCGAGTATTGGAAGAAGACTCTCTGGCCCTTCTGACCTCCCTGGAATCATTTAACTCACAATCAGTCACTACAAGCTCCTGGTAGATTTGGGAGTATACAGTATGAATACCCACATGTGCTGGAGATGGCACATATTCTCATATTCTTCTATATATACTATTAAGAATCAAACATATTTTTCTCATTGAGAAAACGAATACACACTCATTGCTGAGAAATTGGATAATATAAAAATGAATAAAAAGCAAAAATATTACTTCCAATCTCATTCCCCAAAGAGAATAGTTGTTAATCCTTTATTTTCTTTCGATATTTTTCTATGCATTTTTAAACAAAATTAGGGTCGTTTTATACACATACATTTGTAAAATATTACACTCTGGTTTTAAAATATCTTAATGTCATGAATATTTTTAAATGTCATTAAGTATATTTGGAAAATATTAAGTTAAAAAAATTTTGATATTGACTGGAATTAAAGAACTCAAAACAAAATAAATTTATGTGCATATTAAGAAGTCTCACTCCATATTGATTCCACCACTGTCACCACCATCACCACCATCACCATCACCCTCTCTACACTAAAGTAACCACTTTCATTAATTTATTATTTATCTTTCCAGTTGAAAACACTATTTTCAATGGCTGCAGAATAATCCATCCCAAAGAGATATAAGATTTACACATTCTCCTAATTTGGGGCATTTGGAATGTTTCCAATTTTTCACTATTATAAATAATATTTACAAAAAATTTTAAAGTATTTCTATAACTTGGCAGAGCTTCCTGACTTTTCTACTCATTATATTTTATTTTTCTGTCTGGCACCAAAGGAGAAATAAAAGTTCATTACATTGTACTTCTGGCTTTTACCAAAACCTTGAAGCTAAAGGGTCCCTTAGAGTTAGACTGGTTTAGTATCAACCCCTCATTTAATAGAAGTAGGAAAGTAAAGCAGAGAATGAGTGACTCGCCCAGGGCCACAAGCGAGTTAGCAGGAGGAAAGTGATGGAACACAGGACAGTCTGGCTGCAACATCTGCCTCACCACTGCCCTCCCCAGGCTGGTAGGGATGACTGGAGTAGTAGACCCCCTAGCCCACCAGTCAGTCCCCTAGTCCCTCTCAAATCCACATGCTTGGTTGAAAGAGGAAAAAAAGAGGAGTTTTTAAAGTCAAAGTGACCGCACATCTCTGCTAGAACATCTTGGTTGAACCAACTTTAGGCTGAACATCAGGTATATAAGTAAGAAAAGAGATGAAAACTGAGAAAATAAGAAAAGGGACAATTCTCAATCTCCCATATTGTTTCTAAATCATGCAGCAGAATCCAGCCAACTGCCAAGGTGAGAGGCATACTGTGAAACTAGATTCCCCCCAAGCTCCCTGGACAACCTGCCTTTCCTTGTTCATTTCTCTTAAGGGAATGTGGAAAATTCCCTGGGATTTAGAAGCCTTTGACTCATCAACACATATGTCTGAGAATTTATTCTAAGATAATACACAGACAAGTACACAAGATTCATATAAAATGATTTTCATTGCAGCCTTAGATATTACAACGAAAACTGGAGAATTCTATTTCTTCAGGATATATTTTATTTGCCTCTGCAGCTTCTCTCAGCCTCACCTGGCTCTGAGACCCTTTGCTTTGCCTTGGCTATTGCTATGGCTGGCCCACTCTTCGAAGACGCATAGTAGCCCACCCCCTATGGCCAACCAGCCACACACTCACAGTCTCTGACTCTCCCGGTCACTTGCAAATTCCAATGGAGAAGTTCACTGTAGAACTTGAAATCTTGTTCAGCCAGTGGCTGCTAAAGATGCTGAGTGATGAGAGGGAGTGTGAGGGAGTCAACTTCCTGGTAAGGAAAACCTGGACCAGTGGAAGAGAGAAGAGAGGGGCTAGCAGGGAAAGGCCTCTCCCTTCCTCCCTCCAAAACACTGTTCTGAGGCTTGACTTCTCCACATGGTCCTCCTGGGTACATCCTGCAGGACCAAGCAGATGTACCTACTAAGGAACAGGTGCCTCTTAGGGTCTCCTTGTGAAGCAAAGGCTTCCCACTTTCACTACTTCACGCATCTTTTCCTTCACTCTGGCTCCCCTGGGATTGCACCTTTCTTGTCTTGGGTTCTGTTTCATAGGGAACCTGGGTTAAGACAGATTGGTTTTGAACTTTGGTTTTAAAAATTGATGTTGTGAGCAGTTGCAGTTAAAAATGATGACGCATACCTATATTCACTAGCTTGGAAAGAGCTCTGAGTGATATTTCTGGAGGGAAGTTGACCCTGTTTGTTTCTAGATAGTCAGATTTTGGACATTTTCCTTTTTTTAAACTATTATGGATTTATTGTTGCACTTGCTACAAGTATGTATTAAATTTATAAACAGAATAGTTTGGGGGAGTCCAATTTTTACACTAAAATGTTGCCAAATTTTTCATCACCATAAAATTTGCTCTAATGAATACATTTTAAAGATAAATACCTTATCAATGTCACATGTACATAGAAGTGATGTTTACATGTGTAAATAGATATATACATAGTGTATCAGTACCTAAACCATTTTTGAATGGAACTTTTTTATTAGGCCGTCCACTGACAAACTGCTTTACTCAGCTTCCAGCTTCAGAAATGCCACTGAATAATTGCCTATTCACAAAGAACAACAGTCTCTTTGTGAAACAAAGATTTTTGGCTTGCAGCCTTACAGACAGAGTTCACAGCACTATTATAACTGTTCATACACATTTGTCAAAAAAGGATGGTATCTGGGGTTAGTTCAATCAGTTCCCTACAGAATTCAATAATAAACTTCTAGCTAAACTTAGAAATGGTATTTTATTATTTACATGTGAAGTGAGTTTTTTGGGTGTTTTTTTTTTTTTTCCATTTAAGGTTTGTCAGCTGATTTAAATAAGCAACTTATACTGAGGAAAGCTTTTATCCAAGTGAGCAAGCCAAATGGAAAAATGCAAAACCAAATAAAAAATGCTAAAAAATAAAGATGTTGCCCAATTCTGGACCCAAATGAATTAGGAAATAGATTATCCAATGGTTCATGATTCTAAATTCAAATATGGTGCCAATGTACAGAAATAGTATGGGAAAGACGTTACAGAGGAGTCCGAATCAACTCTGAAATATCATTTTCTGTGGGGAAGAGAGGATGAAGAAATCATTAAAAGCAATGGCTAAGTTAAAAGACATCTTCTAACACACGTCCCACACCTGGTAAGATATGTAATTAAAAGGGGTATGTGCAGGCCTCCCTGGTGGCGCAAGTGGTTAAGAGTCCGCCTGCCGATGCAGGGGATACGGGTTCGTGCCCCGGTCTGGGAGGATCCCATATGCCGCGGAGCGGCTGGGCCCGTGAGCCATGGCCGCTGGGCCTGTGCGTCCGGAGCCTGTGCTCCACAACGGGAGAGGCCACAGCAGTGAGAGGCCCGCATACCACAAAAAAAAAAAAAAAAAAAAAAAAAAAAAAGGGGTATGTGGATAACAACATGAAATACAGAGTAAAGAGAAGAGTCATTATTTCAAGCCTATCCCCTGAAGTCACTAGTGCTCCCTCATTCTCCTTCTAACTGGATTCTGGAGTTTCGTACACATTCTTCTTGCAGTACCTAAAGTTCTCTGAAGCTCAGGGCATCCAACTCACTTGGTCTGTTCTCTCCTGTCCTGTCTTCCAGGCTCCATCTATGGCCCAACAGTGACGATGCTAAGGAAACTCCCTCATCCAGGTCTCACTTCTCATGTTCACGGTGGAAGTTGAACTTCCTTAACTTTGTGATATATTCTTCCTGTTGCCATTTCTGGCATCAGTCTGGTCACTTCTAAAGGTAGTCTACTGCCTCCTGAGAAGAAGAAAGCTTTTTCCTCAAGCATTTCAACACTGCTGTAGGCCCCAGGAAAATCACGTTCCCATTCTGCTTAGATGCGCCTGGAGCCCCGAAGTAGCACTCTCCCGACTCCTTCTGTTCCCAGTCTACCATCTTCACCCTTTTATAGGATGCTCAGTCACACACCCAGCCATTCATTCGACAAGCCTTTTCAGAGCACACTGGAGTCACTGTGCTCAGTTCTAGAAATTTCATGGTGAGCAAAACCAGAAGCAACAACCTCAGGCCTCCTGGAGCACCCCTTCTAGTGAGAGAGGAGACATGGACTGAATCATCCCCAAATGCAGAATTATATAAACTCTAGTAAGGGTTGTGAAGGTAAGTTCCCAAAAGCTAATAGAGCATGTAATGAGGATACTGATTTATTCTGGCAGGATCAAGAGGCATGCCCAAGGAAGTCATCTAAGCAAGTATACTCACATTGATATCCAAAGAAGTTTTCTCGGCAAAAAGAAGGAAGGTGCCAAGCAGAAGGAAGAGTTATTGTCAAGTTTGTGACATCCTCAGTGAATGAAAGAATTTTGGTATTTTGGAGCTAAGAAAGCTTGAAAGGTTAGGAGGTACATACATTCTACAAATTCTGGCCAAGACGTTAACGGTGAAAAGTGTTTATCGCCCTCCCCGCTCCCTCAAGCGCCTCAGTCCCGGAGCTGTCCACTGCAACATGCTCCAGCTCTTTTCTTTCAAGAGGCCCAACCAGGAGGCTTTACCTAAGCACAGGCTCCAGGGTCCCAGCCAGACAATATTATGACCACAGAATGAACCTCTTTCTGGTATAGTACCTTGTACGCAACTTTATAGATGGCAAAGTGTAATCAGTAAGGATCCTAGCAGTAAGGGATGGGGCAGTGTGACTGGCAAGAGCGGAGAACTGTTACCATTCCCAGGCCAGAGGGAGCTGGGAAAAGACTGGTTTCTAGAATGTGAACAGATGGAGAGGCTACCTGACCAGAGACAGCACCTTTGAGAATGGGATGCAGCCCACCTGTGGTTACACCTCAGGCAGGCACCTGGGGGGAGGAAGAGTCAAACCTCTCTCTCCTCCCACCCTCTGAGCTCTTGTCCTTGCTGGAACTCAATGAGAGCCGGAGGGCAAGGACACCCACATGGATCATCCCCCCAGGACACAGAGCAGAATGGAGAACGGGGGATAGGCAAACCAGGTGACCTAGTCAGGAGGGTTCAAGCATAGTGCCCCAGTTTCAAATATTTGAGGTGCCACTAATAAAGTCCATTCATCTCTAGATGCCTCAATTTCCTCATCTTTAAAATGGAAATGATGACAATAATACATTGGTTTGCTTTAAGCATTCATAAAATGTTTAGTGCCTGACACCTGGTCAGTGCTTATAAATGTTCTTACAGAAGAATGTTTATATATGTTTTTAAAGAAGAAACTGAAGTTCACACAAGTGACTTACTCAAGCTCCTGCTGTCAGAAGGGGCACAATCAAAACCAGAATCCAGACCTTATTGTTCTTGTCTGAACACTCTTATATCTCCTTTAAGCTGTGTCTTCCACTCTCTTCTTCAGAATCAACAGAATAATTACTAAATTGACTAATAGTTAATTCTGTAAGCACATGCTGAATCTTAGTGCTGTTTGTTAACTTGGGGGATATTTGCATTTTCTCCCAACTTTATTGAGATACAATTGACATATGACATTGTGTAAGTTTAAAGTATACAACCTATTGATCTGATACACTTAGGCATTGCAATAGTGTTAACTCACATCTCCATCTCAAAGCACAATTACCATTTCTTTTTTGTGGTATGAACATTTAAGATCTACTCTCTTAGCAACGGTTGATCATACTTTTCAAAAATTTCTTCACAGAGGACAGGAAAATGTTTCTCCTATTCTCTGTAACTTAATGCAAATAGGAACCTGTACCTTCACAACCGCATAGAGAAGAGGAAGAGAGAACAGCTCTGTCCTCCTCTCTGTCCACCATGTGAGGACATAATGAGAAGGCAGCTGTCTGCAAGCTAGGGAAAAGGCCCTCATCAGGAACTGAATCTGCCGGCACCTTGATCTTGGACTTCCCAGCCTCCAGAAATGTGGGGAATAAATGTTTGTTGTTTAAGCCATCCAGCTATTTTGTTATGGCAGCCTAAGATAACTAATACAAGATCTTCTGTCCATTTTAAATTGGAATATTTATCTTTTTATTATTGAGTTGTAAGAGTTCTTTACATAGTCTAGATACAAGTCCCTTTGCAAACTGTCACTTTCATCTAAGATGCCACCATCTCTCGTTTGGACTAATTACTCCATCTTCCTGCTTCTACTTAAAATCTCTGTATTGCATTCCCCACACAGCAGTCAGAGTAATTAATTTTAAATATATATCAGACTGTGTCATTCCTCTGCTCAAAATCCCTTACAGCTTCTCTTCTGATCCAGAATAAAATCCAAAGTCTTTACCATTGCGGACAAGCCCCAACCGATGTTGCCTCTGACCCCTGCTCAGTCTTTATTTCTCCCTTCTTCCCATGGCTTACCCTGCTCCAGGCACAGTGGTCACTCTGCTCTTTCCTAAGCAGGCCAAGCGAGCTACCACCTCTGAGCCTCAGTACTTGCTATTACAATAAGAAGCCAGTCAAGAGAAACTCAAGAGAAAGTATTGTAGGCAGAGGGAAGGTCTAGAACAGTTAGGCTCAAAGTGAGACTGACATGTCCAAAGAACAAAAAGATGTCTAGTGTGGATACAGCAAGTGGAGAAGAGGCAGTAGGTGACACAGATGGAAAGTTCAGTAAGGCTTTGTAAGGCAGGGTAAGGACTCGGGATTTCACCACAAGACAATGATGGGAAACCACTGGAGGTTTTTAAGCAGGAGAGTAACGTCTGACTTCAGTTGTAAAAGCATTGTTCAGGATGGGTAGACAGTGGCCACAAGCTTGGAGGCAGGAAGAAAATTAGGATGCCTTACTCTTACCCACTCAAACATCTCCACTCTACTCCCACCTAGTCTTCTTCTACTTACGCAGATTCTCTGCCCTACGTACTCTTCATTTTCCCCAGATGCAAGCTCTTCCATGAATGAATGATTGAATGAATGAACGAGTTTGCATCTTAACATAAATATACCAAAGGAGCTTATTCACATTCAAGAAGCACTTAGTGAGCATTCAAAAAATTTTGAAAGGCACAGTACTCTGCTGTGGTTAGTATACACGTGACCAAGACACTCTCCTTGCCTTCAAGAAGCTTTTTTAGTTCATTGAGGAGGACACTACACCTGTATCTAAAACACCAGCAAGAAGGGTTACAAGTAAAAGAGTTACAGGTAAAGTTCTATAGAGAGTTCAAAGGATTGGATGATCACTTCCAGGTAGAAAAATCACAGAAAATGTCCTATTTGAATAGAGTAAGACTTGAATAGGTGAAAATGGTTAGAAAGTGCATTTTAGGTCGATGAAAAGAAACTGATGTAGAATCTGGGAGCAGAATAATATTAAAGATCATTTAGTCCAAAACTGATTTTCCATGAGTGTATCAAATTATTTTATGGTCAATCACAAATATAGAGAACAGACTTGGTTGCCGGGGGAGGGGAGTGGGGGAGGGAAGGATTGGGAGTTTGGGATTAGCAGATGCAAACTATTATATACAAGGTGGATAAACAACAAGGTCCTACTGTATAGCACAGGGAACTATATTCAATATCCTGTGATAAACCATAATGGAAACGAATATGAAAAAGAATATATATGTATAACTGAATCACTTTGCTGTATAGCAGAAATTAACACAACATTGTAAATCAACTATACTTCAATAAATTTTTTTTAATGATTGTACGGTCAAACAAGTACTCTTTCAACGTCACGCTTTCCCGTAAAACCGTATATGCAGTTTGGTAATGAGACTGCTACACTGAAGAGCCACAAAATTGTGGTGTAAACTTCCAGGTTATGGCTGGACCAGTGATAAAAATACATATAACAGTCAGGCGTGGAAGAGAAAACGTCTGGACTATCTGTGAAAGTCTGCTCCATCTACCCCATAATATTTCTGGTGCTCTTCTATCTGTTCTTCTCTCTACGGAATCTACTTTCATGCTTGTATAAACAGAGCTGATGAAATTTAACTTCTGCTTGTCTTGGAAGCTGAGCTAAGTCAATAATAAACATGTACTTTGGAATTTTGTCTATTTGAACATTCACAACCTGCTGCTAGACTTTTAAAAAATCTCAGAAGTTTTAGGCTAGTATAAAGGAAAATCATTATGATATTCACCAGAGAGAAAAAAATCACTGATTTTTAAACTATGAGTTGACAAAGTCAATAGAGTATGTTCAAAGAAAAATCAGTGAGTTGCTACAGTTGTGGCTCAGTAACGCTGGACTTGAACATGGACTGATAATGAGTATTTATCTTTAACATTCACATGAAGATCGTATCTGCAAACCTCAGCAGTTTCAGGATACTGCCAGATAAAGATGTTTTCATTTACGTTTCAATTTTCACTGCTTAATCGCATCCCTTACGGATCAAGGATGCATACATTTTCAGGGCTAGAAGATTAGGCAGAAAAGTCATTACAATTCTTTCTGTGTCCAGTCTGGGTTGACAAGAAGTCCTCGGCGTTTTTTTCTGACAGTGTTGCTTTGGAGACAACAAAAAGTTAAATCAGAGATATGGGGATATATGTTTATGTATAGCTGATTCACTTTGTTATACAGCAGAAACTAACACACCATTGTAAAGCAATTATACTCCAATAAAGGTGTTTAAAAAAAAGTTAAATCAATAAGTATTCCAAAGTCAATCCTTTATACCTAGCATATCAGTAAGTATGGGTATTAGGGAAAAAGTAAAAGAGGTAGTTTCTGCCTTCAGGAAATGTACACAATTGTTGGAAAGTTTATGTGTGTATCTATATACTATGAGAAAGAGCCAGAATGAGAGAAAGAGAGACATGGAAGCAAAATATAGACAAATATTTAAAAAAATAGAGCATTTGTACTACAGACATTAGGAAGGGAGAAGAAATTGTGAGCAGGAGTTAATCAGAGAAGGCTTCATAGAGGAGAGGGTAGGATTCAAGTAGTTATAGTAGAGAAGAGAAAGTATTCCACATAAAGAGAATGGCACAAGCAAAGACACTAAGATATTCCCTCCTTTTTTATTAATCCACTCAACATTTATTAAGCACTTCACACCAGGACTGCTAACCAGTAGTTTCAAAGATGAGCTGAAAGATGAAACCATGCTCTCTCCCTTCACAGGAGTGGCTTAGGAGCCATTCAATCTTCTAACCCAGTATCTGCTCTGCAATCAGATTTTTTGAACGGTTATCAAAACGTTGAAGCTTCTGCTACTTCCTCAGTGCATCTTCTTTTTTTTTAAACCCTCTATCCAGTTCACCTGTATTCTCATATCTTTCATGAGATTATTTTCCACCTGCTGCTCTCACAGTCCACAGCATTAGCAGTCCTGGGAGCAAACACTAGAAACCCAGCCGAGATGTATGGGTTGATGAAGCTCAGCAATGAAATGACCCATAACCAGAGCCACCCAAGTTCAGTTAAAGGATGATTGTGATTTGGAGCAGCCAAGGACCACTGCCATCTGACAGTGGGGAAACTGACTCCTTGGAGAAAATCAGGATAATGACCTGCCAGCCCCTGCCAACTGGAACTAAGTGTGGGCAGATAGAATCAGACTCCTCTCCCTGCCCTGAACCCTGAACAGTTAGGCTCACATCCATTCCAAGAGCAAGGGCAGCTCCAGAGAACACTGTGAAATGGGTCTTTGGTCATCGGTGCGCTATTACTCTCTTATTTGATTCTCCTTTAGAGGCTCCTTCTCTGTCCAATCCTCTGTTTCTTCAGGCCAGCCACAGGCTTCCCAGAGCCTCCTCCCCAAAGTGGGTGGACTTTTCCTTTGCCCACATAGAGGCATGTGAGCATGGCTGGAGATAATCAAGTAACTGGACAGGTCAGTTTCTGTATATTCATCATAACCTTCTACTTCAGTAGGAAAATAGAAGTCATCTCCCCTTCCCACCATGAAATTCTCCACCCACCTGCATATACTTGTTCATCATCTCCTCTCCTACCATTTCAACACAGAGTTGTTAAGAGTATGGAGTTAGACTACAAAGGTTCAAGGCCTGGCTCTACCACTTAGTAGCAATGTGATCTTGGATAAATTGTTTAGCCTCTCTGAGCCTCAGATTCCTTGAGAGTAAAACAGGGGGAATTTTAGAACCACCTCATCAGGTTATTGTGAACTTATAAGGGAAAGCCAATGACCATTACAGTGATCCATAAAGCAAACTCTAAGTTTATTTATTTGCCAGGCAAGGGAACATGCACCAGTGAAGAAGTTCACTGAGGTAGGGAGGAAGGTGTATATATAAATAAATAAAGGGGCAGGTGGGGCTCACAGTGGTTATACTAATTAAGAATAATAAGTAGGAATGTACTCTTATTCAGAGGACTAAATTGTTTAATCCATGGTAAAGCATTTGAAACATTGCCCGGCATATAAGAAACCCTCAAAAATGCTACCTTTCATTATTTATTACTAAACTGTTCTGAATCTTGTTCTCTCACCATCTCAGGGATTTTACTCTTGAATTTTCAGTTCTCTCCATCTCTACTGGAACATTCCCGTTAGCATTCAAATATATTCTACAACCTCCATACATAAGCCTTCTCTCTTACTTAGTAAAGATGAAGATGGAATCTTAAATTCAATGGTGAAAAGATAGATTTATATTATAAATGATTTGGAGAAAACAGGGAGCCATCTAAAAATAAAACCAAAGTTGTATCTGTACTTCCCACTTTACACGAGGAAAATCTTCTACTGGATCAAAGATCTCAGCTTAAATAATGAAACTATAAATACACTGTAAGAAATCATGAGAGAATTCTTTAATAAACTCAGAGTGGGAAAAGCCTTCTTAACTATGACACAAAACTCAAGGGCCATAAACAAAAAGATTTATAAATTTTTTTTTTTTTTTTGGCCGCACCGCATGGCATGTGGGATCTTAGTTCCCTGACCAGGAATTAAACCTGCACCCCCTGCAGTGGAAGCGTGGAGTCAACCACTGGACCGCCAGGGAAGTCCCAAGATTTATAAATCTGAAAATATAAAAATCAAACATTTCTGCAAGGCAAAAGCCACCATAAACAAATTCAAAAGACAAACAACAAACTGGGAAAATAAATTCCAAAGATAAACAACAAACTGGGAAAACACATTTACATCGTTATATTGCAAACAAAGGGCTACTTTTCCTATAGCATGTAAAGTGCTAAGAAAAAAAAACAATAACTTGGGGCTTCCCTGGTGGCGCAGTGGTTGAGAGTCCGCCTGCCGATGCAGGGGACATGGGTTCGTGCCCCAGTCCGCGAAGATCCCACATGCGGCTGGGCCCGTGAGTCATGGCCGCTGGGCTTGCGCAGCCGGAGCCTGTGCTCCGCAACGGGAGAGGCCACAACAGTGAGAGGCGGCCCGCGTACCGCAAAAAAAAAACCAAAAACAATTACTCACTTTTTTGAATGGACAACAATCCCCAAAAAAGGAAATACAAATATCTTTTAAACATAAAAAGATGTTCAATCTCACTCATAATGAAAGAATACAAATTAAAATTATCCAGAGCTACCATTTTTCACTTACCAGATTAGCAAAGGCCAAAAGCTAGATAATACTCTGTGTTAATGAGGTTATGGGGAAAGAAAATCCCGCGAGAGCTGCTCGCCCCTTACCCACGGGCTGCCGGTTCCAGCATGGTCCACGACGTGGGCGCCACCGAGGCTCTGGGGGACGGCCTGCTGGGGTTCCCACTTCCGCCGCCACGGATTCGCTCCCAGCCATGGTGGTTTCCTGTGCAGTAGCTGAGGAATCCGCTGGTGTTTTCTTTGGAGGCGTGGCTGGCCGACTCGATCTTCGGCCCAGTCCGAGCCTTGGTTCCGGAAATAGGTGGATGAGCCAGGCCCTGCTGACGGTGGACGCAGTTCACGCCGGGAAGTTGGTGGAAATCACCGTCTTCGGGCGGCCGACTGTCCAGCGCCGGGTGAAGAGCGTGCTCCTGATCCTGGCGCCGAGTCACCGGGAGCAGCGCGCCCGAGCTGAGAAGATGGAACAACTCGAGTAGTTCTTGAAGGGCTAGGCACCAGGCCCCCAGGTCCCCCAGCGTCCTGTTGCGTAAGTGTTGTCAGGAGCATGAGAACAGTTCTCCTTCTGCTACTAAAGTTCAAGAGAAGCAAATATCCTTAAATCTATGCATTTATTTTTTTCCTGTATCTTGACGGATAGTGGTTTGATTATTTTGCTGCTGATTATTATTTTGCTGATTAATTTACATTCCTATGAGCAATGGTTATTGCTCATAGGAATGTAAATTCGTGCAACTATGAAGGAGAGTTTAGCACTATCATCCAGAATCATAACTGTTCATCCCTTTGATCCAGCAAATTCTTTCATTTATTTATTTGAATTTTATTTTTTTTATACAGCAGGTTCTTACTAGTTATCTATTTTAAACATATTAGTGTATATACGTCAGCAAATTCTACTTAGAGAAATTTATCCTGCAAATTACACATACACACACACACACACACACACACACACACACTTCCAAAACAACACATATATAAGGTTATTCATTGCAACATTGTTTGTAAGTTAAAAGCATTAGAAATAAGTGTGTCCTCCATCAAAAAGAGTTAAATAAACTTTGGTGCATTTGCACAAATAAATAAGATACCAGCTTCTCCTCTGCCCAGCCTGTGAATGTCACCTTTCCTCTACACTCAATCCCAGGCCTTCTTCATTCTCACTCTCAGTAGTGTCTCCCATGCCATGGCTTTAAATGTCTTCATAGAAAATAGCTCATTTCAGAAACCTAATCGTCATCTTTGTTGTTTCACTCTCCCACATTCCCTTCACCAAATACCACTAACCCAGCTCAAAAATAGTTTAAGAGTTTTTTAAACAGCTTTATTGATGTATAACTGACATGAAATAAACTGCCCATAATTAAGATAAAATAGGTGTATTATTTAATTAGTTTTGACACAGGTACACTCCGAAAACTATCACCACAATCAAGATAATAAACAAATCCATTACCCCCAAAAGTTTCCTAATGCTCCCTTGGAATCCTGCCAGCCCACCCCCGCAATCACCCCATACTCCCATCCCCAAGCAGTAACTGATATGCTTGCTGTCACTATAGCTCATTTTGCACTTTCTTGAATTTTAAATAAATAGAATCATACAGTATGAACTCTTTGTCAGACTTCTTTCATGCATCATAATTATTTTACAATTCATCTACATTGTTGTATGCATTAATAGCTCATTCCTTTTTTTGCTGAGTAGTGTTCCACTGTATGGAAATATCACAATTGTTTAAACTCACCTATTGATGAACATTTTTGATCCTTTCCACATTTAGCTATTACATATCAAGTTGTTATGGATGCAAAAATATATTTAATCCATCCAGTTCCCTTCATTTAAAAAAAAGTAATATGTTTCTTCTTTCTATTTTTTAAAAAATATTTATTTATTTATTTATTTGTTGTGCTGGGTCTTAGTTGCAGCGTGTGGGATCTTTAGTTGTGGCATGCGAACTCTTAGTTGCAGCATATGCGATCTAGTTCCCTGACCAGGGGTCAAACCCCGGCCCCCTGCACTGGGAGTCTTATCCACTGGACTGCCAGGGAAGTCCCTCGTCTTTCTATTTTTAATGCCGCACTTAGTCTGCAATTATCTCTAATGAGTAGATATAAGGTTCCTTAACTGATCTTTTATCTTCTACTCTTCATCCTACCCAATTCATTCTCCATCCTACAACTACAGTTATCTTCAAAACATATGAGTGCACAGTCCTTTCTTATTTAAAGTCCTTCAATGACCACCACTCTCCACTCTCCTCCCACCCACCCAATATACTAAGAATAAAACCCAAACTCCATAGCCTAAAGACAATCCAACCTGCCTTCCCCAACCTATCCTCTTTAACTTCATATAGTACCACCATCTCTCATGGTTATGCTTCTTGACCTACATGATCTTTCCCTCATTTCCTCAGAATAAAACTAAGGATTATAAAACAACTACCTAAATTTCCTCCTGCTCTTGAAGAGGTTACAGTGAGATGGATTGACCCATTTAAGAAGTGAAGCAAGGAGTCTTTGATCTAAGGAAGAAGGAAAATGAACAAGGCCAAAAACTATGCAAGTCCCTGATGCTGATGGTCAAGGTACTAAAAGGCAAGTCCAGGTGGGTCACCAAGTTTTTTCATAGATAAAGGCCACAGAGAAGCATCCCAAAATAAAATATGTACAACTGAAAACAGCGGTATGAAATATGAAATTTAAAAAGATGAAAATTATTAGTGATGATTACTGATATGGAATACAGACAAGGGAAATCTAATATAAAAATAATTGATATTCCTAAAGAAAAGAGCAAATGGTAAGACAAAAAGTTCTGAAGGATTTAATGACAAAAAGAGAAGACTTAAACCCCAGAAAATTTTTCCCAGGAAAATCAAAGTGTAATTTTGTGTCCAATCAATTGTACTTGAAACATAAAGGTAAGAAACAGACTTTCTCAAATAAGCAACGGTTCATGAAATTTAGTGCTCACAAGCTCTTTGAGAGTCATCCAACATCAAAATACAGCAAGCCGAAAGACAAATGAAAATAAAGAAACTAGAAATGGAGGTTCCATGGCCAATGAATGGTGGGTCATTAAACTCATTCAATGGTTTAAAGAAAAAGCAGTGCTGTGAGAATTATGTTTACAGGAGAGAGCAAATTTATGAATCTTGATAAGGTAAAAGTAAAAACAGGTTTACCAGAAATGTGGTCTTGAAGGGATGAGGTAAGGATAGTGTCAAGTTTCTCATCTTCAGAGCAGGAAGTCCATAGATACTGTTCAAATGGAAGTCTTTTGGGTTTTTTGTTTTATAAATTTATTTTATTATTTATTTATTTATTTATGTTTGGCTGTGTTGGGTCTTTGTTGCTGTGTGCAGGCTTTCTCTAGTTGTGGTGAGCGGGGGCTACTCTTCGTTGTGGTGCACGGGCTTCTCGTTGCAGTGGTTTCATTTGTTACAGAGCACAGGCTCTATGCACATGGGCTTCAGTAGTTGTGGCACGTGGGCTCATTAGTTGTGGCTCGCAGGCTCTAGAGCACAGTAGTTGTGGTGCACGGGCTTAGCTGCTCCGCCGCCTGTGGGATCTTCCTGGACCAGGGCTCGAACCCATGTCCCCTGCATTGGCAGGCAGATTCTTAACCACTGTGCCACCAGGGAAGCCCTCTGAGATCCTATTTTTATAGAATTATATCTATGCACACATAAGGATACATATAAAGAGAGATGATGACAAAGATCTTGTCTGCCAAAAGTTAATGATGATTATTTCTGGGTAGTTGATAGTGGGTTTTGTTTTGCTTGTTTTTTTGTTTTTTACTTTCTTCTTTAACTTTTCTGTAGTACTTAATTTTTTGTGGTAAGCATGAATCAGTTTACAAAACCCATACTTTTTAATAAGATGTCTGCCTTCTGAGCTATCACAGGGTATGGCTGGAAAGAGGGAAGTTGACCAGAAGGCCCACTGATCATGGGTCTCACACTTTACAAAGACAAGAAACTCAGATTTTTCAATGTTCTCTCCAAAATGAAGATGCACATATTGTAACTGAGATACACTGACAAAATTAAATGTTTAAAACATAGCACATTTTCTTCTTTTTAAAATTATACCTGGAGCTTCAAGATGTCCATGCCTCTTTCACACCCTGAGAAGCCCTGCATACATTATTCAAAGTTAAGAAATGCCAATTTAACACAATGGGAAGGATAGGACCCAGAGGAGGAATCCTGGTTCTCCCTTCTACATCCTAGATTATGCCCAGTTTTGAGCTTTCTACCAGGCGAATACTATGCAGTCCTGATACTGTCATCTACAGAGCTGCAAACATTGAACAAAACTAGTCCTGGTTAGGTAATGCACAGATCTCTTTGTGTTATGATGCTCATAGCTGATTACTTGCTTAGATTTGGCTTGACTTTGGTCTGCCTTTGATCTGATCACTCGATTCCTAATTTTACTACTTGACTTCAGCAAAAGCTCACTGCTTTTCTTACTAGATCTATGATTAAATTATCCACATTTTTTTTAACTTACATCACATCTATGGGTATCAGTTCCTACTTATTCCTTGCCTCACTGTTTCTTAACCCCTGGCTGGCTGTAGTAGTGTGATATTGGACAAAATGGACCAAGAAAGCAGTGCAACTCACTTGCTTATTAAAGTTTCTATAGCAGTGAAAAGTGAAAAGGATTCATGAGAGTATTGAGAAATTCTGGCCAGATCAACATCCAGGTTGATGAAACTGAGTACCTCATGGGAAGCTGGTCCTGGGACTCATGGGTTCTCCCTGCCTGTAAGGTGTGATAGAAATAGTTTTAGAAATAGAAATAGAATCAAGTGATCAGATCAAAGGCAGACTTACCCTACAAGGAATCCTAAAGAGACTCCTTCAAATGAATGAGGTAAAAAGACCTTAGACAGTAACTCTAATTCTCACAAAGAAACAAAGAGCACCAGTAAAGGTAGCTACATAGTTAAATATATATAAAAGACAGCATAAGTTTATCCTTGTTAGTAACTTTTTCCTTCTATATGATTTAAAAGACAGATGCAAAAAGCAATAATTATAAAACTGTTGATGGGCTTATAATTCATAAAGATGTATAGTTGTAGGACAATAGTAACATAAAGAAAAGAAGAGAAAAGGAGTGATACTGAAGTAGGAAAAAAATTGGAGAAAATAAATAAAATACAATAAATCCTAACTCTGCTAGTTGTATAATCTTGAGCAATTTTTTTACCCCATCCTGAGTCTCAGTATTCTCCATACAGAGTGTAATATTTACCTTATCCTTAAGTAAAATAATGTTTATTTTACAACCTTATTGAATGGATTAGTGAAAACAATTTTCTGGAAATATTTTGCACAGTGATTTGCACAGGTGCTCAATAAATGCTAGAACTGCTTCTTCTGAGTAATGGGTAGTTGGCAGTTTATTATACTACTTTCTTGACTTTTCTGTATCTTGAAAATTTTTTACAGTAAGAAAAAAATTTTAGTGCCAGCTTCATTCCTTTTATGGTCTTTTCTTTGCTTCTTTCTGATTTAACCTATAATTTGATGAATGAGCCTAGAGAAAGAGGAGGTTAACTCTAAATGACTAAGTTATCTCCACAAGGATTTTCTTAGGGGATGCAAGCAGATGAAACATGAATTAGGAAGTTCTCAACTCCACTTTGCACAGAGGTATGTCACATAAATTTAAAATGCAAAAATCCAGCTTAACGAAGACAATTGTTTGCCTTTGTCCCCATCTTCTGGAACAGCCACCAGTGATACACACTTCGTGGTCTCCATGTCTTTGTGTAATCCCCAACCTGGAAGTGTGGGCTGGATCTAACAAGTCACGTCTGATAAATAGAATGCAATAAAGGTGATGGGGTGTCACTTCTGAGATTAAGTTATAAACAACTGTGACTCTGCCTTGATGGTTTTCTTTCTCTCTCTGGCTCTGCTCACTTGCTTGCTCTGGTGAAGCAAATGTACATATTGTGAGCTTCCCTATGGAGTGACCCACAAGCAAGGAACTGTAGGCAGCCTCTGGCCAAAATCCACATGTGTGAACTTGGAAATGAATCCATTTCCAGTTGACCTGGAGATGACTAGCTCTGCTGACACCTTGATAGTAGAAAGCCTAAACCACAGGACCCAGATAAGTAGCACCAGATGCCTGACCCAGAGACTGAGAGATAATAAATGTTGTTGCTTTAAGCTGCTAAATGTTAGGGTAATTTTTTATACAACAACACACAACTAAGACACCTGTTTCTTGACAAAAGGAATCACTGTAGAACGTCTATAAAGATCTTCTATGGATTCAAAATATGATAAGCCTTTCCAGAAATCAACTTACACAAAATTTTTTGGAACACTTCTTTTGAAGAAAGCATATTTATATATGCTTTATAGGAGTTATATAAGAGTAAATAGGGGTCACACTGACCACCCAGAACACTCTTATAAAAATTTAAACTTAAAATTTAAGGTTACCTTAAGATTCTCCTTGTCTATTTGTTTTTCCCAATCACTCTTATTGTCCCAGTTCCTCTACACAAAATTAATTTGTTAAAAAGAAGGAGGAGCAAGAAGAGGAGAAGGAGGAGGAAGAGGAAGAGGAGAAAAAAAAGAAGAATAAACAACCAGAGAGGTCATCAAGTTTTCACCGGCCAGAAGAGATTTACAAACCAGACTTTTAAACATACTTTGCCTGCCAAGAAGATTCACTGAGAAAAGTAATTTCCTACACTGATGGCTATTCTCTACCTGAATCATGAAGACACCGCCTGCATTTTCTGGAACAGTCCCAATTTGAAATCTGCTGCTCCACTTTCCCCTAAGTCAACTTGTCCTTAACAAAATCCCATGTGCTGATTTGGGTTTGGAAATAATGGGTCCCTAAAATCCTGAATTGGTCTTGAACTAGGCTTGTGTCATTGGTGGGCACAGTATATCAACTCATCTACTAATTATTCACTGAGATCCTTTGATAGCTTCAGTGCTCTGCTATGACAGTCAAAAGAAGGAGCAGAATGTTACAGAAGCCTATAGCGTATTTGGGGAGACTGAACAGCATGTATGAAGGTACAGAGCAATCAATGAAACGGCTTCTGGATGTAAGAGGTAACTCAGTACAGAAAAGGAAGGGATCCTTGAGAACTAAAGAAATCTTAGGAGTTGTCATGGAGGAGGAGGAGGACTTGAGATAGAACAAAGGAAGAGTTGGCTTCATTTTTGCTGTTCAGAAGTACAAGGTGGGACACAATGAAATCACAGAACAGTTAAGAAAAGTGAACACATATGGAGGCGTACCTCAAAGGTAGGTTGAATATGAAGAATGTTCCTAGTCCAGTGCTTTGTATCTGATCATTATAATAATGTTAATCACTCCTTTAACGCCTATTACTTGCCAAGCACTATGTTAAGCACTACACACTTACTATCTCATTTATTCTTTTCTTTTTTTTTAGTTTTTATCGGAGTATAGTTGCTTTACAGTATTGTGTTAGTTTCTACTGTACAGCAAAGTGAATCATCATTTACTCTTTATAAATAAGACTTATTATTCTTTACAGACAAGAACACTGAGGGGCCCAGAGAAGTTAAATAACTCACCTGAGGTCACAAGCTAATATGTGGCAGAGCCAAGATTTGTAATAGGGAAGAACAGATCTCACTCCATATTGGATCTGTTTCTTTTACTTTAACCTTTGTTTTCTATTGCTTTTGCTACAAGTTAAGAATGTTGCCTGTAGCCTGAAATACACAGGACAGCCCATTCTCAAAGCTCTTACCTTTAAAAGTGTAACACTTTTCCATTGATATAGAGATTTAAAAGTTGCACAACAGCACATTTGTCTTATTGGAGGTTTACAGGAACATCATGACCTGACCTACATGGACAGCTGCTAGAACAAAGGATTCTGACACCAAGAAGTTTGCAACAACTAACCATGCCCCTCCCCTTTAGTATAAAAGAAGCCTGAGGGCTTCCCTGGTGGCGCAGTGGTTGAGAGTCCACCTGCTGATGCCGGGGACATGGGTTCGAGCCCTGGTCTGGGAGGATCCCACATGCCGCGGAGCAACTGGGCCCATGAGCCACAACTACTGAGCCTGCGCGTCTGGAGCCGTGCTCCGCAACGAGAGGCCGCAACAGTGAGAGGCCCGCGCACCGCGATGAAGAGTGGCCCCCGTTCGCTGCAACTGGAGAAAGCCCTCGCACAGAAACGAAGACCCGACACAGCCAAAAATAAATACATAAATTTATAAAAAAATAAATAAATAAAATTTAAAAATAAAAGAAGCCTGAATTCTAACTTGGGTAAGATAGTTCTTTAGGACACTAGTTCATCATCTTCTCTGATGCCTGGCTTTCCAGATAAAGTCACTATTCCTTGCCCCAACAACTTGTCTCTCAACTTATTGGCCTGTTGTGTGGTGAGCAGTACAAGCTTGGACTCAGCAACTGATTCAAGTCCAGGTATGACTGACACCAAAGCTCAAGCTCCTAGCCATGATGCTATCCTAAAATTGAGTACAGAAAACTGCCCAAGAAACATTAGTTCTGAAACTCTTCTGCAAACTCTTCATAGGTAAGTGGCCCACCTGAGAGTTCCGTCTAATGGATAGTGAGGACAGACCAGGTGCAGGGGTGCTGCACAGTGTAGGAAGCACATACCCTTCCAGTCTTGGCCACCCTACTCTCCAGCTGTGGAACTCCTGCAAAGCCACTGACTCTTATTTTCCCTGTGTGGTCTTTAAGGTCACGGTCACCTCTAAACTCTATGTGCAGTATTTGTTTTGCATGCAAAAGGCTTCTCATGACTACACCAAAAATATCCTAACACAATGGTGGGATGTATTGATTTCAAACATCCTTTTTTTGTAGCTCTGAGCTACTAACCTACCACCTAGTAAACATGCCTTTGTTCTCCTTGGATGTAACGACAAATGCACATAAGTAATTGCATTAAAACTTATGTGTCATCAATTATTACTCCTCACTTTGGGCTCAAGAAGTGCAAAGCCTCAAGGCAAAATGGAAGCTCTAACTTATTTTGCAAAGAAGGTAAAAGACAAAAGACGTGAATTCTTAAGAAGCTAGAAGGAGGCTTGTTTCTATCACTCCTGATTCAACTCTCAAACCTCACCTGGTGGTGTTCAAAACATTTCTACGAAGGGAAAATATCTCACCATCTACAGAGACTTCAGTATTCTTTTATCCCGAGGAAACTAAAATATTTCCTATTTTTATTAATTGGACGTATCTTCACATTAGGTTATTGCTTTTTTCTGTTTTGCTTTGTGTTTCCCTGATTGGCTTATTGAGCTCAGTTTCACATAATCCTTTGAGCAATATCCCCAAAACGGCAGTGTTGTGTTTAACCTAGTTCTATGACAAAGTAAACTGCTTTCCTTCATACTTTAATTGGAAATGTTTTCTTATTGTTCTAATCCCCCATATTCATTTCTGGGATGTTATTCCTCATAAAAGCTCTTTCTCATTACAGAAAATGAGAAGCATAAACAGCGTGGAGCTCCTAATGTAGAGTGATGAGAATGTTCTAGAGTAAATGTGGCTAGATCGCAGCTAGGTCTTCTACGTGTCAACATGCATATTAGGAGAAACTGGAATGGGGCTTGAGTTTTATTCTCTTCCAGAATTTGGGATCTCATTCACTGCATTCTTCTATTTCAGAATTTGGAATACTGAGGGATACTATTAAGTCAGAAACTGAAGGGTTAGAGATTTTACCCTACTTGCAAGCTAACAAGTAAGGCTGCTATATACAGTTGTATATACATGACAGTGACAGAAGAATACACACCGTTTGGACATAGACAAAACTGTTTATTAATCACAACAAAATCAGCATCCAAAGCAATATCTTGCATCAGTTCCCAAAACCCCCATCCCCACAGAGTGACACAGTGGGGACCAGATGTCACCTAGGCAGTCACTGGGGTGCATCACAAGAGAGAAATCCCCAAATTAGGAAAAACTGATTTATATAGGGCTACTGCTGGCTTGCCCATTCTCCCCTCCAGAGAAATAAAGAGGTTTTATTTTTCCTCTGGAGTGTAAGCAAATCTCTTCAGGGAGAGGAAGAAGATTTTTACTCACCTGGAATGTGTCTAGGGAGGGAGACATTCCCAAGCTTTATTAACTCTAGCTTCCAAGGTCATTTGCTCTGCAAACATCCTTGAACCAATGGTCCAAAAAGTATAGGAAATGCCATGAAAAACTGCCTTCCAAAGCATTTAGGACTGGGGACGGAAAGTGAGTGCTGTCTCCAGAAAGCAGTTTACCCTAGCAAAGCCCACGAGTCTTGGGCCTCCCTCCCAGACCAGCCCCGACCTGCGTGCTCTGGACTCCAGGCTGCCGGTTCACATCCCAACCCTAAATCAGGGAGAAGCTGAATCCCAAAACCTAGTGGACTCTCAGCTGAAAACCAGAAAAGACCTGGCAGAGGGGGGAAAAAAATCCATAAGACAGAAATCAGAATAATCAAATAATAGGTGGTATTTGGGAGAGAATAGTTTTTAGAGTATTTTCTAAGCTGATCTGAATGCCTCATTGCTTTCTTACATGGTATGCATAGTCTTGGACAAGGCAGGGAAGAAACAGATTAAAGTGCCTGTCAGTTTAGACAATATCCCTGGAGTATAGAGATTGCTCAAAGAGCCCTCAGGTTAAGCCAAAGGAGAAATGATATTACCCAAGATGGGTTCAGGGTGGAAGAGAATTTATCCTGTAATGTCCATGTCCACAGACCATGCAGTCTGACTCTTTATTATGTAGACAGACCTGCCAGGAGGAGCTCGCATCAGCAGCCCCCATGATTATAACCAATTAAGACGCTTCATTAGTATATTTCCATTTCTCAGAGTGAAAACCTGGTCTGAAATGGGACAAGCTATCGTTGACAACCCAAGGTACCAATCAGTGTACTGCACGGAAATATCGTAGTGGTTCTTTGGCGAGAATAGCTTTGAAACTGGGTTATGCTCTCAGCAGTAAATCACCGAGTGTTCCTGAAAAATTGAAAGCATCTTGTCTGGGGAAGAGGCATTACTTTTATTTTCTAGCTAAGGTATTTTCTGGCATTCTGGGGAGGCAAACAGCCAAGATACAGTCTCTTCAGGCTTTCATTTGCTGAGAAAAATGGCCCTTCCGAATCTGATATTTTGGGCACATTAAGCTGAGTGAAATTTGGGGTCATCTAACAGGTTAATGATCCAAATCACTAAACGGGCTACACTAATCTTCCTTCCCACAAGAACAATGTCAGTCATTTGACTTCTAAAAATGAGGACACTAGGAAACAGAAGTTGAGATGGGAAAAACTGTGGGCAGCTTGTATGCTCTTTAAACAAGTTCAGGTTCTAATTCAAGAGGAAGAAAGTTTACAGGGGTCTTCTCTCTGCACACAAATTATGTCTTTAAATATATATACAAATTGTTTTTTTCCTTTGCTTTTAGAATGCTAGTGCTATAAATTAAGTGTTAATTGCTTGGTTTATTGTCCACCTCTCTTGTAGTTAAAATATGCTTTATATACTATGATTAAATTAACCTCTCTTTGGAACTTCCCTGGCAGTCCAGTGGTTAAGAATCCATGCTTCCACTGCAGGGGCCATGGGTTCAATCCCTGGTTGGGGAACTAGGATCCTACTTGCCAAGCAGTGCAGCCAAAAAAAATAATAATAATAAATTAAGCTCTCTTTGTAAACCAGCCATTATGTCTTCATTTGTGTATCTTTGCTCCATAAAATACTGTATTCACAATCTCCTCAAGCTTCTAACCTTTAAGAGTATTTACTTAGCCATTATGTCATTCAAACTCAGATTTTTCCATTTTTAATCTCGAGGATTATTCAGTCCTTGACATCTGGGACAATGTTAAAAGTGCTAGAAACAATGCTTCCAAGTCCTTACCTCTCCCTATTTCCTATGTGTGTTCAAACCATTAAGTCTTTCTTTTTTTTTAAATAAATTTATTTATTATTTATTTATTTTTGGTTGCGTTGTGTCTTCGTGGCTGCATGCGGGCTTCCTCTAGCTACAGCAAGCTGGGGCTACTCTTTGTTGTGGTGCACAGGCGTCTCATTGCAGTGCTTCTCTTCTTGCGGAGCGTGGGCTCTAGGCGCGCAGGCTTCACTAGATGTGGTACGCGGGCTAAATAGTTGTGGCTCACAGGCTTTGTTGCTCTGCAACATGTGGGATCTTCCTGGACCAGGGCTTGAATCCATGTCCCCTGCATTGGCAGGCAGATTCTTAACCACTGCGCCGCCAGGGAAGCCCCAAACCATTAACTCTTAAGAAAATATTTCTTCACGAAAAATAAGGTTTTCCCAGACAAGCTTTGATGGTCATCTGAGGTGGACAAACCCAGAGGTGCCACAAGCAGGTCAAAGCCCGTGTGCCACAACTACTGAGCCCACGTGCCACAACTACTGAAGCCCTCTCACCCTAGAGCCCGTGCTCCACAGCAAGAAAAGCCACTGCAATGAGAAACCCGCACGCTACAACAAAGACCCAATGCAGCCAAAAATTAAATAAATAAATAAATAAATAAATAAATAAATAAGTAAGTAAAATACATCCATACTTTTTTTTTTTTTTGCGGTACGTGGGCCTCTCACTGTTGTGGCCTCTCCCGTTGCGGAGCACAGGCTCCGGACGCGCAGGCTCGGCGGCCATGGCTCACGGTCTCAGCCGCTCCGCGGCATGTGGGATCCTCCCAGACCGGGGCATGAACCCACGTCCCATGCATCAGCAGGCAGACTCTCAACCACTGCGCCACCAAGGAAGCCCTATCCACACTTTTAAAAATATATATTATTAAAAAAACACCAAAACTCATTCCTGTAGTATTTTGGTCTTTGGGGGTTTTATTTTGATTGACTGCTGAAGTGAATCCCCTGGGTTTCAAATAGAGTTCCCCTCGCCTCCATTGTGTAGTAGCAACCAGCTCTCCAACCAGTAGAATCACCTCTTATCTGCCTCTCTGAAATCAAGACAAAGCCAAGTTTGACTTTCAAGTATCCCCATTTTGATGATAAATAGGTGCAGGGAATACATGTGACTAATACTAAGTAGAAATCAAAGAAATCAAGCCTAAACTTTGAATAAAAATCTGTATATTCATTGGAAATTATAGTTGTAACCATTGAGTTGTCTTATTTATTTGATGTTTGGAAAATTCCAGTAACTATTTCTGCAATGAATATGGATACTACATAGGACTTTAGTACTTTGGTGTTATATGGTTTTCTTTTTCTTTTCTTTTTTTTTTTTTTTTTTACATTTGTGGAGTTTATATTTTAGTGTGAAATTCTTGATTTTTTTTTTTTTTACCCTGAATAACAGAAGAAAGAATGTTAATCTCGGTGGCTTTTGTGATTTGCCATGGTGGTAAGATCTTATAAGAAACTCAATTTTTAAAACAATGTACAACAACAAGAGAATGGATAAACAACAAGGTCCTACTGTATTGCACAAGGACCTATATTCAATACCCTGTGATAAACCATAATGGACAAGAATATGAAAAAGAATATATATGTATAACTGAGTCACTTTGCCGTACAGCAGAAATTAACACAACATTGTAAATCAACTATTCTTCAATAAAATAAAAACAACCCAAACAAACAAAAAACTAAAAACAATGTTCAATTTTCATGGAAAAGTAGAAAAAATATGTACAGTTTTCATGATCAAACAAGATTTATCTCAGGAACCCACAGTAGATTTAGCACTCAAACATTAAGCAATATAACTAGCATTTCATGGTGTTATCTGTTTTTAAAAAATCAAGTCTTGGGAATTCCCTGGTGATCCAATGGTTAGGATCCTCACTCTCACTGCCAAGGGCCTAGGTTCAATCCCTGGTCAGGGAACTAAAATCCCACAAGCTGTGTGGCCTCAAAAGAAAAGAAAAAGGAGCCAAAAATGGCCAGAGAGAGGTCTCAATTTCCAGTTTAACAAGACTGACTGTGCTACCTAGAAAAGCATTTCCTCATTGGGTACCTGGGCCTCCAAACCCACTGAATCTAAGGTTATGGAGATAGAAAGAGAAAATTCTGAAAGTGAGTTCTAAGGAATAATGAGAGAGGCCATTCTTATGTCTACCCTTTGGTTCTTGGACCCCTGGATTCTGAATATAAGGCAGACACCACCATAGCATGGTCCCTGGGTTAAGGTGTGTACTATTAATACATACAGCACCTCAACTTTCAGTAGAACTTCCCACCATTCTTTCAAGCTTGATGCTCTGGGTGATAGGCCATGTAAGGCCCAAAGATTCTGAGAGCATGAGCCCAGCGTAGCACATCTTTACCATAAACTGTGACTTTGGTCAGGGTCAATGCTGAATTGGGTACCATGATAACTGATAAAATCTCCTTTCAGTCAACAAATGCTGGGAGAGGCAGTGTGAAAAGGGACAGTAAATCCATAACTTGAATATGTGTTTATCCATTAGGACCAGATTGCTGCCCCCTCCACGATGAAAGGGGTCTCACGAAATCAGCCTGCACCAGGTACCTGGCTGACCCCTTTGGAATGGACCATGTTAGGAGATCACCCTTGGTGTCTGCCATTGATAGGTTGAGCACTCAAGCCGTGGTGACAGCCAGACCACCTGGGTGGGCGAAGTCCTTGCTGCCATGGTGGTGGTGTACTCTGTCCCACTGAGCAAGCACAGGAGTGACTGGGGAGAGAGGTTGACCGACGTGCAGAGTAAGGATCATCTTGTCCCCAAATTATTGAGAAACTCTTCTGCAACGCATGACCTTTGGAGAGCTGCCGTTCGGGTCCAAAATATTTTCACGCTCTGTGCCCACTCAATCAACATGCCTCTCCCCCAAGATTTCTTTGTCCCCAGTCTTTCAGTCTTGTTCTTTCCCGGACAAGCAGACCCGTGCATTAGTCACTGCCTGTAAATTAGGATTGACCCATACCTCAGACTGTTTCTCCTTTTGGGCAAAGTAGACAAGCAGACCTTGTCCACGTGATGTCCTGTCCACTGGGAAAATTTCTCCTCCGCGCACTTTCAGGGCCACCTGTAACTGAGGCTGAAAGCAGTGCCGTCTGCATCTGCCGGTGCCAGCACACCATGTAGGCCCAAATGTGAAGCAGTCCTGTGCCTTTTCCTCCTCTGTTAACCATTGCTAGGGAATCCCCATGTGGCCCAAGGTATAAGTTGAGTGAGAGGTAGCAATGTACTAGCCCCAGGCACCACGGGGGTCTGAGCTGCCTTCCAGACCTCCTCCACCTGGTCTTGGATATTCCACTCCCATTCAACATTGGAAGGCTGCTGTACACGTCCAGTTTCATGATTTTGTGGCTCAGATAATATCCAATTCATGATGGATAATTTGGGACACAGAGTTGATCAGAATGCCACAATCAGATAGCCATCCCATCTTTACCAAGACCCAGGAATAAGCCAGGAGCTGCTTCTCAAAGAGGGAACAGTTGTCCAAAGAGACCATGGCTCTACTCTGACACCCTAGGGGCCTGGGCTGTGATGCTTTCCCTGGTCCTACCAGGGGCTCACTGCAGCATCCCTGTCTGCCACAGACACTTCCAAAGCCACCAGGTCTGCTGGGTCATAAGGCCCAAGTGACAGGGCATTTTGTACCATAGCCCCGACTTGCTAAAGACTTTTCACTGGGCACCACTCAAAACTGACCCAGCGGACTTCCCTGGTGGTCCAGTGGCTAAGACTCCGAGCTCCCAATGCAGGGGGCCCGGGTTTGATCCCTGGTCAGGGAACTAGATCCCTCATGCCGCAACTAAGAGTTCACATGCCACAACTAAGACCCGGCACAGCCAAATAAATAAATATTAAAAAAAAAAAAAAAAAAAAACCCTGACCCAGCATGTGGGTCAGAGCATCACGCCCAAATGTAATAGATGTTGCCTCCAAAATCAAAAGAGGCCCAGAAAGCACGGTGCAAAGTTCAAAGTGAAGCAACTTTTCTCCCTCTTTAAGGGGGCTATCTGAACATGCCTCAGTCCCCTGAATGTCCACAAGAACATCCCACTGTCACCAAGCCCCTTGCTGCCTTTAATTCCGATCCTCTGGCATGCGTGTTCTTTACGGTGGCGACCAGGGTCCTGGCTACTGCCCACTCACCAGGTCCAATTAATATAACTTTATCAATACAGCCGACCAACAAGGTGATCAAGTTCCACCTGCACCTTGTTGTGACAGAAACAGAGTGGACATAGCCCTTAGGTAAAACTGTAAAGGCACTAATCTCTCTGCTCCATGAAGGCTAACTGCTTTGGTGACAGCAATGTACAAAATGTCTGTGATAAATCAATAGTAGGATAATCGTACTGGGTGGTAAGGGTGCTAACTTGTGCCAGGAAGATGCCATATCCAGAACCTCACCTGAGATTGACACTACTCCTGAATAAATAACCTACATTCTCCAAGACTCTCTGGCTTTTGTACCATTTAGATAGGTGAGTTATGTGGAGATATGGTAGAAATCATCCATTCTGTGTTTTTTGAGTTTTTGATTGAGCTAATCATCCCTTCTCCAGGGATGTGGTGTTGCTTTTGATTTACTATCTTGGATTGGAGGTCAGGATGTGGAAGTTCCAGGGGCTTCTATTTGACCCCTTTCTACCGGACAGCACTCACTCCATGGGTCAGGGAGCCAGTATGGGGGTCCTTCAATTTGCCAAGTGTATCTATTATCACTCTACTACCTGGGACAAGGGAAATAAGCACAGGATGGGTCCAGGATCCCACTGGACCCACTTTGCAATGAGTTTGGAACAAGATTTCATCAATCACTGAACCTCTGTAAGTCTCTTCTCAACAGAGGGACCACAATGACATTTTCGGGCTCCAGAAATTAGCTTCACGTTAGAGCCAGTTATCTGGTAACTCCAGGAAGGTCTGGGCATAAACTTTTTCTATTGTATAATCACTTGCTGAATGACTGCAAGTTTCTCCAAGGAAGGTTTGTGGCCACACTTCTGAGCCCTTCTGCAGTAGGTCTTACATCTTTCTCAATCAAGGGGCTCCAAGCCTGTGGTGTCTTAGATCCAGAAACTGAACAAGAACCAGGTCAGATCTCTGCCCACCTTTTCAAGAATGTTTTTTCTGTTCATCAGGTCAAGCAGTACCTTAGAAGTCCGTCCATCTATTTCATTCCTAAGGATGCCACAATCAATTAGCCACCGTCACAGATCCTTACAGATCAAAACTCCTTATTTCTGGTAAAGAACCCTCGTGGCTTGCTGTAGTAATGCACACTCCTTGTCTGTTGCTGCCACTTGGCCTCCACCACTCCCAGATTCCATTATCCCCACTGAAACTCCATTCCTCTACCACTGGGCCTGGGTGGAGGGCAATGTTGCCAGAACCCTACCCAGTAGGAGCTGTGGTCTTTGCACTGCCACTGGCAACCACAGTCCCAGGGGAGAGAGAGCCAAGGAACTAACTCCTGCTGGTACTTCCCCCTCACCCAGCCTCAACAATGGAAGTCAAAGGGCAATGGACCCCAATAGATTCATTCTAGAAAGCGCAGCCTTGTAGGACCAAAACAAGGCAGAGAGGGTAAATAGTGAATTTGGAGAGGAAAATAGACAATATGCAGTACACATGTCAATGTATAAAGAACTTCCTTTTTAACAGCTGCATAGTATTTCATTGTATGACTACACCAGTGAGCTACATGTGTCCAGTCCTCTGCTGATGGATGTTTAGTTAGGTTGTTTCCAATCTTGTTATTATAGACAATATGGTTATAGATACTGTACTGTAATGTAATGTGATATATGTAATGAATAATATAACAAGTAACCTTGCACATAGGATTTTTTTTATTGTGGTAGAATATACCTGACATAAATTTACGTTTTAAGTGTACAATTCATTGACATTAAGTACACTGACATTATTGTGCAATCATCACCACCATCCATCTCCAGACTGCTTCATTATCCCAAACTGAAACTCTACACATTAAACAATAACTCCTCATTCCTCCCTCCCCGCCAGGCCCTAGTAACCATTATTCTACTTTCTGTCTCTATGTATTTGACTACCCCAGGTACTTCATATAAGTGGGAGCATATAATATTTGTCCTTTTGTGTCTGGGTCATTTCATTTAGCCATTTATTTATAAGCTACTTATGGCTTATATCACTTATTCCACTGGGCCAAGATTCATCCATGTTACAGCTTATATCAGAGTTTCATTCCTTTTTAAGGCTAAACCACATTCCATTGTATGTGTGCACATGTGATATTTTGCATATGTGTTAACATACATGTGATAGAAATGAAATTACTGGATCTAAGGATATATATCATTGTAATTTTTATGTTTATTGCTGAATTGCACCCTCCCCACAACCCACTGAAGAATTCGTACCAATTTATACTCCCATCAGCAATGTGTAAGAGTATCTAATTCGCATGCCTTTGCCAACACAGTATGTTGACTTTTGGATATTTGCTAATTGGATAGATAAAAGAAACAGAAAAGATAAAAAATGGCATCACTGGGGGCTTCCCTGGTGGCACAGTGGTTGAAAGTCGATGCAGGGGACACAGGTTCATGCCCTGGACCAGGAGGATCCCACATGCCGCGGAGCGGCTGCGCCCGTGAGCCATGGCCGCTGAGCCTGCGTGTCCAGAGCCTGTGCTCCACAACAGGAGAGGCCACAGCAGTGAGAGGCCCGCGTACTGCAAAAAAAAAAAAAAAATGGCATCATTATTATTAGTGTCTCTTATTATCAGTGAAGCTGTGGATTGTATGCTTTAGGTGGGCAGTGGGGGGAACTTTCAAGCACTAAATATTTACTAAATATTAAATAACACCTAAAGGAAATTAGAAGAGAGCAATAAATATTTTAAAAATTCATCTTAGAGAGTAAAGATTTTATATGTTCCATAGCCACCCAGCACTCATTTGCAGGTGGTCTTATAGTTCTATACTCCATCCCAAAAGGACTGGCATGACTCACAGGGTTTTCATGTTGGTCCCTGACGTTCTATTTGGGGGCCTGTCAATGGGGGCAAGTGCCTTCTTGGTGGCCCCCACCAGGGATCGCTCTTTTAGACATCTGACCTTTCTAAGGAAGAGAGAGTCTGCTGCTCCTACCTAAGGCCCTCTGTCTTGATTTCGGTTTCTGGTCTGAAAAGCACACCACAACCAGGTAACTGATGCCAGAACTGACATCAGCCTTCAGGTGAGAGAAGGGGAGTGATTGGCAGCGGCATCTGTCACCCCACTGATCACCAGGGTGATCCTGCTGATCTAGCTCATAAGATGCTATCATCTTTCTCATGGCTGCTCACGAATCCTTCCAAAGCTGTGCACAAACCTAGATGCAAGGGCTTAGCAGGGTAACCATGTCTTAGCTGGAATCACAGACAACCCTGGTAGAGCAGTAATTTCATATCTTGTGTTTCCCAAACTTGCTTGATAATAAGAATCATTGGGACATTTGTTAAAAATCCAGCTCACCAGGCCCCTTCCCTAGAGATTCTGTTTTAGTAGGTCAGAAAGGGTGAGCAGCGTGCCCAGGTCATGTGACTGGTTAAGTGGTAGGGCCAGGATGCCATGATTCCACTCTTCCACACAGTTACTAACTATCTACATTTGGGCAAGTCACTTAATAAAAATAATTGCCATTTACAGAGAGCTTTATAGTTTATGAAATGATTTCACACCGTTATTATTTAATTCTTACAACCCTATAAAATTGATAAAATTACTCTCATTTTATAGAGGCTCAGAAAAGTCAAGTGATTGGCTGAGGCAGGGGTCACACATTCAAATGCCTCTAGAGACCAGGCAGTTCCATCCGTTTTCTCAATCATTGATTCTTTCTTCATCCCTCTAGCAAGGAAGCATTCACTTGTTCATCCATTTAAAAAGTATTTACTGAGTACTGATGACCGGTGACACAGGGGTGAACTGTTTAAAATCCCTGCCCTCATGATGCTTGCATTTTAGGAGGGAAAACAAATAGTAAGCACATAAAGAACAAATAAATAAGATCATTTTAGATTATAATAAGTGCTATGAAAGCAATAAAACAGGCCTTTTGAGCAGGGGCGGGGGCAGGGGAGGGTTGCCTAGGGTTTTCCAGTACCGTCGCCATTAGCCTGCATGTGTCTATTGAGCATTTGAAATATGGCTCATCCACATTGAGATGAGTCATAAGTGGAAAATAAACACTGGATTTTGAAGACTTAGTACCAAAAAAAGAATGTAAAATATCCCAATAGTAATTTTTATATTGATTATATGTTGAAAGGATATTTTAGACATATTAGATGAAATAAAATAGATTTTATTAAAATCAAATCAACAAATCAATTTCACCTGTGTCTTTTGACTTTTTTTTTTTTTTTTTGGTACGCGGGCCTTTCACTGTTGCGGCCTCTCCCGTTGCGGAGCACAGGCTCCGGACATGCAGGCTCAGCGGCCATGGCTCACGGGCCCAGCCGCTCCGCGGCACGTGGGATCTTCCCGGACCGGGGCACAAACCCGCGTTCCCTGCATCGGCAGGTGGACTCTCAACCACTGCGCCACCAGGGAAGCCCCCATCATAGGTCTTTTGAATGGTGCTAATCTAGATTAACCAAGGGAAGCCTCTCAGAAGAAGTGGGGTTTTTTGGTTTTTTGGGGGTTTTTTAAAATAAATTTATTTATTTTATTTATTTTTGGCTTTGTTGGGTCTCCGTTGCTGCGCGTGGGCTTTCTCTAGTTGCTATGAGCGGGAGCTACTCTTTGTTGCTGTGCGCAGGCTTCTTCTCATTGCAGTGGCTTCTCTTATTGCGAGGCACGGGCTCTAAGTGCTCGCGCGTCAGTAGTTGTGGCATGTGGGCTCGGTAGTTGTGGCTCGTGGGCTCTAGAGCACAGGCTCAGTAGTTGTGGCGCATGGGCTTAGTTGCTCCATGGCATGTGGGATTTTCCCGGACCAGGGCCCAACCCCTGTCCCCTGCATTGGCAGGCAGATTCTTAACCACTGCACCTCCAGGGAAGCCCAAGAAGTGATGTTTGAGCTGAGACTTCCGTGACTAGGAGGCATCTGTGAGATCTGAGAGAGGAGTCTCCACAGGGGAAACTGGCAAAGTCCAGATGTGAATCTCTAACAACAGGGCGTGATGGAGTGTAGACAGAAGGAGAGAGTGTGTCCACCACAACCCTTCCAATTCAAAGTGTGAGACACTGTGAAGGACACAAAGGGAGTGGCTGAGTTGTTTTCTACCTGGGTCAGCCTGGTTTAGGTCACACCGTTCCCCACCCTTAAGAGGAGGGAATGCCAGATCAGCCGGACCAACTCAGTCCACTTGCTGAGGAACCAGGCAGCAGCTAGCCACCAAGTCTCCCTCAATCCCATCACGCAGCCAGAAAAGACTTGGGTGATTTTCTTTTGATTCCAGGTCCCACATTCTTTCCACTTAGCCTGTTTTGGGCAATAGATCCTTTTGAGAATCTGATGAAACCATGGGCCACGTCACCCACCATGACCACTACCACCGCATTGTGCCCACATTAATATTACATATAATTTAAGGGGTTCAGAGGTCCTCCCCTGACGCCCACCCATGAACACAGATTAAGAAGCTCTGCATTATAGATAGTCAACTCCCTTCTCTACACCAAAACTGTAACATGGAGATGATAACATCAGCTTCCTTAGGTCACTGAAACACTGGGAGGATCAGACAAGGTGATGTTAGTGGAATTGCTGTCCAAATGTAGGACATTACTACTACCTTCAGCCAGGAAGGATTTAAGGGCCTCTAATGGCAGTGCTGATGACTTGAAGGAATTTTTTTTTTAACTGAAGACCTAAAAAAGAGAGAGAGAGAGAGAGATACCAAGAAACGGAAGAGCACAAATATTATAATTTTCAAGTGACATAAGAAAATTTTGGAAATCTATTCTAGACCAGTGGTTCTCAATACTGCCTGCCCATTAGAATTGCTTAGAGAATGTTTAAAAAATTCTGATCAAGTAGCACAACCCCTAAAGAAGGGAATAAGTAATATCTAGAAAATCTACACATGGCTTTTGACCCAGCAATTCCATGTCCAGGACTCTGTCTCAAAGATAAGAGGGTAAATTTCCAAAAGGAGTTTAGCACAAGGCTATTCGTCACTGCACTATTTCCAATAGCAAAAGCCTGGAAACAACCCAAATATCCAGAGATGAAAGGATTAGGTACCCGGGACTGATCCCCAGCAGGCTAGTCTCCCAGAAAAGGAGTGGGCCTCCTGTGAGGCTCCCTGCAAGCTGCTGTGGCCCTGTGATCAATTCAGATTGGGTTAGATCCTTGCATCCCCCTCATCCTGATGATGCCAGGGCTGAGGCTGGGACTGGAACTTCCTCAATCCTGAACACTCACCGGGAAAATCCTGCCAAAAGCATGCCATCTCCAAGAGCTGTCACTGCACAGCTTGGACCCCAGTCCCTGATCACACTGTGAGAGGGCTGGTGATTCTCCCAACCTGATCATCTGGCAGGATCAGACCAGAAACAGGGTGATGCCATACAATATTGCTATGGGCCCATCCTGATGACAGGGGAGGGGCCTATGCTTCCTTCATCTTTTAGCTTAAATGTCCCACAGCACAAGGAAGAGGGAGTCTGGGGCTCAGCTCCACCTGGGATGGATAAGGGGAGACCAATCCTGTGTCCATGAGCTTTCCCTAGTGAATACTGTGCTAATGGGCCTGATATACACACTACTTGGCCATTTGTCCATTTTTACATTCAACTGGTGCAGTGAACAGGGCAACTGGCCAGGCGGTCACCATAACTTTCTGGAAGATAATCAACAGATCAGGGATCCACTGGAAGGTAGGATGGACCCTCTTGGGGTAGCATGGCCAGCTTTGGGGACGGTTCATCACTAATTGCTCATGGGAATCCCATGAAGACCTCAGCATGGAGACACAGGGAGTAAGCCTCCTGAAGTAGAATTCTTTGTTGTTGTTAAAGACCTGGCAGGAGAGTTTCCCAGGTAAGGGTGGCTCCATTGAAAGAAGGCTAAACCCGCACTCTTGATGCTAGTTCAGCCTCCCTGTGATCACTGAAGAATATACACTGTCGGCCTGACCATTTAGTACTCACGATGGAGGGGTGTTAGAGCAAGGCACAGATCACCCTAACGACTGGAACAAGGAGGACCCCCAAATTATACTTGATACCGAGCAGAGCCTTGTGGGGCTCCAGGGCATAAAGCCTTTCTGTGTCCATTTCTTTGATTACAGGAAATAGCCTTCATTCAGTCTCCTTGACCTTCCCTGAGTTCCAACGGGCAGATTCAAGCAGTTGTTAATTGAGGAAGGGAGGGGATGAGAGACCAGGGAGAAACAGTCAGGACAAACAGTAGTGCAGCCTTGGGGCAAGGTCCTGGTTCCCCATCAACTGATACACACAACAATAGCTTTGAGTTGTTTTGCAGATATTGAAACCCCCTCCAGGTGGGAGAAGTTAACAATTAAGGACGGTATGCTGCCCACAAGCATGTAGACCCCAGACCAGTTGGAAACTGAAGGTTGAGGATGCTGACTCCTACTTACCTCACCACCAACCCATCAGAAGAATGTCCACGAACTGATCACGCCCTCGAACCATTACTATAAAACTTCTCGCTGTCCTCTCCAAGTTGGGACACATAGTTTTTTGAGGCAGGATCCCGCTGTGTCCCCCTTTGCCTGGCAAAGTAATAAAGCTATCCCTTTCTAATTCACCCAAAACTCTGTCTCCAAGATTCAGTTTGGTACCGGTGTACAGAGAAGCTGTGCTTTCGGCATCATACTCCCTCTCTCTTAGAATAAAATAGTAAACTGGGCAAGCTGAAACAAAATAATCTAACTTTGTACTTTGCCTAGGTCCATTATTTCATTGAGAGTTGCAAGGTAGTGAAAGTCTAATTCTTTTATTCCTTTTTCATTTATTAGAATCTTTCCGTAAAGAACTTTATTTACTCCTTGTGAAATGCAGCAGGACCCTGTGGGGCCCTCCCGGGCTTCATTCAGCCTCCTTGACATTCCCTGAGTTCCAAAGGGCAGATTGAAACAGTTGCTAATCAGGGAAGAGAAGGAATGCAGAAACAAGGGAGGAGCAGCCAAGAAACAACAGTGCAGGCTTGGGTCAGCATCCTGGTTCCTCCCAAGGAATATACATAGCAATACCTTTGAGTTCTTCTGCAGGAACTAGAGCCCCCACCCAGGCGGAGGATGGTAACTTCAGGCTGAGCACAAGATTCCTGGAGCACCACCCTTCTACTTCAGCACCAGCCAATCAGAAGAAAGTCACACACCCTGTAGCCTTCACCCCAAATTTTGCCTTTAAAAACTCTTCCCCAAAAGCCATGGGGGAATTTGGGGTTTTGGGGCACAAGCCACTCATTTTCATTGCTTGGTCCTGCAATAAACCTTTCTCTGTCCCAAACTCTGACATTGCAGTTTGTTTGGCCTCACTGTGTGTCGGGCACATGAACGTGTGTTCGGTAACACTTGTATATCTTGAGTTATACACAGGAAAGGCAAGAAAATTCCAGACTTATTCCATATATTTCCTGCTCCAGACCTGGCCCATGCATTTCTCCAAGGAGTTTTGGGTACCTTTTAGTGAGAAATGATGTTTAGAGACTATAATATGGACTTAAGTGTGCCCATTGTTCCTGAGATGGTTTTTTAATAGGCATTTTCCATGAACAGAGTTAAGAAATCTGTATTTTTTTAAAAGAGAAAATATAATTTCATTCTGACCGTCCAATCAAATTTAGGGTTAAAGGAGTTTTATTTACCTATCTTGATTTTATGTTTATATCTCTTTTTCTTCTGCTGAAATCTTAGTTCTTTATGATATTAGCATCATCATCAATCTGCTCTATCTTGTCTATCCATCAGGATATATCCACTGATCACAAAGAGAGAGGCAACCAGACTTGGTGCCTTCTGATGTGATATAATAGGAAACACATCATCACCTAAGAAATATCCTTGCTAAATATTCCAACCTTAATATGAAGTAGATTAAATTATTGGTTTTCATGAAATACAGGAAACAAGGGAAAAGGAAAGGCCATGTAGATGCAGTCAGCAAAACACAAAATGCTGGAGGCTCTCCAGGACAAATGACCAGATTTCTTTAAAAATAAGCTACAAAGAAGAGAAAAAAGAGTGAGGAGGAAACTATGGATTAAAATAAATGTAAGAGGTATATTAACCAAATCCTAATTCAAACAAACTGACTATAAAAGTTGTTTGTTAATAAGACAACTGGGGAAATTTGATAACTGACTGGATATTTGATGATATTAAGGAACTTTATTTATTGTTTTAGATATGATAAAGATATTGTGTTTTACAAATAATTTTAGAGATATATATCAAAATAATCAAGGATGAGTTGATATACTTTGGGGCATTTTCTATAAAACAATCCAATAGTGAGGAGAAGTGGGCCCAAAACAATAAAATCAGAAACGAAAGAGATGTTTCAACTGACACCATAGAAATACAAAGGATCATAACAGATTACTATAAATAATTATACACCAATAAAATGGACAACCTAGAATAAATGAACAAATTCCTAGAAATAGTACAATCTCCAAAGACTGAATCAGGAAGAAATAGAAAATATGAATGGACCATATACCAATAATGAACTTGAATTAGTAATTAAAAAAACAAACAAACTCCCAACAAACAATAGTCCAGGACCAGATGGCTTCATAGGTGAATTCTACCAAACATTTAAAGAAGTGTTAACACCTATCCTTCTCAAACTATTCCAAAAAATTGAAGAGGAATAGTACCTCTGAATTCATTCTATGAGGCCAGCCTCATTCTGATACCAAATCAGATAAAGACAAAAGAAAGAAAGAAAGAAAGAAAACTGCAGGCCAATATCACTGATAAATATAGATGCAAAAATACTCAACAGAATATTAGCAAACCAAATTCAACAGTGCACTAAAAGTATCATACATAAAATTCAACATCCATTTATGATACAAACTCTCAACAAAGTGGGTTGAGAGGGAACATACTTTAACATAGTAAAGGCCATATATGACAAGCCTACAGCTAACATAATACTCAACAGTGAAAAGCTGAAAACATTTCCTCTAAGATCAGGAACAAGACAAGGATGCCCACTCTTGCCACTTTTATTCAACATAGTAATTGGAGTCCTAGCCACAACAATCAAACAAGAAAAAGAAATAAAAGGAATCCAAATTGGAAAGGAAGAAGTAAAACTGTCACTGTTTGCAGATGACATGATACCACATATAGAAAATCCTAAAGATGCCACCAAAAAACTGTTAGAACTAATAAATGAATTCAGTAAAGTTGTATGATACAAAATTATCTCAGAAATCTGTTGCACTAACAATGAACTACCAAGAAGAGAAATTAACATAATCCCATTTACAGTTACTTTAAAAAGAATAAAATACCTAAAAATAAATCTAACCAAGCAGTTAAAAGACCTGTACTTCATACCTATAAGACATTGATGAAAGAAAATGAAGACCACACACACAAATGGAAAGATACACTGTGCTCATGGATTAGAAATAATTTTGTTTAAATGACAATACTACCCAAGGCAATCTACAGATTCAACGTAATCCCTATCAAAATACCAATGGCATTTTTCACAGAACTAGAACAAATAATTTTAAAATTTATATGGAAACACAAAAGACTCCAAGTAGCCAAAACAATCTTGAGAAAGAAGAACAGAGCTGGAGGAATACTGCTCCCTGACTTCAGACTATATTACAAAGTTACAGTAATCAAAGCATTATGGTACTGGCACAAAAAACAGACACATAGATCAATAGAACAGGATAGAGAGCCCAGAAATAAAACCACACTTATATCGTTAATTAATCTATGACAATGTACAATGGGAAAAAAGACAACCTCTTCAATAAATGGTGCTGGGAAAACTGGACAGCTACATGCAAAAGAATCAAATTGGACTACTTTCTCACACCATATATAAAAGTTAAAGTGGATTAAAAACTTAAATACAAGACCTGAAACCATAAAATTTCTGGAAGAAAACTTAGGCAGTATGCATTTCATATTGATCTTAGCAATATTTTTTGGATCTGTCTCAGGCATGGGGAAAAAAGCAAAAGTAAACAAATGGGACTATATCAATGTAAAAAGCTTCTGCAGAGTAAAGGAAACTATCAAAAAAATGAAAAGGCAGCCTACTGAATGAAAGAAGATATTCGCAAACTATATATCTGATAAGGGGTTAATATCCAAAATATACAGAGAACTCACAACTCAACATTAAAATACAGACAACCCCGTTAAAAAATAGGCAGAGGACCTGAATAGACATTTTTCCAGAGAAGACATACAGATGATCAATGGGCACATGAAAAGATGCTCAATATCACCAATCATCAGCAAAATGCAAATAAAAACCCACAATGAGATATCCCTTCACACCTGTCAGAATGGTCATTATCAAAAAAAACAACAAATAACAAGTTGTTAACAATGATATGATCCAACAATTCCACTTCTGGGTATTTATCCAAAGAAATCAAAAACATTAACTCAGAATGATATGTGCACCCCTATGTTCATTGCAGCACTATTTACAATAACCAAGATATGGAAACAACCTAAGTGTCCATCAATAGATGAATGGATAAGAAAGACATGGTACACACACACACACACACGTGGAATATTACTCTGCCATAAAAAAAGAATTAAATCTTGCCATTTGTGGCAACATGGATGAACCTTGAGAGTGCTATGCTAACTGAAATAAGTCAGACAGAGAAGGACAAATACTGTATGATTTCACTTATATATAGAATCTAAAGAACAAAACAAGCAAATGAAACAAAACAGAAACAGACTCATAGAGAACAAACAGGTAGTTGTCAGAGGGAGGGGCATGGGGGGATGAGTGAAATAGTTGAGGAAGATTAAGAGATACAAACTTCTAGTTACAAAATAAATACAGTAAGTCATGGGGATGTAATGTACTGCATAGGGAATATAGTCAATAATATTGTAATAACTTCATATGGTGACAGATGGTAAGTAGACTTATCATGGTGATCATTTTGTAATGTATAAAAATATCAAGTCACTGTGTTGCACACCTAAACTAATATAATATTGTAAGTCAATTACACTTCAATAAAAAAAATTAATTAAATTAAATTAAATAATAAAATTAATTTTATTTATTTATTTATTTTATTTATTATTACAGTGGGCTTGTGCCCTTCACAAACTGTATCCCAACCTGGGGGAAATTTGATGAGGAGTTTTATAGCAATGGTTCAAGGGCAGGATTGCTGATAAGGATCAGGGTGGGTGCAGGGCCTGCATTCCTTTAATCTGGCCTCAGGTGATCTCCTGATGAGCTTCTGTGTTTCCTTTAATCTGGCCTCAGACGGATCTCCTGATATTCTCTGAAGAATGCTTCATCAAGTAGTTAACATCTTCCATTTGTTGAGAGTTTTAGTTCTGCAGAAGAGCTCAAAGATATTGTTATGTGTATCCCTTAAGGTGGAACTAAGGTCCTGCCCCAAGACTGCACTCTTGTTTCTTGGCTGCCTCCCTCCTTGTCTCTGCATCCCCCACCTTCCCTGATTAGTCACTGTTTGAACCTGCCCTTTGGAGCTCAGAGAAGTTCATGGGGGCTAAAGCCTATTCCCTACAAACAAGAAACAGGGGACACAGACAGGCTTCCATACCCGGGAGCCCCACAGGGTCCTGCTTGGTTTCACTAGGAGCCAGTTAGCAAACCCAGATGGGTTTCACATGGACCAACCCTTTTTTCCCCTCTATTTTTATAAGTTTTCACCTCCCTGATTCTACGAAGCCCCCAGTCACCCTCCCCTGTATCCTCTCATTCTCTCTTTAAAATGCCCTGTCACCTCTGTTTAAGTCAAAGTTGAGTTCAGTTGACACTAGACCCTTTTCCCTATTGTCACAGTAGATTCCTAACTAAAATCTGCCCTGACCACTTTAGCTAGTGTCCAGCTTTGTCTATTAGCTGTCACCAAAAACGGGTTGAGCAGAGAAGAGCCTACAAGGGGCTGACAATCAAATAACAGACAGGGCCCACATACAATAAATACAAACACAGCTTCCAGAGTGACAAAAAAGGAGGTCAGAGATTTGCAGCAGAATTATAGTATGTGATCAAGGAAGTCTTTTGGAAAGGAGAAATTTTGAGAAAGCAATGAAAGGGTATTTACAGTTTAGAAAAGAGCCAAAGGTCACATCCGCCTGAAGTAGTCTTGTTAGGGTTGGAAATCAACAGTGGGGTGTGGACATTGTTTGAGGGACAAGTGTAGTGAGAGTGGAGGGGTGAGGATCACAAAGGAACAAGGGAGCATCGGGAGTAATCTAGATGGTTAGAGAGTCTGTAACCCAGGGAAACACCTGCTTTGGGTTGTCACAGAGCATATCACAGTGGCCGCCATCTTTAGCTGCAATGGCCTCTTCTCCGACTTGGCCGAAGAAAGGCTCTCTCCAGCACAACAGGGTGACTGTGTGCAAACCAGAAAAGGCTTTTCTGCCTCAGGCAGAGACCCTTACACGGAGTGAGGGGAAGGGAGGAGTTTAAAAATACTGAATTAGCATAACGGGGCTCATCCACGTGCAGCCTCTGTGCTGAGACCCTTGGAACACAAAGGACCTGAGTCACTTTGAGGGTTGGGGTGGAGGTAGAGATTCACTTTGTTTTCTTTTAGCTTTCAGGGGGTTTTGTTATCTTTGCTTTGGATTTGGGGTGTTGTTGTTGTTGTTGTTGTTGTTGTTGTTTGCTCCTCTCCTAATGTGTCTGGCTAAGGCCACAGCCTGAAAACCTTGAGTTTCTCCCAGACGTGATAGCACAGCCTGCACTTATCTATAAACACTCCTCCAAGCGCTTTCATAAGTCCCTGAGTCCTTCCAATCAATTTACTTCTGAAGTATCTCTAAACGCATTAAGAGGGTTACTTCATTTCTAGAGATTTCCTAATTCAAATCTCCAACAACTCTCACTGTAACCACCAACTGCAGAAGTTTCTTCATTGTTTCTAGCTCTCCTCTCCAGCTCAATCCAATATGTCATGGACCTTTCATCAGAATCACCTAAGACAGACCTGATCTTATCACATCCCCACGGAAAAACCCTCAGGGTCTCCCCATTTCTTAACTGATAAAGTCCAAACCCTCAGCACAGAGGCACAGTCTGTCCCAAGATCTTCTGCCTCCTTCCCTCTCTGGCCAGAATCCCTCTCCTGGCTTTGAGATACCAGAGAGTTGCCATTTTTCAATGGTGCCCAGCATTTTCGTTTTTCCATGCCTTTGTTTGTATGGTTCCCTCTGCTCTAATGCCTTCATCCTTATACCCCCATGTCTGACCAGCACTCTTTATATACCTTCAACTCCAGCTTAACTGTCCCTTCCTCTGGGAACCACAGCAACGTTTACAGGCAAAATGAATCCTTCCCGTCTGAATCCGTCTGCTCCCCAAACCCAATCCCCCTACTGTAAATTCTCATTGCTTTGGTCTTTACTGAACACTGTAAAAATATCATTTGCTTAAATAGTCTTTTATGAGATTATAAAATCCTCAAAGGTAGAAATGAAGTTACACACATAATTTGACACATAATGATGTACTGCCTCAAACTGTTTCCCTTTTTCTCATGTCTTCTTCCATCTTAGAATGTAAATTTCTTGAGGAGTTAAATCCTTCTCTTCCTCCTTCACTTTTCCAACCCTTACTCTTGTGATGAACCTAATTTATCCTTTTATCTGTAGAAGGATAGATTAGATCACCTACTGGGTTGTATCTTGATGTAACATTTGGTAATTCTGAGAGCAAACAGGAGGAACCCAAGAAATACATCATACTGATTACACAAGGGCTGCTTAGGTGGTATTTATACTTAGGAATTGAATAGTAATTACCTTTTTTAAGTAGGAAAGAGGCATAGAATCAATGAAGATCCTCCTCCTGCATGCTCCTGGTTATTGATGATTTACTACGTGCCCGACACTAATCTAGACACTGGGGATACAGCAGAAAATGAAACAAAACCACACAAAGGCCTTGCCGTCTGTGGAGCTTGCAATCCAGGTGGGGAGACAGAAAACAAAGACGTACATGGTACCGTCAAGGGGCAACGATTCTATGAACAAAAATACCACACTCCCACTGTTAACAGTAACAACGACGATATAAACCTGGTGACGAGCTACAGAGCGGTGAAAGGCAGTGATGTTTAGGAATGACAATCAGAGAAGGCTCTCAAAGGGGCTGCTAACGTGTGCAGGAAACACTGCTGTGGGTCCCCAAGACTATCCTCACCGCTGTCTTAGGAGGAAGACACTACAGTGTGGTTACAGCCCAGAGCTTTGCCAAGAATGGGGCAGACCGGATTGTTTACCTGATAAAGGGAAAACACTTAAGAAGGTCAGTGGAGAAACACATAAATGCGTAAACAAATTATGGTATAGTCATCATCTGTTCCAAAAGAGAACCTCTTATTTTATCTCTCATCATAAATGGTGGTTTGAAGATGTTGTTTAAACCTGGAGAATCTCTGACTCAATAAAATATGAGCCACAAACTATACATACGTATGATCTCATCTGAATTAAAGTTATAATTATGTATGTGTGTGCACAGAAAGTATACTAGAAGGAACATCACAAAATAGTAATAGTGTCTCCAGCTGGTAGAATTACAGGTGGATTTTATTTTCCTCCTTATCCTTTTTAATATTTTTAACAGTTTCTACCTCAAGCATGTCTCACTTATACTTTTTCATTTTACTTTTTTTTTAACTTGTGCTAAGACGCTTGAGATACAACATTTTAACAAATAAGTGTACAATGCAATATTGTTAACTACAGGCACAATGTTTCATTTTACTTTTAATTTTCATTTTAAAAATGATATGTGTGCATTAAAAATACTTCAAATAAACCAAAATAAAATAAAATAAAATAGCAGAGATGTGCAGAAGGTAAAAAATAAACATCTCCCCTGCCCTTACCCACTGGTTTCTCTCCTCAGAGCTTTCACACTAACAGTATCTTTCAACAGGCTTTTCCATAGCCTTAGAAAATATTTTATGCAGGTCCAAACATATACATATATTCTTTTCCCCCCACAACTGGAATTATAATATATATACCATTATATAAGTTATTCTTTTGTTATTGATTTAGAAAGACTTAAATACATTTCTATGTCACAACACAAAGAGATGCCTCATTCTTTTTTCAACCACTGAGTAGAATTCTTTTTTTTGGTGTCCTATATTTTACCTAAATGGATTGTTGCCAATGCTTTGCTATTGCAAACAGAGCTGCAAACAGCAACTGCCTGCGGTTCAAGGGTGTCTCCAGCCAGCAGGGTTATCTGATGTTCGGGGCATCCGAAGACAGACCAGCTCAGGGGTGGCCCACTGACCTGGCTTCGTGGAGGCTGAAGTGTCTTCTGCACTCATTTCTAGGTTAAGAGATTATTTCTCAGAGCCCTTCAGCTCTAGAGTCATTTCTGAGATGGGCTGGAGGGTCTGCTGCCGTCAGGAGCAACACACACACACACACACACACACCCCTGGCAATACTCTCTCCTGGTTTGCCCTGGGCACAGGCCCTGTCTTCTCTGAGTCCCCTGATTGCCTCCTTTCTTCCCATCTTTAGGCTGAAACCACCCACCAGGTTGGCCTTCACTTTCAGACTCGAAGACCCACACTCTGGGGTTTGGGGTCTGGCTTTTCGGGCAGCCATGGAGGAGCCAGATCACCCAACGCAGATGCATGGGGAGTCCCGATGGGGTGAACCCTAAGCAGTAAGAAAAGAGAGATGAGTAGACGGGAAAAAAAACTCCCCCAACTTTGTCTCTTCTGCAGACAACTAGGAGGCCCAGTTCTTCCCTCAGCTCTTCCTGAGACGTCCTGCCTGAACTGCCCACCCAGCCAGCCACCAGCTGAGTCCCTCTGTACTTTGTTGGGAAACAGCAGCCAGTGAGGAACCACTGTGTTGCTTCACAATTTTCCTGGCCTTGCCTTCTCTTTATTCCTCACCCACAAGTCCTGGGACCTGCCAAATAAAGTGTCAGCACTTTATTTTTGCCTCAGGCTGCTTTCTAGAGGACCTAGGCTAAGGAATACATTAAAAGAAAAAACAAGCCTTTTTTTTTTTTTTTTTTTTTAAATAAAACCACCGCCCTATAAGGTGGCTTTAGGAAGAATTCTCAGAAATAGATAAGGTCCTGTGTGTGTGTGTGCGTGTATGTGTGTGTTTGTGTGTGCATGCACATGTGCGCCCATACACACATATGAGTGTAAGACAAACTTTAATACCTCTTTTTCATTAAAAAGTAATAAATTCTGGTCATCACTGTTTAAGCAATAAAAGAATCAAGGCTGCAAAAAAAAAATCCTTGTACAAACATACATATCTTTTCTTATGCAGACACATGTGTTATTATATACATATTTAATTTGGTGCATGTTGTGAATTACCCAGAGGATAATTTCTAATAGTGAAAATACTGGGTCAAGAGATATATGCATTTTTTTATTGTGATAGGTGTTATTAAATTGCTCTTTAAAATTTTTACATAATTAGGGCTTCCCTGGTGGCACAGTGGTTAAGAATCCACCTGCCAATGCAGGGGACACGGGTTCGAGCCTTGGTCCGGGAAGATCCCACATGCCTCAGAGCAACGAAGCCTGTGCACCACAACTACTGTGCCTGCACTCTAGAGCCCACGAGCCACAACTACTGAGCCCACGCGCTGCAACTACTGAAGCCCGCACACCTAGAGCCCGTGCTCCACAACAAGAGAAGCCACCACAATGAGAAGCCTGCACACCGCAAGGAAGAGTAGCCCCCACTCACCACAACTAGAGAAAGCCTGCATGCAGCAACAAAGACCCAATGCAGCCAAAAATAAATGATAATAAAATAAATATTTTTAAAAATCTTAAAAGAGAAAAATTTTCACATAATTAGCTCTTCACCATAGTGGATTACTCTTTCCCCAAATCCCTCGCCTATACTGAGTCTTATCAAAATTTTAATCAATTGGGTGGTTTTGACAATTCCTACTGGCATTTTTATTAGGTCTCTATTACTGTGTAGATTAATTTAGGATTGACGCTGTGATAATTGCTATCTAAGAGCAGAGTATGTACATTTTTAATATCTTCAGTAGAATTGTAAGGTTGTCTTCATATAGGATAGGTATTTTCTGTTATGGTAGTTAGGTCTGTTAGACTACAAGGGATCATTCCTTCCATTACACTTTCTAAATATTTTCTATTTGTACATATTAATTTGGAAACCAGCTACTATTCTGAATGTTCCTATTGCTTCTAGAAATGTTTCAGTTGATTCTCTTGGAATAAAGCTATATTATCTACTAATAATGATAATTTTGCCTCCTCTATTCCAAAACAGAACCTTATTTTATCAGTCATTAATTAACTAATTCCACAAAAAATGGAGTTTCTATTGTATGCCCAGTGCTGGGCTAGGCTATGAATCTAAAATGTTTGGATACTATTTTCAGAACTGTGTTCACTATAGCGTGCAATAATACACTTTCTGGTCTTTTTCATTTAATTTTCATAGAATAAGTAGTGTTTTTGTGCTTCACTATTAAATGTGAAATGGTATTTGCTTTGAAATATACACATTTTTATCAAGTGGAGGATATATTAATATATACCTATCTATTATGAGAATTTTTATTAAAAATACATGTTGAATTTTGTCAAATGCCTTTTTAGCATTAGAATGATCACAATATGTTTCTTAACCAACTAGTATGGCTGATTATATAATATTAATCCCATTTTACAACTATTTTTGCATTTCTTCTCTGTTGAAATGTGCTGCTAGATTCTACTTACCAATATTTCAAGTCCCGTTGTAATTTTAATGTAGTAATTTATTCTATGTGCTAATATTTTGTGCAGGATCTTAGCATAAGTGAGATCTGTCTGTAGTTTTTAAAATGACTTAAATGATAAGAAAAGCATGCACTCCCTGAGAGTAAAAAACACATCAGTTTCGTATTCTTGTGTCTGCAGAATCCCGATGTGAGAAGGAAACAAGAACAGCAGGAGAAGGCTCACACTCTCTACCTGAAGTCTTGGCTTGGTGTTGCTCTATGAGATTATCCATGAACCTGAATGCAGTAAAATAGCCTCACCTTTGATTTGCCAAGATGTAAGGGCTAATCACCAAGAAGTAATGCACACAGCGTAAAGCTTGACAGCTTATGTTTGTAGTCAACCAGACCTGGGTTCAAGTCCTGACGTTGTCATTTCAGGCTCTGTGACCTTGGAAAAGCCCTTAAAGTTTCTTGTTCTACAAAATGGGAACTATCACTCCAGCCAATTTATAGGGCTGTGATGAAGATGAAATATGGTAAAGCACATACAGTGGTTAACACAGCACTCGGTGTGTTGATATGCTTGACTAATTTAGCTATTAATAACGATTAATAAATGGTTATTGCTATTCTTCTACATAATCATCTAAAGGAAGTTTAAAGAGTTCTGAAATCCACATGCTATAGGTACCCTGACACCGAAACACTTATGCCTTCATCCTCTGACCCACCTTGGTTAACCGTATCTCAAGGAGCAGGTCACAAATTCAGTACTAAGGCATTCTGACTCAGTAAGTTTCCAAATTTATAGAACATTGTCCTTCGCTATGCTCTATGATAACATCTTTCTCTGTCAGAAATTGAAGCGCTTTTGACACAACACTACACAGAAAAACAAGGTGATTAAATCAATAAATGTTTGAAACACACACACAGCTTTTCTGCCTAAATTAACTATGAGATTACTTCATGCCTACAAGTGGCAATTGAGTTGACATGGGGTATGGATTTGGCAATGGTCATAGCTGACATCATAGTCAGTTTCAGCTAATCAGGCTGTTCTTCAAGGGACTAAAACAAAAATGGAGTCCTTTCTGAATTTTCAGATACTTGTCTTTAATCACTGACACACCTTGCTTAGTGAATTCCACAGATGTCAGTAAAGCTTAGAAATGTTATTTCTCTCTTCCTAGCTGACCCTGAAAAGAACCTAACAGAGTGGCCACTTACATATGGTTTTCTAGAAACACAATTGAAGTTCTAGGTCTGGGCTCCACTGAAGTGGCCAAAAGCAAGGTTTCAAAAAAGAAAGGAGGTGGAGGAGATGGGGGGGGCGGGGCGGGTGATTCGCACTCTTAATTTCCTACTCCCTGAATGCACTAGTCTCTACCTGGAGCTGCAGCCAGTCTTGAACCGTAGAGACCATCAGGTTTATATAAATACAGCTGCAGCAACTAGGGATTCTAAGCATCTGACCAAATGATGATAAATTCTCTGAAAATAATTTTTAAGGCCTGCATAGACCATTGCATTGGGTATGTTTAAGGATGGCCCCAGGTCAATCCAAGTCTTTTATGAAACAGCTCCTGGCACGACTTAGGACTGTTCATTTCTATCCTGTCTTGCATTAGAATAATCAAATTATACACTAAGCTACTGAAATGAATGCATATGCACTAGGATACTCTAAACAGAATTGGTAAAGTGGCAAAATTCTGCCTCCTTATATTCATCTGCTGTGCTAAGAATGTGGCCAAAGGTCCCATGCTGACCAGACACAAGGGTTCCTGTATCAAGTAAATGTGTAACAGAGGGAAACAAAGACAGCTCCAAAGTACAAAGGATTTCTTGTTTAAACATAAAAAAACACAAAATTTTCTAAGCGAAATTACAGTGAAAAATTAAGTATGCTGTATATATATGTATATATATATACATATATACACTAAAGTATATTTGTATAAATGGTGTTTTTATAAACAAAAGACAGGAAGGCAATAAAATAAAACATTAATAGTGAATTGTGATATGATGGATAGTTTGGGTTATTTTCTTCAAACTTTAGCATTCTACAATTCAAGTTTTCTACAAGGAATCTGTATTACTTTTATAAACAGAAACATATACAAAAAGAAAGTAGGAATTTTTTTAAACTTAGATTTGTAATGCAAACAGCTGGAACCAGCACATATTTAAAAGGAAACTCTTATACACTGTTGGTGGGAATGTAAATTGGTGCAGCCACTATGGAAGACGGTCTGGAGCTTCCTCAAAAAATCAAAAATAGAACTACCATATGATCCAGCAATCCCACTTCTGGGTATTTATCCAAAGAATACAAAAATACTAATTTGAAAAGATATATGCACCCCTATATTCATAGCAGCATTATTTACAATAGCTAAGATAGGGAAACAACCTAAGTGTCATTGACAGATGAATGGATAAAGAAGCTGGTATATATGTATAATGAAATATTACTCAGACATTAAAAAGATGAAATCTTGCCATTTGCACACAATATGGATGAAACCACAGGGCGTTATGCTAAGTGAAATAAGTCAGATAGAGAAAGACAAATACTGTACGATTTCACCCATATGTGGAATATAAACAAACAAACGAAAAACAAAATAAATGAACAAACCAAACAAACACGTAGATACAGGAATAGAGTAGCGGTTACAAGATGGGAAGGGGTACAGTGGGGAGGAGGGGAGGAGGGCCAAGTGGGTAAAGTTGACCAGTGGTATGGTGACAGATGGAAACTAAATTTTTGGTGGTAAGCATGCCAGAGGGTATACAGAAGTGGAACTACAATGTTGTACACATGAAACTTATGTAATGTTATAAACCAATGTGACTGCAATAAAAATTTTAAAAATAAATAAAATTTAAAAATAAACGCAGACTTAAAATTAACACTCCCTGCTGAGCAGATCTGACCCTGATCCTAGGCCATCTCTGCATCCTGTCTGGGATGGGGCAGAGGCTTTGGCTGAGAGATACTGGGAAGTCTGCTGCAGCTGGTGGTTCCAGTCACCCTCCTAGTCCTGGGACAAAAAACAGGAGAATACAGGTGTTCCTGTTTGGTGGTCAGAGAACACTCAAGTTGAAAGCGATGACATGTCAGCTCTATTGAAAGAACACAGAGTCACACCTCCTGAGCTGTCTCATTCTGCAATTAGTGATGATGTGCCATTAGAAGCCAGCCTCACAATTATTAAATAAAGCAAAGATGCTGAAAACAAAACAAAGTTTATCATCTACAACAAAGAAAAAGAGCTGATAGAATCATGGACCACACTCCTAACTCTTCTGATACTAGAGATATGAAAAAGTACTGCTCAGCTGGAAGACAGGAAGCAGCCTGTTACTATGCAAAGAAAAGGGGAAACTGCAAAAAAAGGATGAGAGAAGAAGGCACATGGATGAAAACTTATATTTGTGGTCAGAAAGAGCAGGAACTGGTGTAATACTTGACATTCAGGGAAGCGTTTGCCTCCTCTGAGGCAATGGTTGGATATTTTGAGGAAATATGAAAAACGCATTTTTTCATATTTGTAACTGGACCAACGAAGGAAGGAATATTTGCATGTGGAAGGAGATGGACACTGACCAGTCTGCAGCATAGCCTGGCTCTCATGTACTGCTTACCAGAGAACTCACCACTGACAGTTGGGAAGAAAAGGCATATTCAGAAAAATAGTACTGAAAAATCTAGGAGTTGCAAAAGAGGTTTGTCCAAGTGCTCATAGTGTCCACTGTAGTACTTAAAGAAGCTGCCCTCAACAGCCAAGTTGCCTGGGAACTGACCACCCCAGAGAAAGCCTACTGACTTGGTTTATCAGTCAAATCATCCGGGAGCAGAAACAAGAGATCACCAAAGTGTGCACATCTCCAGTCTATAAGTATAGTCTACAGTATGTCAAAATATCCCAAATTGTCTTTGCCAGTCTCTTTTTCTTAGCTGTTTTTAGGCATGAATTTTCACCCACACAGCTCATGCCATTCCCTTGGAAGGAATTCACTAAGATTTTCATTGTATATTCATTATACTTGGGTGCACACTGAGTCAACATTTATTAGATGTCTCTGCATTTGATGATTTCAATAGATATTTTTAGCATTTAAGAAACAAATGTCTTTTTTTATGAATTTTTTTTTCTTTTTTTTTGTCTGTGCTCGGTCTTCGTTGCTGCGCGGGGGCTTTCTCTAGTTGTGGCGAGCGGGGGCTACTCTTCGTTGCGGTGCACGGCCTTCTCATTGCAGTGGCTTCTCTTGTTGCAGGGCACAGGCTCTAGGTGTGCGGGCTCCAGTAGTTGCAGCACGCGGGCTCAGTAGTTGTGGTGCACAGGCTTAGTTGCTCCACGGCACGTGGGATCTTCCCGGACCAGGGCTCAAACCCGTGTCCCCTGCAGATTCTTAACCACTGCGCCACCAGGGAAGTCCCAACAAATGTCTTTAAATTAAAAACTTATTTTCCTAGTCTGTCCTATTCTAGCCATTAGAGCTTGCCCCTAAAGGATTATAGTCTTTTCCTTCTTCAGGTTTTGATGGCTTCTGTACCCCTCTTATGAAATATTGTATTTTACCTTTTATTATTGTTAGTAGTTATTTCCTTCATCTGGGTGAAAGCCATTTAAGGCAAGATTTGTCTTATTTGTCTTTGTATGATCTCTAACACTTAACAAGTGGTAGGAACTCTGGAAATATGTGTTGAGCTGAATTAAATATAATTACTTGGCATAAATGACAGGAGTTGTACTGTCCTAGATAATTGGTACAAAATATCCAAAATTGCATTCATTATATCGCTCAAATCCATCACTCAAAAGCCTGCTTATTGCCCTGAATTTCAGATAATGAATGTCACCAACCATGTCTCAGATGCCCGTCACCTCATGAATTCTCTCCTTTTACAGTCTCTCCCCTCTCTTCTCTGTCTGACTATAGGTCCATTATTTCATAACAGTCTCTGTTTAAGCCGCTCCTGATTTCTCTTATTCCCATCTGGCAAATCCTTCTCACCACTGCCAAGGTAACCTTCCTAACCCAGGTAAAATCTTATTTTTCTTCCTCAAAAACCTCAAAGCACTCTCAGGTACCCAAAACCTAAATGGCTTCTCCCGACGCCCTCTACTCTGATCTCAAGCCGGGCCTAACTTTCCAGCTTTCAGCTCCACAAGGCCCACACTCTGGCCACCTGGGTCAGTGACCTGCTCCCAAAATTTTACACACTTTCTTCACTCTCTGTTGCCTAATTATTTCCCTAAAATTTCAAAAATTCTTCTGAAGCTCAGATTTATGCAGACTCAAGTTTAACAGAAACAGGTAAAAGGGAGGTACCTGAAACTTCTTTAGCTATTAGAGGTCACGCATTTCTTTTGCAATAAGAGGGCAGAAGAACTGAAGCTATAAGCAGAGACACTCAACATCATCCCTACAACATATACCATATGGGTGTCAAACTCCTGGAAAGCAAAAAGGTGATGATACATTTTGACTCTGGAAGGGAAGGGCTTTTTGTCTGTTTTGTTCCCTGATCTCCCAAGAGCCTCAAGCAGTGCCTACCACATAGTAGAAACTAAATAAATACCTGTTGAATGAGGAAATATATCAGGAGGCATATTCAGTATGGAAGAAATTGAGGACAAAGAGGCATTTCGTGTGCTCCCAGTCTGTACCTGGCAGTGCATGGACAATGGGGATGGAAATGGGCAAAGGAAGCCAGGCCCTGCCCACGAAGAGCTTATAGCCCAGAGAAGGCGACCAGCACAGGGGGACTATTCAGAATAACTCAGGTGGGGAGTTTTAATGTTAGACTGTGGTCTCCCCAACCATCAGAGAAGAAAGTTGACTAAACCCTCTCCAGTCCCTGGGCCCTTCTTGTCTGAAATATGCCGTTGACATTTCCCACATGAAAGTTCCAAGAGGCGCAGGGCTGTGCCCTCTCACCTTTGTATTCCTTGCAGTAGCCAGTGCCATTCCTTGCAACTAATTGTTGCTTATTATCTTTTTTTAAATTGAACTGATTGCAATTGTCTAATTTTAAAAACAGAAATAAAATTAGAGATAAAGAAGAAAACCTCTCTGCACATTATAGTAAAAATATATAAATTGGGAGATCGGGATTGACATATACACACTACTATATATAAAATAGATAACTAATAAGGACCTACTGTACAGCACAGGGAACTCTACTCAATACTCTGTAATCGCCTATATGGGAAAAGAATCTAAAAAAGAGTGGATATATGTATATGTATAACTGATTCACTTTGCTGAACACCTGAAACTAACACAACATTGTAAATCAACTATACTCCAATAAAAATTTTTTTAAAAATCATCACACACACACACACACAAAAGAATAGGATGTCACCAATAAATAGATCTCAGTGTATGATGTGAGGCAACACAGAACAGAAAAGGCAGAAAACCTTGCACATTCAGAAAATGAATAGCTTCTTTGGGGAAATTGCTTAGCAACTTTGTCTTGACCTCCTCAAAAATAATGAGAATAATCGAACTACTTCACAGGGTTGAGAGAAACTAATCAGATAATGGATGTGAACTTGCTCTCTAAGTATGAAGACGTTCACAGACATTAGTTAATACTATTACCACTGATCAGTTCCCCGTGTGTGGCTGCAGATCCCTCGCACCTCTGCTGCCTTCTTCCCTAAACTAGTTAGTCACCCGGGTAGAGTATGGAAGAATTTTGTCTTATATCCACTAACCTCCTTAGATTTAAACTATTGGCTGTCTCACATTTAGGATTCAACAGGTAGCTAAAATCGGGTTTACTGCTGTTGGAAATGTTTATTGATTAATGAATGTGGGGAAAGAAAAGAAAGTCAGGAGAGATTAAAAAAAAGTATGCATACTTTTGGTTCAATATGATATACCAAAAATAAGAGAATTATTCAAAGAAGGAAAAAATATGTTCACAAAGATATTTATTGCAACATTAACTTACAACAGTGGAAAAGAATGACTTTCCTCTCCAGCTGTAGCAGAGCTGTAAAGGCCCTGCTGTCCTCTAACCTCAGGATGACTGCTTTTGGTAAAGCAAACTGTATAATGAGGTTCTTGAGCTCACCCCCCAGTGCAGTTGACCCTCAAACAACACAGGTTTGAACTGCATGGGTCCACTTATATGCGGATTTTTTTCAATAGTAAATACTATAGTACTACCGATCCGAGGTTGGTTGAATCCGAGGATGAAGAGGAAGCTTGGATACAGAGGGCTCACTGTAAAGTTACACTCGGATTTTGGACTACGGGGCATCAGTGCCCCTAACATGCTCATTGTTCAAGGGTCAACTGTATTTTGAATTCAGTAGGTTTGGTTCAATGCCTAGAAATTTGCATTGAGCACCAATGGTGTAGGCAATGGCTGTGGTACCATCATTTAATGGACATTTTATAAAAGATAATGTAGCAATAGAAAAACATTATCATTAACTAGGAGGTTAAGGAAAAGCAGAATCAGGGACTTCTCTGGTGGTCCAGTGGATAAGACTCCATGCTCCCAATGCAGAGGACCCGGGTTCGATTCTTGGTCGGGGAACTAGATCCCGCATGCATGCTGCAACTAAGAGTCCGTGTGCTGCAACTAAGAGTCCACGTGCCGCAACTAAGCCCTGGCGCAGCCTAAATAAATAAATATTAAAAAAAGAAAAAGCAGAACCAAAATTGCACAACTGTGTAAAAGTTGTATGTTCATGTTGACGAGGTACAGGATCAATTTTAAAGAACAATTTGATTTGTTAATCTAGAATACTGAGAGTGAATTATTGTCTTCCTTTTATTTTGAGGGCTGTTGCTTAGCTGATTTTAAAATCTGTACTTGTTAAAACCAATATGTGGATTTGGGAATTTATGAACACTTTACAAAACAGAAGCAGCCAAAAACGATGGCTTCTGCCTTTCCCATTAACGTTCTAATTAATGTTAGTATGTAAATACTTACATGATTTTAGGAAGATAGCTTAGACTTGTCAACAAAGGCACAAGAAACACACAGAACCATAACCATTAACCTCTCTCATAAAAATCAACAACAACAGTTACTTCTACCACAAATTTAGAAACCAGAAATGTCCACACCAGGACAATTTAGTGTGCAGACACTATAATCACATTACATATAATACCACTGGGGCTTTCTCAGAACCATCCAAAAGATTAAAGAACCTTGACATTTATATGACATAGTTATTGCTAGAATAAAAGGTTTAGATGATCTCTTAATCCCTTAGCATCTGTAGTTGAAATGCATTCTCTGGCATTACAGATAAGAAGAAATGAGTCAAGAAACTTGTTAATTTATAAAATAGTGATTTTTCATAGTCTCCTGTTTGGAGCCATATCTGTATAGTTAATCTCAGACAATCGAAGCATTTAATAGATGAGTACTTCTTCCCCTTGCCTCTTCGTTTCCCTGGGAAGGTGTGTTATGCTCACATTTCCCATTGAAGTGGGAATTGATGGATGCTAGAATCATTACCAAGTTAAGTTAAACCAATTGTTACTTAAGAGATTAAGGCCAAAGCAGATCCTCCTCTATTTTCAGATAACTACCTCTAATTCTTACTTGGTCAAGAGCAAACATAGCCATGGAATGTCTTAAATATAGTGGAGGACAGAAATAGAGCTTTCTTTTCAGAACTGACAAAAAGGAATAATTCACACTAGAAACTCAATTACTTATGATATCTAAAAACATAATGCGAAGTCCTAGCCATGATCTGGCCATTACAGTAGGAGTTAAGGGTAAAGTCCCATCAAAGATACTATTTTCACTGGGGTTAGGATATGGGAATTTGGATGGTATTAAAAATATACTCCTTCACCCCGTACCAGCAACAATGCTGGAGACAGTTGGTCCAGGGACTGACTTTTGATAACTATTGGAATGGTCAGACCAGGATATAATCTTAGGTCTCACAGAGATCTTTAAAAAGAACTAAACTACACTAATTGAAAAACAGCAATAAATATAGATACATAGGTTTTTTAGCAGTTCTATTATGCTTCTGATTTCATTTGGGCAGAGAATGACCCTGCATTGTTTTATAAAGTACTGAATTCATATTCTAGGTGTATAGATTTTTTTTCCCCAGTGAGCTTGGGTTTTCCCTGCTTATATTCCCAGGGTCAGAGTCAGCTTCAGCCCAACCCAGGTGAAATTTTACTTCTGGAAATGCTTACCAGGCTGGACCTGGTGTCCAGCCTCAGTGATGGCCATTCTTAATCTGCGGCAAACCCAAAGAGCTGGGCTGTTTCCTAAACTGTGTAGAAGGCTGTAAGGATGTGTTGGGGCCAGGCTCAAATCCCTGAGGATCCACGAGATCAGCCCTGCATCAGTTCTGGATCTTGTATCTCCCACTGGCTTCTCTGAGCGTCAGAAAATGTGGAACAGTTGAATTTGTCTCCGACCGCTGTCTTGCCACCTTCTCCCATACACTTTGTCCTTGGGCCCAGTGCACATTCTAAGTTTGGGTCAGTACTTGCCTGTCTTCCGGGTGGTTGAAAACCTCACAAATAGGACAATGTTGGACACATGAAGGCAACCATTCTCCAAGAACAACGTTCTTCAGCTGGTGACAGTGCAACTTTGGAAGAGTGGGTTTCTATACTTGAGGTATCAGGGAGTCATAACAAATGAAACTTCTCACAGTTTTATATAAAAGATCAAATATGTGGCACTGGTAGAAATAGCCCCAAAGCTCGAGCTTCTCTGCAGAAGCCAGAGCAGATGGAAAGCATCACCCTGATCACAATGGAAAAAATTTCATACCTGTGATTAACTTTACCTGCGCCTCACCTATGCCTCTCACCCCACTCTCGCCTCAGATTAGAAAGCTCTTCACACACAGTACCCATGTGATCCCACAATTAAGGAACACCATGCTGGGCTTACTGCCAACTTATCCCATTACAGTAGAGATAACATTATCTCTAGAAGGTTCTCACTTCAGCCACAAAGAAAGCCCTTCCCAGATTAAATCTTACTGTGCATCCCTCCCCACTCCCCAGGCTTTTCCTCATATGCCTTTTTATACAGAGCGTATTCCACCAAATCCTAAATTCTTGGGTTCATCATTATCTGCTACCCTCTTACCCTCCTTGTAAAGCAGACTTCCTGGTGCCACAGACATTAGTGAAACCTTCATCTCAGAAATTTACTCATCCATCCCCAGGGTTCCCAATTGTTTAACCCAGTGTCATCCAATAGAACATAATGAGAAAGCCACTTATGCAATTTTAAATTTTCTAGTAGCCACATTTTTAAAAAATTCTATTTATTTTTTGGCTGCGCAGGGTCTTCGTTGCTGTGCGCAGGCTTTCTCTAGTTGCTGCGAGTGGGGGCTACTCTTTGTTGTAGTGCATGGGCTTCTTGTCGTGGTGGCTCCTCTTTGCTGCAGAGCACGGGCTCCAGGCATGCGGGCCCAGTAGTTGTGGCATGCGGGCTCAGTAGTTGTGGCTCACGGGCTTAGTTGCTCTGCAGCATGTGGGATCTTCCAGGACCAGGGATCAAACCCATGTCCCCTGCATTGGCAGGCGGATTCTTACCCACTGCGCCACCAGGGAAGTCCTGGTAGCTACATTTTTTAAAAGTAAAAAGGAATAAGTGAAATCAATTTTTAAAAGTGTATTGTGGTAAAATTTCACCATTTTAACCATTTTTAACTGTACAATTCAGTGGCATTAAAGTTCTTACACAATGCTGTGCAACTATCAGCACTATCCATTTCCAGAACTTTTGCATCATCCCAAACAGAAATTCTGTATTCATTAAACACTAACTCCCCACCCCCACTTCCCCTAGCACCCCGGTAATCTCTATTATACTTTCTGTCTCTATAAATTTGACTATTCATATAAGTGGAATCGTATAATATGTCCTTTTGTGGCTGGCTTGTTCCACTTAGCATAATGTTTTCAAGGTTCATCTCCGTAGTGGTGTGTGTCAGAATTTCATACCTCTTTAAGGCTGAATAATATTTCATTATATATATCGCGTTTTGGTTATTGATTCCTCTGTTGATGGAAATTTGGGTGTGACCATCTTTGGGCTATTATGAATAATGCTGCTATGAACACTGGTATACAAGTATCTGTCTGAGTCCCCATTTTCAGTTCTTTGGGCATATCCCAGAATTAGTGAAACTAATTCTAAAAATATATTTTACTTAACCTAATATATTGAAAATATTACAATTTCAACATGTAATCAGTAGGAAAACATGAGATACTTTACATTATTTTTACATTATTTTTTTGTACGGGGTTTTCAAAATCCAGCGTATTTCTTCTCAATTCAGATGATAAATTTTCAACAAAAAATTGATCTCTGTTTAGATTTCATAAAATATATATTTGAAAAAGTAGATTCACACGCCCACATTGTTCCAAATATACTTTAGAATATGTAAATTAATTAAAATTAAATAGAATTTAAAATTGAGTTCCTTAGTCACATTTCAAGTGCTAAATACCCACGTGTGGCCAGTGGCTCCCATACTGAAGAGCACAGGTCTAACCAACTGAGTAGAAACACCTCTTTTTGGTACTATACAATCCACTCCATCCTACCTTACTCAGCCTGCCTCCCACTATTTCCCAACAACTGATCCTGATCATTAACTCGAGAAATATTTATTGAGCACTGACAATGTGCTAACCACTGGATATAACGGGAAACAAATCTATGTCTGCATGGAGCCCAAAACCAGGTGGGGCCAGCAGACATTAAAAACAAGTAATTGCATAAATACATATACATATATATGTATATACACACACACACATATTTATAGTTATAAACCTTATGGAAAAAGAGGGTGTGATGACAGGACAAGCAGATGTCAAACAGAATCACATGAATAACAATATCTTAAAATTTTTGATAAGTATCTGGAGAAAAAACAGATCTGATGGGAGTTATAATAGTGGGCTTTATGTAGAAAAGAAGCTTCTCAGAGGAAGCAACTTGAAGCTGAGAAGGAAGGACAGATGAGCTGGGGAACTGGGTATAGAAGAGAGGCAGGGTAGTAAAGTGACAGGCAGAGGGTCAGCATGTGTGAAAGGCCTGGGGTGAGAAAAAGTTTCGTCTCTGAGAAACAGAGATGAGGAGAATGGTGCAAGTGTAGACAGCGGGGCCCCAAATGGGTACATAAGCAGGACTCAGTGTAGACAGTGGGGAGGATGGGCAGGTAAGCAGGACCCAGCTTATGCAGGTTTTTATATCATAGTAAGGATTTGGGATTTTGTACCAAACGCAACGGGAAAGCTATTAAAGAACATTTAAGAAAGTTGGGCTGGCATTTCTTTTAAAGGCCACTTTGACTGGTGAAGAAAAGTCCCGACTCTGCAGCTTGGCTCTTAAAAGGGCCCTTCTTTCCTTCTTCAGCCTTTTGACCTATGCTGCTTGGTCAAAGCTGAACCATAATTCTTAGCTTGTATTTATCTACTGTCATTGTATGTACTGCCTTCCTTTACTGTTATTCATACACTCAGGTCACTAATGCACCTCACCCTAACTGTAATCTTTTCCAGCAGGTGGAAAAGCTTCTCACCCATCTTTGTGTGTCCACAGCCTGGAGTATGGAGCAGACAGACCCAGTCAATCTGTTAAATTGGATTGAGGTCAAAGTCTAATCATAGTTTGCTACTTTCTCCCTCCAAAAAGCATTCTGTGACCTAATTAACTCTTTGATCCAACTTTTCTGTACTCTGCTTGCCACAAAGAATGAAGTCCCTGAACAAGAGCTGGGCAGCCCTCCAGCATCCCGGCAGGCAATACTTAATTACAAAAAGGGGTTTTGTTTCAGGTCAGGCTAGGGTTACAAAAGACATCAGCCCATATGTGACCTAGCATTTCAGAGCTTCAAGGAACTCTCTTTCTCCCCTTCAAAGTTCTGGCACGAAAACTATGTACTTGACAGAGTTCTCAAGAAATGCAAACCCATCTCCAAGAAGTGCTTGCACACTGGGCTAGATGCACCATCCTTAGCTAAGGGTGACAAAAGCATTAGATTCCTTTCTACCTTCCATTTATTGTGGATTCCATGATCCGGGGGTAAGAAGTGTGGAAAGGGCCCAAACTCTGCGATACACAAACTGTGATCTTGGCCAGATTAATCTCTGAACCTGTTTTTTTTTTTTTTTGCGGTTCGCGGGCCTCTCACTGCTGTGGCTTCTCCCGTTGCGGGGCACAGGCTCCGGACGCGTAGGCTCAGTGGCCATGGCTCACGGGCCCAACCGCTCCGCGGCATGTGGGATCTTCCCGGACCGGGGCACGAACCCGTGTCCCCTGCATCGGCAGGCAGACTCTCAACCACTGCGCCACCAGGGAAGCCCTCTGAACCTGTTTTGACATCTAAAACAGGTGATAATACTTATTACTACAGACTGGTTAGGCGGACGAGGTGAGAAGTGAAAATATCTAGCAGCAGTTTGTGGTCAAACTGTTTTCTGTGCCTTAAGGTTTGGGGAGGGGGCAGAAGGGAGGGGTAGGAAGAAGGGAGTGACCTCTGTCACCAACAGAGAAGCCACCAGGTTTCCTCTTAATCCTTCCTGATGAATAAGACATTACGGTAGATAGCTCAGAAGAAAAAACAAAAGCCCATTTATGAAACATAGTAGGACAGATATTTTCAATATCACACAATTTTTGAAGATACAAAGAGTAAATATAATTTTACCTCTACAGAAGCAGCCTTTTGTTTTATCCCCACCCTCGGCAGCCTGGACGAGCATTAACAAAGTCTACCACTGCGGGCTAATTCCCGGATTATAAAAGATAACTGTGAGAGATGAGTAAGGACTTCAGGCTTCTCTCCACAGCCCTCCCCTAGCACCGCACTTGGGCTGAGCTGTCCAGAGCCACATTTTCCTGCTGCTTCATCTTCCCCTTTTCTCCTGCCCCACCCAGTTCCACCCAGGGGCGCGGCTCGGGACTGGGAGCTTCCTACGCGCCAATCTGGATGCTCTGGGCTCTAGGTCCGAGGGGCGTGGGACCACTGCAGTCAAGACCACTTTCCATTCTTCCCAACCACCCTCAGATCCCAGGACTCCTCCGTCCGGCCCGCACAGCTCTCCGCCCCCTCGCCCGGCGTCTCCCCACCCTCACCCAAGTGCCCGCCGGGTCAGCGCGAGGCCGAGGCAGGTCATTGCCCGGGACTGACCCAGGCCGGGCCCGAGAAAGGATGAGCGTGTGCCCGGCGTGGCCCCGCCCCATCGCCAGATGCGGAGCTGTGGGTGCGCGGTGATTGGCGGGCACGGCCGCTGGATGAATGGGGTGACCGCAGCGGGGGAGCGGGGCGGGGCCGCGGAGGGCGCCGAGCGGTGGAGCGCGGCCGGGCGCGGGGCCGGGGTGGCACCGCCCTGCGCCGCAGGCGGTTAACGGTCCCCACGCCCTGAGAGTGGAGGAGGGGTCCGGGGGGCGGGCTGTGGTCCCAGGGCCCGGCGTGGCTGTAGGGCCCGGAAGTGATGGGGGCCCCGGAGGTGTTGCGGTCCAGATTCGGGCGCTGGAGGTTGGAGTGGGGGAGGAAAAGCAGCGCCCGCCCCTCCGACCGGCGCTAAGGGCGTCCCCACTCCCTGAGGATCCCTCCTGGGCTCTCGGAGCCTGTTGGTGCAAAGATGGCCCGGAGCTCTTCAGAGGAAGAGCTATGACAGGAATCCATGTCCGGACACGCAGCATTTTTCCATCCCTCGACCAGCACCCTTTTCTGACTTCGCATTTTACATTGGGTCATCCAGCAAATATCTATTGAGCGCATACTTTATGCCTGGCACACCCCAGTGAACAAGGCGGACTTGTTTCTGCCATCACAAAGTCTAAAGCCTAATTGGGAAGGTAGGGATAAAAATAGCAAGCAAAACAGTCGCAGATTGTGTGAAGTGCTGTGAATTGAGCGTAAACTGGTGGCTGAGGGAAAGGAGGTGAGGAACTGATTTTAGCCGGGGTAATAGGAGAGACCTATCTGAAAAGGTGACTTTTAAGTTGAGACCTGCAAAAGGGGAGGTGGGCAGTTTTAAGTGGAGGGTATAGCCTTCGCAAAGGCCCTGCTGCCTGAAAACACTTTTCTCATCCTCTCCAATACCTGAATTCCTGTGGCACCTTTTTACCAAGTATTGTAGTTTTATTATCTCAATTCCTGGCACACACCAGGTCCCCAAAGAACATTCAGTAAATATCAACTTAGCATTAACTGAGCTGCAGATACCCTGCTAGGTGCCCAGGTTAATTTAAGAAGTGAATAGACTATTCATGAATGTTTCCTGAATATTCATTTTGTCTTTTTTGTGCTTGTCCTATATACTCACTGTAGCACCCTGTATCCCTAGTCTTTGGGAATTTTTCTTAATTTATTTAACCAGAACGCAACTTCCCAGGCTTTCTCACTTTCAGAGCTTAGTGACTTCTTTTTTTTAATTAAGTTATTTATTTTTGGCTGCGTTGGGTCTTCGTTGCTGTGCGTGGGATTTTTCTCTAGTTGCGGCTAGCGGGGGCTACTCTTCATTGCGGTGCACGGGCGTCTCATGGCGGTGGCTTCTCTTGTTGTGGAGCACAGGCTCTAGAGTGCAGGCTCAGTAGTTGTGGCGCACAGGCTTAGTTGCTCCGCGGCATGTGGGATCTTCCTGGACCAGGGCTCGAACCCGTGTCCCCTGCATTGGCAGGCGGATTCTTAACCACTGCGCCACCAGGGAAGTCCCGCACAACATTTTTAACTCAAAGCTTCTGTAGGTGAGGAATCGGGGCATCACTTACTTAAGTGGGTTCTCTGCTCTAGGGTTTCTCACAGACTACAGTCAAGATGCCCACTGGGCCTGTAGTCATTTCAAGGCTGCACTGGGTAAGGATCCACTTTGTTGGCAGGATTCTGTTCCTTGTAGGCTGTCATACTGAGGACCTCAGTTCCTAGCAGTCTATTGGCTAGAGGCCACCCTTAGTTTCTTGTTATGTGAGCACCTCCAACATGGCACCTTGCTTCATCAAAGCATGCAAGTCAAGAAGCTATATGGAGAGAGCCAATAAGATAGAAGTCACTTCTTTTCTACCTAATCTTGTAAATGTCATTCCATCATTTTTTCCCATCATTTTTGCCATGTTCTTTCTATCTATTAGGAGCAAGTTACTAGGTCTAATCCATGGACATGAATATCAGGTGCCAGAGATCATTCGTGGCACTTTCAGAAGCTGCCTACTGCATTATTAAAGAACATTAAACTGTTGAAATAAACTTGGGGCTCCAAAAGTCTTTCATGCATATCCTGAAACAGCCTACTATGTTTTATTTGCCGTCTTTATCAAGAAGAAAGTAAATGGTCTTTGAAAATCTGATTCAATAAACATTCATTGAATGCCTACTATGTATCTGGTATAGCATAATGCTAGAGGAACAAAGATAAATGACACATCTTCCAGCCTTGAGTTGGGGAAGAGAAGTAAAACCAAATAATTACAATATTAATATCATAAGTGATAAAACAAAGGCCTGTACAGAGTGCTCTGGTTACAGGGAGAATAGGAAAGAAACATTCTGTTCTAGGTTACATTCAGAAAGTAAAAAGGGTGGGAGGAGGTGGAGAGAAAAATGAAAAGACAATATATAGGTTAAGACTATGTAGAGGGCTTCCCTGGTGGCGCAGTGGTTGAGAATCTGCCTGCTAATGCAGGGGACACGGGTTTGAGCCCTGGTCTGGGAGGATCCCACATGCCGCGGAGTAACTAGGCCCGTGAGCCACAACTACTGAGCCTGCGCGCCTGGAGCCTGTGCTCCGCAACAAGAGAGGCCACGATAGTGAGAGGCCTGCGCACCGCCATGAAGAGTGGCCCCCGCTTGCCACAACTAGAGAAAGCCCTCGCACAGAAACGAAGATGCAACACAGCAATAATAAATTAATTAATTAATAAACTCCTACCCCCAACATCTTAAAAAAAAAAAGACTGTGTAGAAGTTAATCTTCCTGATTAGCAAAATGCACAAGTAATAACATATGATTGTACTTTTAACTTGCTAGACTTTAAACAATTTTATGTGTATAGGGTATCTGACAGTTTTTGTTTTTTGTTTTTTTTTTTGTTTTTCTGGCCGCACATGCAGCATGTGGGATCCTAGTGCCTGGACCAGGGATCGAACCCATGCCCCCTGCAGTGGAAGCATGGGGTATCTGACAGCTTTTTAAGTTGTATACCTGCGTCCATTCTGTTGAAATACATCTGATGGAGGGCAGTGCATCATTTAATCATTCAGATTAGAAGACAGTACTATAAAGTTATTAAACCTGAAAGAGAATTGACTGAGTGAACCTGACATCAGGGAATATAGGAATTAAAAAAAAAAAAAAGTGCTTCACCAACAGATGCCAAGCAATAGTTTGCAGAAATAATAGAACTGCAACATACACTTGTAGATTTCATTTGACACTTAAGATGCCACATTTACTCTCCGCAAAAAGGGAATTTGAGATTGTGAAAAGAAATGGCACCGACAGTTTTCGACATGTAAGAACATGTCTAATATTGCAGGTGTACAGGGCTTCCCTGGTGGCTCAGTGGTTAAGAATCCCCCTGCCAATGCAAGGGACACGGGTTCGAGCCTTAGTCTGGGAAGATTCCACATGCCGTGGAGCAACTAAGCCCATGCACCACAACTACTGAGCCTGTGCTCTAGAGCCCGTGAGCCACAAGTACTGAAGCCCGTGCACCTCGAGCCCGTGCTCCACAACAAGAGAAGCCACCACACTGAGAGGCCTGCACACTGCAACAAGAGAAGCCACCGCTCGCCTCTACTGGAGAAAGCCTGTGCACAGCAATGAAGACCCAACACAGCCAAACATAACTAAAATAAAATGAATTGCAGGTGTACAAAAGCAAGGTGTTTTATGACACGTTATGCATATAACTAATACATCACATAACCTAGAATAATTAAACCAATTATGGCTAATGTTTGGAAAACTTGTTTCATAAATAACAGAATTAGGGCAAAACATATTCTGTACTATATCACCAACTCCAAAATCATCTAGAGCACTTATAGAACACACTGCTCAACCAGGACATAGTCCACACAAGCATGTTCTTAACAACAGAACCATGTCACTACTCTTTGCCAGTTGCACATAGTTTTTAGCCAGAAGTTTGGTTATCATCTGCTTTTGTCTACTTCCTAGAATTCTTTAGCTCCTTCGTATGTTATAGAATGAAATATATCAATTGAGAAATTTCTCTTTCGATAACCAGCAAAGTAAAAGACACATTGAGAAGCTCTCCTGATTTAAGATCTTATCTTTGACAAAGCTCAGCCTGTAAAGAGGTTGAGGACTGAGACCTGAATTCAATCTTCCTTCTTCACTAACTGGCTTTGCAGCCTTGCGATGTCACTTAACCCTTCTGTGGCTCAATTTTCTCATCTCATTATGGTGCTGAAAGGATAAAAGGAGAGTGTATTGGGAAAGGCTTTAGAAATTTATAAGTAGTAAAAAGAAAAAGAACTGGTGCCAAATTTGACTTATCATCTAAATAAATATCATAACAGTCTCTATTTCAAGAGAAAGTGCTTGATATTCAAGATAACTGATGCAGGACTTCCCAGGTGGCGCAGTGGTTAAGAATCCACCTGCCAGTGTAGGGGACATGGTTTCGAGCCCTGGTCCGGGAAGATCCCACATGCTGCAGAGCAACTAAGCCCATGTGCCACAACTACTGAGCCTGTGCTCTAGAGCCCGCGTGCCACAACTACTGAAGCCCACGCACCTAGAGCCCGTGCTCCGCAACGAGAAGCCACCGCAATGAGAAGCCCGAGAACCACAATAAAGAGTAGCCCCCGCTCAACTAGAGAAAGCCTGCTCGCAGCAACGAAGACCCAACACAGCCAAAAACAAATTAATTTTTTAAAAAGGTAACTGATGCATTTATAGAAGAGTAAAACATCCCGAATTCATACCAATTTAAGACAATGGTATGTCTTTTTCATCGTAACCATAGTTATAGTCTTTCTTCTTTTTTTTTTTTTGGCTGCACCTCACTGCATGCTGGATCTTAGTTCCCCGACCAGGGATCGAACCCGTCATGACTTTTTTTTTTTTTTTTTTTGCGGTACGCGGGCCTCTAACTGTTGTGGCCTCTCCCATTGCGGAGCACAGGCTCTGGACGCGCAGGCTCAGCGGCCGTGGCTCACAGGCCCAGCCGCTCCGCGGCATGTGAGATCCTCCCGGACCAGGGCGCGAACCCGTGTCCCCTGCATCGGCAGGGGGACTCTCAACCACTGCGCCACCAGGGAAGCCCCTAGTCTTTCTTCTTTTATAGCACTTTAAAAAGGTTAAGTATTCTCTTGGAGTGTGTTAACTTTTCAGATTTTAACATTTCAGAAAGGTGGCAGGAAAAACTATCATTAATGGGGAACAGAAAAATATTACCCATTGACAGTAATTTTTTAAATTATTGTAGTTGTTATTTTCTTTCTCTTAGACTTAATTTTTGGCCAAGGGTTTCCTAGTAAAAGCATATCTTACTGACCTGCATTTCAATTTCCCATTCATTTGTTCATTAATTTATCCATTGAATAAGTACTGACTGAGCTCCTACCAGGTGCCAGGCAATGTTCCAGGTGCTGGGGTTTCAAGTAGTGGTGAACAGGACAGTCTGTGCCCTCAGTGAGTTAACAAGGGGATGAGAATAAACAAATATTAAAAGTGAGCCTATAGGGACTTCCCTGGTGGTACAGTGGCTAAGACTCCATGCTCCCAAAGCAGGGGGCCTGGGTTTGATCCCTGGTCGGGGAACTGGATCCCACATGCATGCCGCAACTAAGAGCCCTCATGCCCCAACTAAAGATCCCACACATGGCAACAAAGATCCCACATGCCACAACTAAGACCCAGAACAGCCAAATAAATAAATAAATAAATTTAAAGTGAACCTCTAGTATGTCTGACAGTGATAAGTGCTAAGAAGAAAAATAAAGCAGAGTAAAAGGGAGGCAAGGAGGGAGATGTTACAAATTTAGATAGTGATCAAGGAGAACTCTCCAAAAGATGACATTTATAGAGATCAGAGTGAAGCAAGGGTATAAGCCTTGGAGATTTCTGGGTTACATTATCTAGGCATGGGAGAGAGTAAGTGCAAAGGCCCTGAGGCAATTCTAGTGCTTAGTGTGCTCAAAGAATAAGGAGGAGGCCGTTGCAGGTGGAAGACAGAGTAGCTTTAGAAGGTCCAAGAAATGACAAAGGTCTTATATGTTGTTTTAAGGGTTTTGACTTTTACTGAGTTAAGAGTTTGATAGATTGTTTTAAGTGACTTAACCTGGCATTGGTTTTAAGAGGATTGCTCAGGCTGCTGGGTTGTGAATAGACTGTAGGAGGAAAACACAGAAGTAGAGGTCAAGTTGGAGACTATTGCAAAATTCTGGGAAACAACTGATAGTGACTTAAACCAGTGGCTGTCATAAGGAGGGTGAAAAGTAAACAGATTCTAGATATGTTCTGATGATGGACTAGGCAGGATTTTGCTGATGCATGAAGATAGGATGTGAAAGAAAGAGGAGTTAAACATAACTCTAGGGTGTTTGTCTTGAGAACACCACAGAGGGAGCAGGTCTGGGGAAAAATCAAGAGTTCACTTTTTAGTATTCTCAGTTTGAGATGCCTTTTAGACAGACACTCAAGAGGAGGAGTCATTAATAGGCAGTTAAGTATATAAGTCTGGAATTCAGGGGAAAGGTTTGGGCTGGAGAAATACATTTGGGAGTCAGCAGATTGTAGATGGAATCCAAAGCCATAAAAGGGGGATGATAATACACTTAGGAAGTAATATAGATAGAGGGAAGTGAGGACACAGATGCCTTTCATTGCCCAGTTGCTCCCAGATAGAGTACTAAAGACTATAAAAGGAAGTGGAGAAGAAAAGACCAGAGAATCCAGAAACAGGTCAAATTGTTCACTCATTCAGCAGATATTTATGAGCATCCGCTATTTATCGGAGGTTCTGCTAGCCATTGGGAAAACAACATGGTAGACAGGCATGGGCAGTGCCTTTCAGTAGCTCACATCCATTAGGATGAACACTCAGGACAGGAATAGAGATAAACCTGGTTACATGTTGACCAGCAACAAGGAAGAGTAGCAGCAAGTAACAGAGGAAGCATGGAACAAACCCCAAGGTCTGAGGAGGAAAGAAAACTGCCTTTTAATCTCTAGGCCAATGGGAGCCCCTGGCAACAAGATAACAGAAAACACAAATTAGAAAAGAAGAAAAAAGTAAGATCATGGGGAGGAAAAACAAAAGGCAGAGACTGAATAGTGTTACCCTTAGCATAAACTAGCTTATACTTGGTTTATATTTTCATCAACATTCAAATGTCCAGAGGCAAACATAGGCTTGTATTTTATCTCAAAAGAGAGGTTTCATTAGGTTGTGCAAATACCTCCTAAGCACATGTAGTATTTCATCTTTAAATCAACACTCATTAGAATAGCATTCTAATGAAACTTTCAATCATATGTCTTAATTCAACTTCAGATGCTACAACAATAGAACAAATCTCCCAATATTTCTCAATACTGAAGCAACCTTCTGATACACTTGGAAGTATATGGTTGGAGGAGATCTGGGATCACAGAAGGGAAAATGCTGCCAGAATGTAAAAATAAAGAAAGAAAAGCAGGAGGAGGGAGAGGAGAAGGAATAAAATAGTTAACTATTACGTGAAGATAATTCAACAATCACTTCTCAGGGGACTACCATGGATGCTATAGGGCAGGGGTCCCCAACCCCCGGGCCACAGACTGGTATCTGTCCGTGGCCTGTTAGGAACTGGGCCACACAGAAGGAGGTGAGCGGTGGGTGAGCGAGAGAAGTTTCATCTGCATTTACAGCCGCTCCCCATCGCTCGCATTACCGCCTGAGCTCCACCTCCTGTCAGATCAGCAGTGGCATTAGATTGTCATAGGAGTGCAAATCCTACAGTGAACTGCACATGTGAAGGATCTAGGTTGCGCGCTCCTTATGAGAATCTAGTGTCTGATGATCTGACGTGGAGCTGAGGTGGTGATGCTAGCACTGGGGAGTGGCTGCAAATACAGAGTATCCTTAGCAGAGAGGTTTGACTGCACAGAGACCATAACCAATCAATTGCTTGCAGACTCATAGCAAAACCCTATCAGTGAGTGGCAAGTGAAAACAAGCTCAGGGCTCCCACTGATTCTGCATCATGGTGAGTTGTATAATTATTTCATTATATATTACAATGTAATAATAATAGAAATAAAGTGCACAATAGATGTAACGTGCTTGAATCATCCCGAAACCATCATGCCCCCACCCCCTACCCCGGTCTGTGGAAAAATTGTCTTCCATGAAACCGGTCCCTGGTGCCAAAAAGTTGGGGACCACTGCTATAGGGAAACAAGCAAGAGTTACAGGGCTTTGTACTGCACCTACTTGGGTTCATTTTTGACAGGCTGGTTATAAGGATTGGGATGGCTCCAGCACAGGGTCTAGAACCCAACTGGCCAGGAATTTGATTCTGACACTCAGGAACACACTTTCCTTGAACCCTGGCATGGAATCCTAGGCACTCTCTTGATCTATTTTGAAAAAAATACCCACAGTTAAGTTGAAGAGTCATTTCTTGCAACTTTATCCATGAATGCAATGGTGTTGCCATATGGAGTAACTCATACTGAAGTCATGGTAGTCAGTTTACACTGCAGGGTTAAGATGAGTTGTCTGAGGGGCAGAAATTTCTCCCTAAATCATATATGTATTGGGAAACCTAAGTCTCTGGATGGGTAAAGAATGAGAACATGACCTTACTAACTTAGGTTTGAGAGGAGTCAATAGTCCTGGGACATAACTATGTGACAGAGTGTTGGAGTTCTGGAGCAGAAAATGGAAGCACCAGTGTGATGATGGTGAGGGGGAGTAAGAGCTCACACACTTATTCAAAACATATTTACTAAGCTCTTATTATACACCAGGGACTGTAGTAAGATCTGGGGATAAATAATGAGCAAAATTCAACATGGTTCCCCCTCCAATGGAGTTTACAATCTAACGCAGGGCTCTTTAAAGTGAAGGTACAAGCACCCCCATGGATTGAAGAAGATGGGACAGTCAGGAAACTACAATGCAGAGTGAAAAATGCTCTAATGGGAACCAAGATACACAGACAATAACTAAGGCATATGAAAAGGCATCCTTTGAAGGCTAGGAATAAAATAAGAGAAATTTGTGTTTACTTTTCTCTTAAAATATGAAAAATTATTTAATATTTAATGTATGACTTGACAGTTATATAAGTCCATAATTAAAAATAAATACAGATATTTTGGTAGTATGGCCGAAACATTTTACTGATAGGTGAACACAACAAAAACAATTGTGTGTGGTGTAAAACTGGAGATTTTTGGAATATCAAGTTAAATTTGAAACTTTTAAAACCTGGAAAGATAGAACTTGTTAGCGTGATGAAGAGCTGAACCAGCTCTGGCCTTTAACTGCGGGCAGAAGAGTGAAGAATAAAGAAGATACATTTGCCCAACTCTTCTATGCCTCTGGCATATGCTTTTCACACGCTGCTTGACAGAAAGTTCTTCATTAATCTGCTTATCTTGGTTTCCATCGTAGTGTTTACCATTCTGCATGGTAGTTGTTTCCTGACTATATCATTTCACAGGGGGAGGGGATCCTTGCAGTTTTTTATTTCTAACACCTAGCATAGTATCTGTCAAACTGAAGTCAGTGTTTGTGGAGTTGAATGGCAATCGACTGTTAAAAATCTTGTTATTTGTTTATGTTTACATTATCTCATTTGTATATAGTTTGTACACCTGTATTCTTAAGGCAATGGGCAATGGCCGAGGGCCTGGAACGGCTGGCACATGAAAAACATTGTAAATACGTAAAAGAATAAACTTGCCTACATTAAACAGTTGACTATGTTGGGTCCATGGGCATGGGGTAACAGAAATACAGCCAGTGGGCACTGGGAGAAAGGCTTAATTTCTGGGGCTTGATATGGGGAAAGCATAGGATACTAGGATGATGAAGGCCTTAAGTTATCCAAATATCAATGAAAAACAGCAAGGATCTTCCACTTGTGCCCTGAGCACAAAGCACTTTGTCTTATGCGCTTAAACCTGTCTAGCTGAAAAGATGTCACTTACTCCACCACATTTTCTCCTTCTACAAAAATTCTTGAGGAGAAATGGAGTTGGTAGTTATCACTAAGGGAAAATCAGAATCCCTAAGAAAAATCACGGTAAATCTACCCACCGGGAGTTAAGCTATAGCATCAGTTTCGAGCGCTTTGTTGTTGTTGCCTTATCTTGTTCGCGCCGGTGATCTCCGCAGGCATTTAACCCTTTCATCCAAAACCAAGAAGAACTGGCTCCCTTCCAGAACCCGCGAGGAGACGGCACCACAGTGGGCTTCTGCTGTCCAAACGCGGCCACACAACCTCGCCACGCCTGGCACTAAGAGAATCAGAGTTCAGGGCATCGGGAACTTCACTGGTGCTATTGCGCAGGCTCTGCGTTCCACGCAGGCTTATTAGGAAGAAAGGGGATAAAATTGCCCAGAGACACGTGAACCGGAGGGGACCAACCCAGACCACGGTTCCCCACTGCGTCGGATTCTGGAATTTACAATCACGAAAGTTCTATTGTCTCGCGATTGGCTCCGGGGCCGCATGACATCATAGCGCTTGATTCGGCCTCCCGGCGGCGATTGGCTGGCCGCGCCATTGTGATGTCACTGTCAGCCCACGTTCAGATTGTAGATACCCGGAGCCTTCCTCTTCCCATCCCGGCGGCTGCTGCTGGCCCGGCACTCCCTCCCGCCTCCTCCTGGCTCGGCTGGCCCCGAGCGCTGCCGTCGCCGCCGCCTCGCCGCTTCTCGGAGCCGCAGCCACCCTCGGCCTAAGAGGTAAGTGGGCGGCTCCAGGAAACTTCGCCCGGCCGCCGCTCGGCCATGACACCCGCGCCGGCGCGCGGCCGGGACCGAGGGTTGCGACCCACCATTGGGTCCTGAGCCCGGTGCGCACGGGCGACTGCCGGCGCGGCCCGCGCTGCGCCCGCGTGGCGGAGGAGTTCGGCAGCTCCCGGGGCGCCGGCCCGCTCCCGGGCGCGATGGCGGGCTGGGGGAGAGCTGTGCGGGCGTCTCGGGAGTTTACGCGCGATGCTGTCTCACCTGTTCGGCGGTGGAAGCTGCCGGTGGGCGGTGTGCATGCTGACGGGCGCGGCGGGAAGGCACCCGGCGCGCCGACGGGAAGCAGGGCGGGTGGGCTCTTGCGCTCGGGTCTGCCCGCCCGGGCGGGATGAACGCGCGGCCGGAGGTCCGGGGAAGAGCCCCGAGAGCGATCGCGCTTCCTCAGGGTAGAACAAAACCCGAGGGAGCTGGGAGAGCTGCCACGGGGTCGCAACGCGGGTCGGTGCGCGGCGCCTCCGGCCTTTCCTTTTCTCTCTTACCCTCCCGCCTCTGCCCCTCGGATTGGGAGCCCGCTAGCCCGGGAACGCTTCGGGTTTTATTAAAACCAGATAACTGTAGCCCGCGGATCCTCGGGGAGGCCGGTGGGGAAGCGCGGGGGAGGGGACTGGAGAGCCACCTGGGCGACCCTAGCGGGAGTCTGAGCGCGGGGGCGGCCGGGGAAGCCCTGGGGTCGCGTCTGCTGCGAGTGGCAAGGAAAAGGCTCTTTTACAGTTTACACGCAATAAGACTCGGCCCCCACCCCACCCCCGCGTCCGCACGCCCGCCTCGGGGTGGAGGGAGTCGTGCCTGGAGCAAGGCTTGTTCTTTTAAACTGTGTCTTGCAACCGTTCCGTGCCCTTGCACTTTTAGGTTGATGGTTTCCCCTGCTCACGATGGTAGTTCAGCTCAGCTCCTGGCTTCTTGATTGCAAATTGTATAATGCATTTGGCCCACTTTGGGGCGAGGGGTGAGGAGTCCCGTATGGAAGAATCCAGTGCATGACTTGTGAGCTGGGCTGCGGAACCTAGGCATGCGGCGGGAGAATAGTGGGGAGCGAGCAGCCTTAATTCTTTAATAGCGGGCCCCGTGGCAGGAAGTGCTTTCTTTATAGGGTAGGACGGAAGAGCTAACGTTGCTTGTTAGGTTTTGTAACTTGTCCGCCTAACCACTCCGTAGATAACCTGTTGGTGTGCACTTGTTTTGCTTGCACCATCTCGCAGCCAGCAGCGTTCGGTGCATAATCTCAGATAGGGACACAGCCGGTTTGGCTGTGGACGAACACTAACTTTCCATCTGCAGTTAGGGGACAAGCGGATCACTTTTTTAGTTCGTTCGGAAGCTGCCTGGGATTCTCCAAGGAAAGCTCCGTACTTGAAAGAGAAATGTCACTCATGTCCCTTTTAGATTCTTACCCCAGATTATAACTTCTCATTGCCAGGATTTTTTTCTGTACAGTTCCTCTTTTTTGTATTTCTTTTCTGTTTCTAACTGAAGACAAAAGGGAGAGTGTTATTGATGGTTGCAGAAGGTTAATTTTACAGAATATAGAACAGAACTGGGCTGAAAAGTGAAAGTAGAAAGTGTATTAAGATTTGATGGCCAGATTTTTTTCAAGAAAAGTACATCATAACTTCAGACACTGTCCTCACCCTCTTGACTCAATTTCCTTGTCTGTCCACAGGTTTCACGTTGCAGAATTGTTAGGGATTCCAAGAGATGACACAGTTGAAGGTGCCCAGCATGGGGCTTGCCAAATAGTAGTTTGATAAATGTTTCTTCTTCACTTATTTTTCTTCTTGGGGAAGGGGAAGTGAGGTTTAGGGGATGTGGCCAAGGATAAAGCTGGAGAATCTCAAGTAACTGGGAAAATATGCAAAAACTAGGTTTTCACAGACACTAATGCCAGTATTCCTGCAAAGTCACTTTTGAAAATGAGATGAGTTATCTCCTTCCCTGGGATCGACTGAGCTTCCTTTTTCTTTTTTGTGCAGGAGGGGTGTCAGAATTCTTAATTTTTGCATGTTTGCAAGGATCTTTTTTCCACTGCCTCCTCTTTTCCTCTTAGCATAACGATTGATTGCCCTCCTGTTTGTAGGAGTGAGTATCGGTACTTGGGTGTCTTATTTTCAGCTTGAATTATACAAATCAAGGCAAAACTGTTTACTTTCCTTTAGGGTGACTTTCATGCCTAAGTAGATAGTAGAGAGTGTGAGTGATGGTTTTACTTCTTTCTTACTCGGGGCCATATCCTTCCCCTAAGAAAATTTGTAATTATGTTTAATACCTCCTTTGTGCCTACCAACTCTTCTGTTACTGATGGGATAATCTTTCCGTTAGTTACCCAAAATAGGTCTGTCTTTGCATGCATTCAGTTTCAGGTATTACTGATGTGAGCACCTTCCTATTAATTAATTTATTTATTTTTGCTGTGTTGGGTCTTCGTTTCTGTGTGAGAGCTTTCTCTAGTTGTGGCACGCGGGGGCCACTCTTCATCACAGTGTGCGGGCCTCTCACTTTCGCGGCCTCTCTTGTTACGGAGCACAGGCTCCAGACATGCAGGCTCAGTAGTTGTGGCTCACGGGCCTAGTCGCTCCGCGGCATATGGGATCCTCCCAGACCAGGGCTCGAACCCGTGTCCCCTGCATTAGCAGGCAGATTCTCAACCACTGCGCCACCAGGGAAGCCCCACCTTCCTATTAATAGTTGCTTTCCGTACATAATTCTTACAGCCTCCCTGTAAGAAGTGCTATCCCCTACCTCTTTTATAAAGAATTGAGAACTGGGACTTCCCTAGTGGCGCAGTGGTTAAGAATCCGACTGCCAGTGCAGTGGAACTGGGTTCGAGCCCTGGTCCGGGAAGATCCCGCATGCTGCGGAGCGACTAAGCCCGCAAGCCACAACTACTGAGCCCGTGTGCCACAACTACTGAAGCCCGCCTGCCTAGAGCCCGTGCTCCACAACAAGAGAAGCCACTGCAGTGAGAATCCTGTGCACCACAGTGAAGACCCAACGGATAAATAAATAAATAAATAAATAAATTTTTAAAAAAAGAATTGAGAACTAAGGCCTAGAGATGCCAAGTGACTTGTCCAAATCACATAGCTCTGTCTCTTGTAACATACCTGCTCCTTCCTCTGTCCTTGCTGCTGGGAGGATTTGGTCAGTGGGCTCTGCCCTTTATGTAACTCTGTTACTCTGTAACTTAAAAATCTAACCTCATGATTAAAGGTCCATCTTCGAGCCATCCAAGATTAACAATTTGCCATTTTTAAATCTGTGTCAAGTCTGTTCCTTCCTTTTAGCCCACATTTGATTTACTCTCTTTATTCATTTATTGACTTGTCAGTTACTGAGTGTGTACTGTGTGTGTGTGTCTTGGGGGAAGAGGTTGTATACAAAGCTGAACGACAGTTTCTGACTCCAAAGGGCTTCCTGAATGAGTTTACACTTTAATCCTTTTATACCCATACTTAATCTGCACCTAGGACTAGAAGGGTATCAGAAGCAGATTTCCAGGGGGCTTGTCTCACTGTTTCTGGGAAAGCTTTATGGTAGAGCTCACCATGTTAGATGTATCAGTGCCTGGCACTGATGGGCCTGTTTTTCGTGCAAGAGACAGAAAACCCAACGCAGATGGGCTTAAATGACCATCTGACCTGAAAAGTCCCATAGGCAGAACTTTTGCTCTGTGTCTCTGAAGTCTCCTCAGATGTTGGTTATGCCCATAGGCTGATTTTGCAAGATGACTGCCAGCTAGTCTGGACCCCTTGTTACCATATTCTCATGTGGGAACTTCCCTTCCCATCACCTTCCAAAGAGGGTCCTTGGCCTTGAGGTGATTGATTTTGGCCTTGGTTACTTGAAGTAATAACTAGAACAATGAAATCTGATAACCTGGGGCCCATCCCTAACTGAGGAAGTGGATTTAAATCTCATCTCACCTACCTGGCTGCTAACTACACTTTCAGGAAGGGCCTCTGTGGACATGGGGGTGTGTCGGCTATAAGGACCTCCAAGGATGTCAGGCCCCATCAAAGAGATGATTGGATTAAATGAAGCAGAACTGAATCAATATTTGAATTTCACTTTACCGTCATAGAGGAATCTTACGGGCGCACAGAGGTCAGAGGATGGACATGCTAGGAGAGGGAGTTCGGAGAGCAAACATGTGAATCATTGGGCATTAAAGCAAGTAGCCCAGTTGCCTGAAGCTAATAGGGCAGAAGTGGAAAGAAAGGTTAGAAAGGCAAGTTGTTGATAATAATAAGGGCTAGCTTTTTTTTTTTTTTTTTTTTTTGTGGTACGAGGGCCTCTCACTGTTGTGGCCTCTCCCGCTGCGGAGCACAGGCTCTGGACGCACAGGCTCAGCGGCCATGGCTCACAGGCCCAGCTGCTCCGCGGCATGTGGGATCTTCCCGGACCGGGGCACAAACCGTGTCCCCTGCATCGGCAGGCGGACTATCAACCACTGCGCCACCAGGGAAGCCCAAGGGCTAACTTTTATTAAACTTATTACGTATCAAACTCTGCATTGAGCCCTTTTATGTGGATTTATCTCAAGTACTATTAATTGGTACTGTGAGCATTCCCACTTTACAGATGAGGAAATGGAGGCTCAGAAGATTTAGACTTGCCCAAGGTCACAAAGCATTCCAGCCTGGGTGGTCTTGACCCACTAGCCTGCTGTCTTTCCTGAGATGTTGGGTAACAGGACTGCTGAAGCTTTTGAACCAGAAGGAGTGTGTTGTGAATCCTGTGTTCCAAGAATATGAGTGTGGTCAGAGTACGTGGCGGGGACTGGCAAGGATGGACACCGGGGCTGTATAGGGTGGACTGGGAGGCTGTTGGAGGCCAGGGCAGTGGTGAGGCCTCACCTGGAGCCACAGCCATGAACACAGACTGCAGTGAGCTAATCACATGAGGTTGTTTCTAGGACAAGATCTACACAACTTGGAGACCAGCTGGATTGAGGGCCAGCAAGAGGAAGGGCGCTCTCAGGCCTGGGAGTTAGAAGAAATGCGGTGTCATGGGGGAAGAGGGAGGAGGCTTTGTCCTCAGGTGGAAACATCTTAAGGGCCCACGTTCCATCCAGACAGGCCCTTTCTCCCCCTCTCGCGTCCCCGGTCCTCTCTGCAGCCGGTGTTTGTCTGCCACTTTACAGGTGTGTGTTTCCACCACATTTCATCCGTTTTCAGGCAGTTTTTCACATTTTAACATATCTGGGTAGAGATGCAGCTTACTGTCAGTGGCATGGTAAAATCACACAAGCCCTCTTTTGCATTCTAATATTACTGAAATCAGGATGCTTCCCAGCTTTTAATGAAGTATTGTTGGTGAGAAAAGTAAAGTCTCAGTATTGCTGAAGCTCATGGAGCCAGTTGCCGGCAGAGCCAGGAGTGAGAACCAAGGCCTCTGGGTTCCTCTCACCCACTGAGTTACCTCAGCTCACGTAAGAGATATTAAAATAAACATTGCCTCCTAATACAGGATTATGGTAAAGCACACGCATATTTCTTTGTTATTAAAACGGAAGTCAGCTGAGAGGTTTGGAAGGCACCGTGGTTCAGGTAGAGCGCCTCATCCTTGTATAGAGCCCGGCGGCCCTGGTTCCCTATCCTGAACTTGCCATCAGCCTTAAGAAAATCAACTCTGGGCATTGGTCCCTTTCTTTAAAAATAAACAGTTACACCAAGGTGATTTTCAAGTCCGTCTCAGAACGAAAATTTTTTATTTTCACTTTTGCCGAGAGCAAATCCTTTGTTTCTGTTTGGCCAGGGATAGAGAATGAAAGTTGAAGTCATTTAATGGGTCTCAGTAAGGGAGATGTCAGAATCAGTGATGGAAATTACAGTTTTCTCCTTAAGAGGTTAAACGTAACCGCTGGAGATGTTTCGGCCTAGCAAAGTGAGCTGTTCAGGAAGGTAGACTGACCTCATTTTGAGTTTCTGTCATAGAATCCCTCCTCCCACCCGATCCCGATTTCAACCCATAAATGTTATCATTACCAAGTTCTTTGATTCCCACTGGCACGTTTCCTCTACGGGGACATTTTTATTTGACTTAACGCATTTGCTTTTAGAATTGTGTGGGCCCTGGATTGAAAATATTCATACTTGGTGAGTTTTTAGGAAGACTGAATCCGTATGCTTCCTATTTAAGCACAGTTGTGTGCTATGTCTCAGTATTCCTTGCATCTTAAGTTAGACTTTGGTACCTTTTGTTTGATGTATGTTTTCTTGCTGACTGGGATTTAGGAAATAGTTTTTCACTTAAGATTTTTAGTGCTGGGACTCTCATGCTTTCTGCAGTTAGAATAACCATTTTCTTGAAACACCTGCAGTTTCGAATGATAGTCCTGACACTAGGTTCACGTCCTCCTGCTAGCACACGCCCTCTGCCCTTTTCTTTCCCCATTGTCAACAGTTTTACTGTGTCAGAGCTAATCTCTGATAAGTGCATACTAAACAGACCTAATTAAAGCCACACTGGAGAATTGGCCACTCTGGTCCTTATTTTATCTGAGTTGTTTTGAACCCCAGAGTACCTGTTCCTTCTGTCTTGGGATAGCACACACTCCTACAGAGTAATTGTGAATTTCTCCTACCCCAAAGAAGAGTTCTTATGACACAGAATTCAATAATTATTCATTTGCTTCCCTGGGAAGTTTGGCCGTGCGCTGTACGTCCCTTGAGGGTAGCGTTCAGGGTACCTCTGCTTCAGGTTTTGGCAGAAGAAATACATTACCTTAATATCTACAGGAGTTGTTGACACCTCTATCTGCCCTGTTTGTGAGCTGATACGTACCTCTGTGAAAATTTGAGTTTACTTCTTACAAAACTTCCGAATGTTTAGCTCTACTGTGGATCTGAGGTGCATTTATTAAGAGCATCTACTGTGCTTTTTTTAAAGTTAGCAAAGCTATAGGAAGGGGATTGGCGAAGAGGCCTTTCAGGTTAGCACCTGCACAGGATAGGGACCCAGCTCTACCCCCCAAGGCTGGGCAGGCTCCGGCAGGCCAGTCACTGCACCTCTGAGACTTCTGTGTAGAACTTGCAGGTGATGATACCCGTGCCTCGTTTGGAGGGTGTCCAGACTATCGGTATTATACGTAAAAGTTAAGTAGGGGACTGACTTAATTTGATGAGCGTAGTTAAAAAACAGTCCCTCTATTGGATAAGATGTTCACTGAAGCATTGTTTACTCAGCTGACTCAATCGTCTGTTATAACGTTCTTCAGAAGAATAAATGACACTGCAGTTGGCAGTGTTTGCAGTTTATGAAGAGAATGAGGCTGTCCTGTGCGTGCTAAATACACTACATGCCAGGCGCTTTTCTAAGGTGCTCTACGGCTGTCAATTCATTTTGGCCTCACCAAGTCCTCCCATGAGGTAGGTACCCGAGTTTTACAGACGAGAAACTAAGGCACAGAAGGGTTAAGTGACTTGTTCAAGGCCCCCCAGCTAGCAGGTGACAGAGGCTGGGTTCAAACCCAGACTGGTTGAGGGCCTCCAACGTCAGTTTCCTTGTCTGACCCCAGCGCCACCTGGGTTTGATCTACAAGGTGTTTAAGACCTGAGGGGTGTGGGTTGGGAGGAAAGGGCACCCACATCCCCCAGGGAGCCTCCATCTGCGGATTGTCTGGTCTCCCTTGAGTAGAGGTGTACATCCTGTGTGTTTTGAGAACATCTGGGTCATTCTGACACAGGCCTGGTTAAAGGCTGCTTGTTCGGGCTGTTCAGAATAACATCTTCCCCAGCCCTTCAGTTCTCTTGGGATTCTTACTCTTTTAGGACTTCCTCGTTTTCTTTGTGGGTGTGAGTCACTAGGTCTGACAACATTATGATGCCTGTTAAGTACCGTAATTCCTAAAATACGAGGATCACAAAATTCACAGAATGGTTTATGTATTAACATGGAATGTTACCAGGTGATAAAATAACTGTTGGCTTTAGACACTCTGTAGGGGACATGATAGATTGATTGCTGGGTTGTGTTTGCTTTTAAAAATGCCACATCGTACCAGGCTTTTTTCTTTTGGAAACACATTTTAACTCTGCCTGTTCCTCCCATTCCCACCCCACCCCCACACACACACCTGAACAACAGTTATAAAATATGGAGGTTTAGATTGAGGTTTTTGTTTGTTTGTTTGTTTGTTTTTGGTTTAAACATTATTAGGTTGCTTTCTTTTTATTTGGTAAAGTGACACTTTCCCATTCAAAATGTTGGAAATTTGAGTGCCAAGAGTCAATAGATTGAGTTTTTAAAAAGAAATGTGTTTTCGTGTCACACCCTTATTTATGTTACACAGGTTTGAATTAAAATCTAAGACATTTTCTCTCCAGGGTGGTACATAACTTATCTTTGTTAATTATGTTTCTCCACCCTCTTTTAATTTCAACCAAGGCTGTAACGCTGCCTTTGTATATTTTGTATGACTTAGCTTGGAGAACATGACAATTTATTTTGAATATTCAAGTAATCACGTCAGTTAATCAAGTAATCACATCAGTTAATCAAGTAATCACATCAGGCTACAGTCAGATTTAGAATTATAAGTAGCTGCCCATAGCACAAAATGTTGCTTAAAAGCCTCTTAAATGTTTGTCTCCCAGCTATTTGCTGCAATTGCAGTCTGATTTGTATGTTAGAAATGGGGTTGAAGTAGAGCTCGGCCTCTTTAAGCTGGGTCTTTAAGGGACCAGTTGGAGGCTTGCAGAGGATCTCATATCCAGATCTGTGCGGCCTTCCATTGTCTGCAAGTTTGTTTCAGCCAAGAAGGCGGTTGTCCTGTGAAACAGGTCGGAGCTTCTCCAAATACCCCCTTAAAGACAGTGTTTCAGGACTTCGTGAACCCAGGAGAATGCTGTATGTACTGGGCTTGTTATGGCAGATCCTTTTTGTTTTCTTTGCGAGGCGGGGTAGGTTTGGAAGAGGCTCGGCGACCCAGAGGAAGGTGGCTGCGAGTGCAGAGTGAGGTGGATGCTCTGCATTGAGCCCTGGTACAGAGCTCCATGCTTGAGTTTACCATCTTTTAGGAAATGGGACTGGCATATTTTAAAGTGCTTCCCGAAATTCAAGATGTAGGTGAATAGTTGCAAAGTACTGTTGGAAAACCAATCTCAGTGGGTGATTTACTTAACCCATGGATTCAAGTATTCACCCACCCACCCAACCCATTGTCCATCTCAGACATTTCTTTTTTTTTTCCTGAATTTTATTTAAGAATTCATATAAAATACTCCAGATAACTGAGTTTCAGACCTCATCTTCCTCCTTCTATTCATCTTGATTAATCTAGAAGTAATGTTAACTCGTAACTTTCTTTGCTGTTAGCAACTATGCATAACCGATCACGTAGATGATGATTCTTCAAATATTTTTTGGTGAGATATTTCAAATACTTTTTGGAAAAAGGCACCTCGGAAGTTACAGTGATTTTGCTTTTGCTTCTTTCGATTGTTATAACACCTCCTCCGAGATTCCCAGCTTTTCCATGCACTTTCATTCTTTCCTGAAGGAACTGCTCAAAATTGGCAGCATCCATGATTCCATCTTTTACAGGACAGGTACAGTCAAGAGTAAACTTCTGGACCTGCTTTTTCTTGCCACCCTTCGCCACAAGCTTTTTCCATGCTTGCACTTTATTTATTGATTGATTTTTAAATTTATTTATTTAGGGCTTCCCTGGTGGCTCAGTGGTTGAGAGTCCACCTGCTGATGCAGGGGACATGGGTTCGTGCCCCGGTCCGGGAAGATCCCACATGCTGCGGAGCGGCTGGGCCCGTGAGCTATGGCCGCTGAGCCTGTGCGTCCGGGGTCTGTGCTCCGCAAAGGGAGAGGCCGCAACAGTGAGAGGCCCGCGTACCGCCAAAAAAAAAAAAAAAAAAAAAAAGTAAATTTATTTATTTATTTATTTATCTTTGGCTGCGTTGGGTCTTCGTTGCTGCACGTGGGCTTTCTCTGGTTGTGGCGAGCAGGGACTACTCTTTGTTGCGGTGGCTTCTCTTGTTGCGGAGCACAGGCTCTAGGCACGCGGGCTTCAGTAGTTGTGGCATGTGGACTCAGTAGTTGTGGCTCATGGGCTTTAGTGTGCAGGCTCAGTAGTTGTGGTGCACGGGCTTAGTTGCTCCGCGGCATGTGGAATCTCGCGGACCAGGGCTTGAACCCATGTCCCCTGCACTGGTAGGCGGATTCTTAACCACTGCGCCACCAGGGAAACCCCAACACTTGTACTTTGAAAAGCCTTTCAGAATCTGAAAAGACCTTTCCAAGAACACATCCTACCTCCCTTCATGTCTCAAAGAACTTCACCTAAAACTTGTATTAATTGGGTCAATTTTTCAAACATTTAGCTTTTGACAAAAGTCACTCTTTTTTTTTTTTTTCTTTCCCTAACATGTCTTCCTAGTAACAACCAAAAGGACTGCTTTAAAATCTAGCCCCGGAAATATATAATCAGCAAGTAAAAGACCTGCCAGCAATGGGCTCCATACCTCCCCCCATGGTTTTAAACCAAAAGCATACAAACGCCTAGAAGCCTTAAAAACCCACCCAGGCAGAAAGATGCAGGTGAGCCGAAAATATTAACAAGGGCATCCCAACAAAGGAGGAGGGTAGGAAAACTTTCTCCCAGTGACCTGGGAGGTGGACCATCTGCAGCCAGAGTGACATGAGGGCGCCGCACGGCCCAGGCCCAGCCTGGCTGAGAGCAAATGGAGCTGGGCCCTCCCCCGACACCCAAAAGGGTCTGTAGAGCTGCACCCTGAAGATCTAACTTTCTCCACAGTGGCTAAAGGGCCCTCTAACCTGGGCCTCACTCTGAAAACAGGCTGACCAGGTCCAACTTCCATGGACCTTCCCACTGGTCCCCGGGGGTGGCGGGTCCCCACTTTCCCCGCCCCCCGCCCAGGTAACCAGGCCCAGGCCTTGGCTGCCTCGCGCCGGCCGGGCTCCAAAGGCCACTGACCGACCCAGGCTGCAGTCGCTGCCCTCCGCTGGCCGCAGGCAGGGCCCCGAGCGCCAGCCGCGGCCTCCGAGAGTCCCGGGTCTCCCCTTCACGTGGGGGCCCCGGCGGCCGCCCCAGCCCGGCCCCAGCAGGATGCTGCAGAGCGCCATGTGCTGCAAGCTGCCAGCCACGCAGGGGCCGGGCGGACGAGGCCCTCGTGCCTCCCCCAGAGCCGTGCTCCCCCCTCACGCGGAGTCATATACTCCCCACCCCAGACTTTTATTTCTAATCCACGTCTTTCTTTTGAGCTCCAGGTTCAGAACTTTTTATCAGCTGATTCACCTGGTTGCCCTCCAAACCTGTCTCCTGTTGGCCAGCATGGCCAGGAGCACCGCCATCGCCTGTGTGCCCAGGCCGTCAGGCTGGGGCACTGCCTGGGTCCTTCTCCTGTCAGCTGCATCCTTGCCCCGCTCCCTCCAACCGTCAGTCACCAGGTGTCCATTCGGGCTCTGCCCCGTCCGCTGCCCCCCAGCCTTCACAGCCCCCCTGTCCTTCCTAGGTGCCTGGTTTCCCCCTCCTCCTTCCTGCCTCCCTGTGTTCTGCTCCCAGCTGTGCTGTCACAGAGGTCTTCTGACAGGTTAATGGGATCATGCGCTCCACCCTAAAACCTTCCTTTACTCCCTGTTGGGGCCATCCTTGGTCCAGTGTCGTTTCCTGCCTGCACTTTTCACTCTGCACATACCACAGACTCACATCTCCCCAGATGTGCCTTGTAGGCTGTATTTGGATGCTTCTTCAATTGCTCCCCACCGACAGAAACACAAAAGCAAAGCAAACTAAATAACGGAAAAGACCCTGATCTTTGTAAGTCAAACTCATACAGCCTAGAACCTTTGATGCTTCTGACTCAATTAGATGTTCCCACCCCTTCCGGTTTGTGTAACCTTGGTTATACATAACTAACTAACCTCTGTGTGCCTCAGTCTCCTCATTCGTCAAGTGAGGATGACTAGTGCTTTCCTTCTCTCTCTGCTCAGTGTCTGGCATGCTCCCTGTGTATCCTTGGTACCTGTGTACTGTCTGGCATGTAGTAGGTATCTGGCAATTATTTGTGCGAATGTCTCTAAATATGTACCTTTCAAGTATGATCAGTTCTGTAACCTGTGCTTGTGGCTGTGTGAAGGTGAGTATGCCTCAATAGCCTGAGAAGCCTGAGACTTCGTAACACTGCACAGATGAGGGGCCCACCTGGGGAAGCGGGCTCTGGGGCACTGGTTGCCCTGCTTCGGGTTGCTGTTCCCCCAGCCAGGCTGAGGGAGTAGAGCAAATTGCTAGACACCCACCTGCCCAGGAGCAGAGGCTGTTCTGTTAATTCCGTGTTAAAGGACCTTTTGCTTATTTGCATATTACCTTGTAGAGCTTTCAGGTGGAGTAAGCCAGTGATAGAGTACACTGGTGACCCTGTGCCCGAGGAAGGAAGAGAGTGAACTCTGGTGTCTAGGCTCTGAACTATTCCCTGATCAAAGAATGGTAGGAACTGACACTTTTTTTTTCTTCTTTTTAATTGGAGTCTAGTTGCTTTACACTGCTGTGTCAGTTTCTGCTGTACAGCAAAGTGAATCATCTGTACGTATACATATATCCCCTCTTTTTTGGATTTCCTTTCCATTTAGGTCACCACAGAGCTCCGAGTAGAGTTCCCTGTGCTCTACAAGAGGTCCTCATTAGTTATCTATTTTATACATAGTAGTGTAGACACTCTTTTTTTAACTTTATTTTGGTTGGCTGCAGCAGTGAGCCAAAGTTAAGGTAGCCCGTGTAGCTTGGACTGAGTCTGTCTGCGTCAGTAGCCACGTGGTCATCAATTCATTGACCATCCACACTTATTCCCCGTTGAGGAGTTCTGTGTGCTGCCCTCTGCTTGGGTGCATGGATCCCGCAGAGACACATGACAATACACCTACTGACAAATAGATTATAATCCAGTAGAAGAGGTGAGGTATGTACTGGATGCAACAGATAATTATTGGTGCTGTGGATATGGCTGTGTGTGTTACAATTAAATTTGAGTGCAGGTGACAGAGATTCCAAAATAATTATGGTTCCAATAATGGCATCTCAAAACAAGGTATTGTATTTCCCATAAAGGGCTGGAGAAAGAGGTACAGGTATGACCCAACTGTAGGCTCCTAGCTCACTGTGTGTAAGGCTTAGAGGCAGCAGGATGGAGGAAGAGACAGGCAGAAAGGACAGAGGATTCATTCGTGCTTTCTCTTAGGGAAGTTCCCAGAAACTGCCCCTGGACAATTTTGCTTATGTCTGCTTGGCCAGAACTTTAAACATGCAGCCACATGAAGCTGCAAGACAGACCGGGAAATCTCATCTTGATTCTGGGTGGCTGTGAGCAGCTAAAAGTCCTGCTGCTCTATCCAGAATTTGGGTGAGCACCCCCAGTCTGTACCTAGGGTGGTGGATGAGGTTGACTGACGGTGCTGCCCGTGTGGAAGTTGCAGTCTGGAGGATACTGACGGGGAACAGATACCAGTACCACGGTGATGAGAACGGAGAGCGTCGTGTGGGGTGCTATGGGCGCAGACAGGAAGGACCTGTAAATCAGACTGGGAGGGCCAGGGCACGGTGCCTGGAGAACGAGCAGACATCTGCCTGGTGGAAAGAGGAAGTAGGCATTCAGGCAAAGGCTCTGAGGTGAGGAAGCAGGTAGCATATGAGGAACTGATAGTGAGGAAAATCGAAGGAGGAAGCAGGGGTCTGGGGCCACACTCAGGGGTTTGGACATTTTCCTAAGAGCCTTTAACTGGTTTTGAGGTGAGTAACCTAGAAAGATGCTTTTTGGGGAGTGGGGAGCAATGCAAGACTGGAGGCAGGGACCCTCTATTGGGAGGGAGTGCACTGATCCAGTTGACGTGATGGTGACCTTGATTGGACAGTGACTTTGGGGGTTGAGAGAAATAGATACAACCCCCCCCAGTTCGTAGAACTGGGAACGGATTTAGAATAATTTGGGCTGCTTTTCACTTGACAGATGATGAAAGCAAGGCTGTCAAGTGGCATGCCCGGGCCACACAGCCGGCTCAGAGCAGCACTGGGTCATCCCTCTGCCTGAACCCTTTGTGTCACTGCTGAATGGCTAACTGGCGCAACAGGGCTTTGTGAGCATTCAGAGAAGGCAGAGAGAGGGCAGGTGGCGTGTGAACTGGAACGCGGTGTGCGTGTGGCTGTGGAGCAGAAGCCGGTGTGTCGGGTGCTCCCAGTTCTGCAGGTTGAGGACAGCGCTAGGGTACTTCAGGGAAGTAGTGTGAGATAATCCTGCAGGAGTGTTTCGAAATCATGGAAGGCTTTAATAGAAGATTAAGTGGTTTAGGCTCAATTCTTTTTTTTGTTTGTTTTTTGTTTTTTATTTTGCGGTACGCGGGCCTCTCACTGTTGCGGCCTCTCCCGTTGCGGAGCACAGGCTCCGGACACGCAGGCTCAGCGGCCATGGCTCACGGGCCCAGCCGCTCCGCGGCATGTGAGATCTTCCCAGACCGGGGCACGAACCCGTGTCTCCTGCATCGGCAGGCGGACTCTCAACCACTGCGCCACCAGGGAAGCCCCTTCTGGCGTTTTTTGTATGTCTGATCATGTAGAGTTCTGCTCTGGGGACTCGTCAACCCGGCATCTGCCTCCCCTTTCCTTTAGGGACTTCTTTCAAGATGTTTATAACCTCAGGTTCTGTGATGTCTGAATGAGGTGCCAGTGCACATTGAGCTGCTCGCTTCCAGATGCTGAAGTGTTTCTCTGGGATATATTTTGCACTGTCCAGTATAGTAGTTACCAGTCACAGAGCACTTGCAGTGTGGCTAATGCAAGTGAGGAACTGAGTTTTTTCATTTACTTTTAATTAATTTACATTTAAATAGCCATGTGTGGCTCAGGTCTCTCTAGACCCTGCACCTCCCAGGGTGTCTGACAGCTTCCTTTTACTGATTCATGCCCGGCTCAGTCTTGACCTCAGAGTCTCTTGCAGGTTCGTCTATTCATTTTTATAAGTTTTGTGTATATTTTATCTGCCAATTTTAGAAGTAGCACATAGGTTTCAGCATCTGTAGACTGCCTTAACTGCCGGAAACAGAACTAAAGGGAATATTGGAGCTAAAAATGTGAAGGCTGTTTGATGTTGGCTGCTTTTTATGAGATCTTGAGGTGGTTCTAGGTGAGATTCAAGGGTAAATAGGGTTAAGGGGAAAGATTTTAGGTTGGGGAGACATGAACAGATTTGTCAGCTGATAAAAGGATCCTACAGAGAGAGGAAGTTGAAGGTAAAGGGGGAAGTGGAGTTGAATAGTCAATTCTTGAAGGAGGCAGGAAAGTAGGAGATGCTAAGCCTCCTTTTATGAATTGGGAGGGGAAAGAGTAGGTTGTTTTGGGGTTTTTTTTTTAAGTATTTGAATTTTTTTTTTTTAAGCAAAAGTCTACGAAATCAACCTTTTTTTTTTTTTTTTTTTTTTTTGTGGCTGTGCAGCATGCGGCATCTTAGTTCCCCACCAGGGATCAAACCCATGCCTGCTGCAGTAGAAGCATGGACCATCAGGGAAGTCCCTGAAATTAACCATTTTGAAGCGGACTGTTCAGTGGCATGTAGTTCATCCACAGTGTGGTGCTCCAGCCACCTGTGTCTAATCTTGAAACATTTTCATCCCCCACAGGAGACCCTGTGCCCATCAGCCGTTCTCTGCCCGCCCTTTCCCTGCAGCCTCTGGGCAACACTGATCTTTCTATCTTTATGGATTTGTTTATTCTGCATATTTCATATAAACAGAATCATACAGTATGTTGCCTTTTGTGTCTCGCTTCTTGGCATAATGTTTGGAGTTTCATCCACTTGTAGCATGTAACAAGCGCCTTGACATTTGAAGGCGAGGGAGTTTCCGGGAATTCATATTGACAGCCTGAATCTCAGCAAAACGAGTCAGTTCGGCCAGTTGGATTTATCGAGGATTAAGGCTCCACAGGGGCAGATGTGGTGTCAAGAGTATTTGTGGGATGACCGACTGAGGTCCAGGCTGAGGGGAAACACACCCCAGGAGCCAGCGCTGGGGGTGGGGGGATGGGCATCGAAGTTCTAGATCAGGCAATGGTAATCACCACAGCGAATTGGCTGCCAGTGGGGACACGCGGGGGAGGACCCTCCTTTAAGAGGGGGAGGAATGTCCTATTTCCGAGTGGGGTAAATTTGGGGGCCTGAGTTAGAGCCTATCTGTAGCGGAGGGAGCCTCTTCTGCCTGCAGATCAGGGGGCACCGTGCCGCCTGCTGCATGAACCGACCGACTGCACATCTGAGGCAGGTGAGGTGGAAGCCGTGTCCTCCTGCCCCACTGGGTGGCGAGGCAGCCCTGCTGCTCTGGGGACTTCCTCAGAAGCGGGGGGTGGTGTGGGGTGGGGCGTGGGAAGCAGCCCCAGCCTTTCTTGCTGCTTCCTTTGATGAAGGTCATAAAGGGAGTCAACCCCCGTGGTTGGTGCCGGGAGCAGTGATGGAGGCAGCAGCGTTGCTGGCGAGGCTGCCTGGTGCCCCGGCTGTTTTCACCGACTGCCTATGGAATAAAGGTCAGAGGACTTTCAGGGTCTTCCCCATCTTGTCCCCAGTCTGCTCTCCAGCCTCTTGACCCTGCAGCACTCATCCCCCAGATATGCAGTGGGCACCCCTGTGTGCCCAGCACCGAGCTGATGGTCCATGTGAAGCAGACAGACACAGCTCTTGTCCTCGAGGACTTAGGTCCTCAGTGTTTGTTCATATCTGGGCTGTGATTAGAGTGTAAATAGAGGGACCTCACCAAACCTGGGGCTTTGGGGAAGAGGAGTCAGGGAGGGTTTGTCTGAGTGAAGGACCTCTATGCAGAGGTGAGGTCAGAGGGACCTTTATGCAGGAGGCTGAGGGAGCTTTCCCCGCACAGGACGTGCCTGCAGAAAGGAGAAGGTGGAGGGAGGTGGGTGTGGTCAGGGCAGTGGGCACGAGGGGAGGGCAGTCTTGGGCTGGAAGCAGGTGTGAGCCAGTGATGGAGGGGCTCTAAGCAAATGAGGGATTGTAGGTCATATCCAAAGAACAAGGGACACCATTGTTGAAAGGCTTCAGGCAGGAGTGGGCCTGTAAATTCTGGTGGCTCTGATGCAGTGTGTGGGGATGAATGGGAGGGGACAGGGCTAGATGCCCGGGACTCACCAGCTGGGAGTCCACATGGAAGAACACGGCCTGGGATAGTGGTGCGGATGGGAGAGATGGATGTATATGAGGTACTAGGGGAGAGCATCAGCATGCTTAGAGATGATGTTGTTGCCCAGGTGTGCTGCCCCCTACCTGCCGTATCCTTCCACGCTTCCACGCCTCCTTTCATGCTGTGCTTCAGCTTGAAACACCCATCAGCATTCTGCCTCCTAAGCCTTCCACCTTGTAAAAACCCTTAATAACCTGGCCCCATGCCACTTGTGTGAAGTCTGCCCTGATCCACTGCTCGGTTATTAAATTCATTTAACATTTATGGAGCATTCACATGTTTTAATGTGTTTTAACTCATTGCCGACACTTCTCTGGTGAAGGCGGAATCGTATCACATGCCAGTCAATCATGTGACCGCTTCATTCTTCCCAAAGGGTGGTGGCCCCCTTCCCCCTCTGCTCCTTGGATGATGTCCTTCATTTGGAATACCCTTCCCAAATCCCTTGGCCTACCCACACCTACTCCTCTTTGAAGGGCTGGTCCAGGCCCCCCTCCTCTGGGGAGCCTCTCTGGGCATCCCAGCCCCAGATCTCTCCCTCCTCCCCACAGTGCTCAGTGCTTTGGCGCTCCTTCTCTTTTACTGGGTGCTCTTGTGGTATTAACTTTCTCTGTGTGTGTGATTCCAGATAAGTTAGACAGTTGTGGACTGTTTCCTGTCCACTCCATCAAGAAGAGTGCTTGTACATAGTTGGCACACGTACGTATCTGTAGCGGGCTCATAACCACCCTAAATTCCTGTAAGTGATAGATAAGATATGGGTACTGAAATAGATAGATGTAACACTTGAATGTAAGTATCATATGCTGATCTATGACACAGTAATGGGTATCTTAACCTAGAATTTGTTTTGGATTGAAGAGTAATACCCACATGATTCTCCTCTGCCGTAGCTTTCCATACATTGTTTTGTTCTTGGACAGGACATCCAACCCCGAGGAGGTTGGTCGGTGGTAAATAGAGTGTGAAGCAAATGGCATTTTGGAGGATGAGCTGAGCACTGACCTTCCTGATGGAACTTAACCCCAGGATGGGATCCTCACCTTGGAACTGGGCCTAGGGGCGGGGCAGAGTCAGGAGACCCAGCGACCTTTGGCACAGTGCCTTTCTACCTTTTTCAGGCTGTGTGGGAACGGGGTTATCAGCATCCAAAAAAAGTCCTTGGCCTCAGGTTAATCTGTACTCCCAGCTGTTGCGTGGGGGGAGGTGCTTATTTATGCAATATCCCCACAGGCCCTCTCTGGTGTTTGTACTCTCTGAAAGTTCTATGTCAAACCTCTAGCTAATGCTTCTCCTTCTTGATACTCTTTGGAGTTGGAGACATTCTGATTTTATGATAGCCCATTCCTCAGCTTTCTGTCTTGGTTTAAGACTAGATCGTTATCCCAAACTCATTGCCATGGGTCTCTTTATTTTTTAAATCTTTTAACTATATATCCATGTTCTAAAACAAATTATGTATTTTTAATTATATCAGTTGATGTAATATCTAGAGACAGAGATAGGCCCATACTGATTTAATTATATGCTGCATATCCATATTTTAAAGGGATTTAGGAACTCATTTCATTACTCATCCTGGCTCTAGAAACTGACCAGTGCTGCACGTGGTGGACACATTTCTTGATCCGTATCATGTTATCCTCCAGGGCACTTAAACCAGAAGTTTCCACTTGAGATTTTTTTCAGCTTATAGCCTCACTGAAATTACATTATCACCATTATTTGCTTTTCTGTCATTTCTAAGCAGGCTTGCCACCTGAGATTTAATATGACCTCATTGATGCTGTGAGCAGGACACCAACCTTCTTTCTGACTCATTTGAATGGGGAAGAAAAACCAAATCAAGTGTACGTCCCATAAACATTGTAACCAGTAGTAACCATGGGTCCAGTGACATTCTGTTTTGTACACCATTGTCTTGGTGTTAGGATGCCTTGGGCATAAATCATTCCTTACAAAACCTTAGATTATTACTTAGAACCCAGTAGCGTGTTATAGGTATTTGTAGGTGGCCAGTTGTATGTACTTTAATTTTTCCTAGCAGAGTTAAACTTAGTCAGATTTTAGCATGAGAGGCAGCTAAGAGCTTAGTTTGTGTGAACCCCCTGAACCAAGTACAGCCTCTGTCATCGTGTGCAGTACCTTCTAGTATGCGAGCCTCCATTTCTTTCTCTGTAAAGTAGGGAAAAGACCCTTTACAAGGTTACTGAGAAGATTGAATTAAGTGGTGCACGTGAGGGTGCCTGGAGTGATGCTTAGCACACACTGAGCGTTCAGTGTTAGTTACTATTCAGATAATCATCATTGTGTTTTCTATTTTTAATGATCTTACCACCCTGAAGCCAGGGATTCTCTAAAGGAAGAATATTATGATTTCATAACGAAGCCTTCTTAACTCATTAATGAGGCATTACAGTCTGTGATGATCTGAGATTTGTTTGATGCTGGGATAAATTAGACCAGAGTTAATGCCATTTCATCCTGTTAGACCTTGTATAGCTTATCTCATTGCCTGCCTGACATTTTGCTGATCAAAATCTCCTTTCTCCCCGATGGTGGACCGCTTGTCGTTATGAGGATTTTTATGATCCAAGTAGCAGTTGGTTGATTCTAAATTCAAGCTTTGGGTTCAACCTTTTTTGTTCTGGATGCAGGTGACTGAGCTGAAAAGTGCAGGCGAGAGGACACCTTGGGGTTTCCCATTTGTATCCTGTGAAATGCATATGAAATTTCTCTGTGAACAAGTCAAAATATTTTTCTAACTGCTCCCTCAGTGCCTCCACATGGGATTGGAAAAATCAAGCTGTTTTATGATACTTTATTGATAGTAATACTAATGCCATAAACTGGATTTGGCTGACTTGGCTGCTGATGAGCAAACAATGCCCTGTCTTCTGCAAAATGTTACGTACACAGTTAAAAACCACCTGGAAGCATCATCTTAATTCAAGTTCTTAAATACAGAAAAACATTTGGCTTTTTTTTTCCCCCCCGCCCTGGTACGCGGGCCTCTCACTGTTGTGGCCTCTCCCGTTGCGGGGCACAGGCTCCGGACACGCAGGCTCAGCGGCCATGGCTTACGGGCCCAGCCGCTCTACAGCATGTGGGATCTTCCCAGACCGGGGCTCGAACCCATGTCCCCTGCATCGGCAGGCGGAGTCTCAACCACTGTGCCACCAGGGAAGCCCCAACATTTGGCTTTTTAAAAGCTAGTTTTATGAGCCTCTGTTACTAGAACCGGATTTACTGTTGCTTTGTGGGGCTCCTTTGTGGTTGGGTTTGTAGAGTCCACTTTTTAAAAAACAGTCCATGTCCCTAGATAAAGTAGATACTTAACAAATGCTTGGACTGTGACTTTTAAATGCATGCTGTCTTCAAGGATCGCTATTGTGTATGTAAGACGAATGCTTCTCTTAGAGGTTTAAAAATTGGTAACTAGACTGAGTTCCTGGGTTTGAGGGGGGATCTTTGTGGAATGCAGACAGTTCCATTTACTGATAACCTGAGAGAAGGAAAAACTCTTAACACAAGTGACCAATTAAATTCCAGCGTATATTCACAAATCAATTCTTAAGTAGAGGATACACAGAATTTATTATTCATTTTTCTTTTATGACCATTAGCCAGAAATGACTCTTTATACATTTATTCAATGTTTATTCAGCTGTTGGGCTTTCTGTATGATTTATATTTCTAATATACACATAGAGTATTTTGTATTAGACTAAAAAAAAAAAATCTCTTTTTCCTTCATGACATTACCCAGTCCTGGCCAGGGTGCAGCTTATATATAGGCTGTTCACATAGTCCCTGCTGGTGGGAATGTTAATAGGTGAAAATGTTTTGGAAAGAAATTTTGCCATATATATTATGTGAAGACCCTTAGACATGATTGGCCAATTTCTGGGAATCTCATTCAAAGAAGTACTTTGATATACAGCTAAAGTTTTACGTGCAGAGATGGCCATCACAGTATTATTTAAGAGTAGTAAAAACTTGGACGTCCCTGGTGACGCAGTGGTTAACAATCTGCCTGCCAGTGCAGGTGACACAGGTTCAAGCCCTGCTCCGGGAAGATCCCACATGCCGCGGAGCAACTAAGCCCGTGTGCCGCAACTACTAAACCTGCACTCTAGAACCCGCAAGCCACAACTACTGAGCCTGCGTGCTGCAACTACTGAAGCCCGCAGACCTAGAGCCCGTGCTCTGCAACAAGAGAAGCCACCACAGTGAGAAACCCGCGCACCGCAACAAAGAGTAGCCCCCACTCGCCGCAACTAGAGAAAGCCCGTGTGCAACAACGAAGCCCCAGCGTGTCCAAAAATAAATAAGTAAATTTATTAAAAAGAATAGTAAAAACTTGGAAACAGACTAAATGACTAATAATGGGGGAATAATTAAAGCATTTATATAAATATTGCTCCAAAACTCAGATTAGGTTCATGAAGATAGTAATTGCTGCAGTGTTGAAATGCAAGATTATACAAGTATATGCTTTTTTAAAGCATACAGAATAGTGGAATATATTTATATTTTATTTATATATTTATTATATAATACTAGCATAGCTCTGTGCTAAATGCTGTACACGAACCATTTCATCTGAGTACATAGGTATTATTTTTACTCCCATTTGAAGGGAATATTTCAGGTGAGGCAACTGAGGCTTTCAGAGGTTCACTTGCCCAAGATCACTCTGCTTGTAAATGACAGGAGGGACATGGATTCTACCACACTCTCAGAGGCTTTTTGTTTTTACCTTAAAATGAAACAAAACAAAACAAAAAAACTTCTATTTTTTCAAGTTCCTGCAATAAACATCCCTTTTTTATTTTCAGTGTAACATAGGAACTAGAGTGCAGTGGTTAAAAGAGCAGGCTGTGGAGTCACTCTGCCTGCTCTTGGCATGACCTTGGATAAAGGACTTAGCTGCTCTCTGCCTCAGTGTGCTCACCTGTGAAAAGGGGCTGTGTGAAAGGGCTGGTGTGAGGGTCAAGTGAGATCATCCTTGTAAATTTATAGCAGAAAGACGGGCACGTAGTAGGACTGAGTGTTAGTTGCTCTTGCTATCATCATGATGCTCTTCAAAGAAAAGGACTTGAAAATAAGAGAAATCATTTGAAATGGTGGCCTGCACTGTCCTAAGTGGTTTTCAGATCCTCGCAGAGAGATGTGATGGGAGAGTGACTTTGGAAAGCTTTTTTGTGGCAGTCATTAGCAGACCATTTAGTGAAGGGAAATAGCAATTTGCTATAATTCAACCCCCTGAAGTGTGTAATTCATGTTGGAGTGTAGCTGGCTTAGTGTTTTCTTAGGACAAGAAGAACATAAACCCCTAAACAAATGCGTGGCTTAGGTTCTAGCTTAAGCTTGAACTTCTTATACTTAACATTACTCAGTCAGTGCACAGTTCATCTTGCAGATTTTTCCCTATAAGGGAACACATCACTACAGTGAATGTTCACTAATTTGCACTCCAGTAATTCACAACACACGGCCTGCCTGTTGACTCAGCAGGCACGATGCGTCTATGATGAACAGAATCAGTGGCCGGGCGGTACATTTCTAGATGGTCAGAACCTTCCCTATTCCCTTCCTCCCTCCTACTTGTCCCTGTGCTCCCTGACTCATTAGGATAGCACTGCGTGCAGGGTGCAGAGGCAAAACCAGAATTGGGGCTTCCTCCTCTCGCTCCCCTCACCTTCCTGACACCCCTCCTGTGGCCCCTGGTTCCCTCCTCTGCTGTGGCCTCACGGTGTCCCCATCTCCTGTGTGGACTATTGTGGCAGTCTTCTGACTTGACCTTGATATCACTCTCTTTCCAGCCTCCCGCCAACCCTCACTTTCACCCCCTGCCGCCCCCAATTTAAAATCAACCAGTAGAGCCCTTAGCTGCTTCTCCAACATGGGTTTTCACTTTTCTCTCCCCTCCCCTTTGTCCTGTCCCCCACTGGCAAGCCTTACACGTGACTGTGCCCCACCGGTCCCTACGTAGAATCGGTACGTCCTTTGTCAAGGCATCTCCCTCAGCTTGCTAATTATCATTTCTCCCTAGCGAGACTGACTTCTCCGGAGGCAGGTGTGTGTCCTGTGGCTCTGTGTCCCAGTGCCTCCCACGGTGCAGTGACTGTGCTCCAGGATCATAAAAGCAGCTGCCGCGAATTGAAGTGCCCCTGCCTTGCCCCAAGCGTTTCATATCATCTCACAACAACCCCGTGGGGTGTAGGCATCATTACACACATGTTTAAAGTCCAGGGAACCGGTGTCTGTACAGCTTACCAAAGATCATATTACAGTGTTAAGTGTCAGAGCCCAGAGGGTAGTAGCCTCACATTATACATATTACATGAAATTATTTTCCTGTAGAAATAGTGAGAGTCTGTACTCATAGGCACCATTTAATTATGAGTTAAGTAGTTTAGGGCCCATCTGAAGATTTGTCAACTACTTATAGCTAGGGTTCTTAATTTGGGGATTGAGGGTCCCTAGGATTTTGGGGAGTTTGTCAATTTTACCCAAATTCTCTGTCATCTGGGGATAGAAAGAGGGTCATCTTCACTTTTTTTTTAACCTTTGCTTTAATCATATTTTTACAATTGGAGTGGGATCCCCAAAAGGTCCAGAACTGCTAATTTCACATTGTTTCTATGGAAAGTAGAATACAGAAAATAGAATTTTCCAAAGGCCAGATGACTAGTTTACAAAGTAACATCTGGAACACAACCCTTTTGTAAAGTAGAGATTATATGTTTTGATAACTTGAGGGAGTAAATGAATGAAAATGATTCACCTTAGAGACTAGGTTTTCTAAAAGTAGCAATTACGGTCATTCCCTTTCCCTCTCAAAACCACCCTTCTGTTATACACTGAACGTTTGTGTGCCCTCACCCCCCATTTCATATGCTGAAGCCTTAACTCTCTGTGTGATGATGTTTGGAGGTGAGGCCTTTGGGAACAGTTAGGTGAACCTTGACCTTGGTCTTGCCAGCCCCCAGAACTGTGAGAAATAAATGTCTGTTGTTTAAACCACCTGTCTGTAGTATTCTGTTACAGCAGCCCAAGCTGACCAAGACACTCTTCCTTTCCTTCTCCAACCTGAGGGCATATATTAAATTGTTCATGTATATGAAGAAAATTATTGGGGAAAACCATAATACATTTTAAACATGTCACTGCTTCTGTAGTCCTGTTAGTTTTCTTCAAGTTAAGTGTGTTTATTTGGTTCTGCCTAGGAATATGTGATAACTTTTCCAAATCAAAGTAGGATATTGTGTATTCTTTTATATCTATCCCCCCCCCAATTAAATGTTCTTATCTTGGAATATTTGTGGGGTTTTTTTGGGGGGGTTATTTATTTTTATCAGAGTATAATTGCTTTACAGTGTTGTTAGTTTCTGTTGTATAGCAAAGTGAATCAGCTATGTATGTATATCCCCTCTTTTTAGGATGTCCTTCCCATTTAGGTCACCACAGAGTATTAAGTGGAGTTCCCTGTGCTATACAGTAGGTTCTCATTGGTTATCTATTTTATACGTAGTTTTAGTTTCGGAACATTTGTGTTTTTAAATGAGCTAAGAACGTGGGTTCCAGCTGGGTGATAGATTTCTGAGTTTAGGGGGAAGGACCACATTCCCTACTCTGCCACCTACCGTGATGCCTTAAACACATTTGATGCTCACGAAAGGCATGTTGTTAAACAGGATATGCTGGTTTATATGCCTCAATTCTTTTCCTAAAATTTTCACCTGATTGACTTCTTCAGGAAAGATACCTTACAAGTTCTTTTTTTTTTTCACACACACACACTCTATTTTATTTTTACAAGAGATAAATAGACTGACACCAAGCATTGTAAATGGATGACCACAACAAAAGCAACAATGATTCCAATTACCAAACACGAAACACACTCACACTATGTCATAATATTGCCAGTCAGTCCAGGAATCCTCCACTGTAACAGCTCCTTTACTTTGCAGTGCCTTACAAGTTCTAGACGTAAGTATTTTTGCCCCTCCTAACTGTGTCCTTAATTTTCATTTTCAGATCGTTAGTGTCTCTCCCTCGGTGTTCCAGCTGTAGGTGGGCACCTAATTTTCATGCTAATTTGATCACTGGCTTGCCTTTCTTCGTTTTGTTTTGTTACGGCAAAATGGCTTTTATGACAGCTTCTAGTTGGATATTGGTACTTGGGGAGAATTGAAATGAAGGGAAAATCTTGTTATTAGCCAGTCAGAATATTCATTTACATTAATGTGACTTGCTAAACTACTTGGAGTTCCACTAAAATGTAATCACTTTAGGGCCTAATTCTCAGTTATTTCACCTTTAATGGTCGTCAAGGGGGTTTTAAACACAGTGGCACAGTTGTTGAAAGTAGCACTAGGTGAAAAGGAGAAAAGCTTTGCTAGGAAGAGATCTAATCTTACTGGAGAATTTTGAGAGAGGGTTACAGAAGTCTCCGCAGCCCTTGCTAGACAGTGTCTGTGCTGCTCTGGGCAGCTGTGGGCGTGGAAGGCTCCTTCCCATCCTGAGGGCAGCAAGGCCCCCTGCAGGGCACAACTTGTGCCCACACTGCACACACCCAGGAAACCGGAATCACAGAATGGCAGGACTCCTCCACTTTATAAAAGTGCCTCTTCGCCACTTTCTGTTTTTCATTGGATTGACAAGAAAGTGACCCAAAAGATAGAAGAAAGCAGTTTTTATTTTTCATAATGAAGTAAGTTTTTCTTCATATTTTTCATTTATCAAAAAACGTCTAGAATCTGACAACTCAAAACTATTGATGATGCCTAAAATTTTCTATGTTCTGTGTAGAATAGAAAGCGACACGGAGATAACGGATGGCAGGAACTTCTTATTTAAATCAGAGAGGCATAATAGATTTACAGATTTATCCCAATTAGCTATGCCTGCTCATCCATGGTTCTGTAAAATGGGATTGGGCGTTCATAGTTCAGACTCTGGAACACTTCAAGATCACAGAATGCCCCCGAATCAGCAAAGCTTTGATTTTATTCGGGAAGATTTTATTTGATACGTTTAATGATTTTCTTACTCTCTGAAAACTGGCCTGTGTGAGAGGTATGGGCCCTTGAAGTCAATCAGAACATTAGGCTGGTCAAACAGTATTCCTGTCGCCTGAGTAGTCTGGGTAATTAAGCGTTTACTGGGAAGCTAAATCAGACAGCTCTGAAAATTAAAGTAGTGAAAATTCTAGCATTTAGGTGAAGGGTTAAGTTTTCATGAATGAGGTTATAGTTCACACTATTCCTTTCCAGCAGAACTCATTAAGAGATGCCAAAAAGTCACAACTGTATGTCAGTGGGAGGTGCAAGGAGGGCGTGAGGGGGTTGAATTTTTTAAAAAGTCAAATGCTTAGTCTTGTTTATTGGTTTTCCACTTTTGTGGATTTTTTTTAATGTAACTTGTTATTTTGAGGTAATTTCAGGTTCATAACTAAGAAATAACACAGAGACCCCAGATCCCAAGTACCCTTTACCCACCACATTGAGGTTGCTGACGTTGTTACAGAAAAGATACAGGACGTTTCCATCAGCACATGTTGCCCTTTTATAGCCACATCTGCTTCCCTCCTGCCTTCACTCCATCTCTAACCCCTGGTAACTGCTCATCTCTTCTCCATCTCTATAATTTTGTCATTTTAAAAGTGTTATATAAAGGGATTGGCTTTTTTCCACTAAGTCTCTAGAGATTCATCCAGGTTGTTACATGTATCAGAAGTGTGTTCCTTTTGTTGCGGAGAAGTATTCCATGGTGTGGATGTACCACTATTTGTTTAATAATTCACCTGTTGAAGAGTATCTTGGTTGTTTCCAGTTTGGGGCTATAATAGATAAAGGTGCTGTGAATATTCACATATAGGTTTTTGTGTGCATATCAGTCTTTTCTCTGGAATAAATGCCCAGTAACTTTATTTTAATGATGGCATGCTGTTTGTATGCCTGTACCATAATTTATTTAGCAAGCTACTTTTAGATGGGTATTTTTCTGCTGCTTATGTCACTGATGACAATCTTATAATTAAATCTTAATGCACATCTGCTTTTATTTCCTTAGTAGAAGGATTTCTACAAGTGAGCTTTAGTGTGCAGAATTTTAAAGCTTTTTTTCTTAAGTATCTCTCATTTTTTAATACTTATTTTTAATTTAAGTGCATCTGATTCCAGAGCATTTTCATTACATCAAAAACCCCATACAGGGCCTCCCTGGTGGCGCAGTGGTTGAGAGTCCGCCTGCCGATGCAGGGGATACGGGTTCGTGCCCCGGTCTGGGAGGATCCCATATGCCGCGGAGCGGCTGGGCCCGTGAGCCATGGCCGCTGAGCCTGTGCATCCGGAGCCTGTGCTCCGCAACGGGAGAGGCCACAACAGTGAGAGGCCCGCGTACAGAAAAAAAAAAAAAAAAAAAAAAAAAAAAAAAAAACATACACGTCAGCAATTACTTCCCATCCTCCCCTCCCCCAGCCCCTGGCAACCACTAATGTACTTTGTGTCTGTATGGATTTGCCTATTCTGGACATTTCCTATAAAATAGAATCGTGTAATATGTGACCTTTTGTGTCTGACTTCTTTTAACGTAGCATAATGTTTCCAAGATTCATCTATGTTGTAACATGTATCAGTACTTCATTCCTTTTTATGGCTGAAGAACATTCCATTGTGTGGATGTACTGCCTTTTATTTATTCATCAGTTGGTGGATATTTGGGTTTTTACCCCCCCCCCCCTTTTTTTGGCTAATATAAATAATGCTGCTGTGAATACTTGTGTACAGGCTTTTATTTCTTCTGGGCATATACCTAGGAGTAGAATTGCTGGGTCATATGATAGCTCTGCGTTTCACTTTTTTAAGACCTACCAAACGATTTTCCACAGCAGATGTACCATTTGACAATCCCAAATGATGTATGAGTGTTCCAATTTCTCCATATTCTCACCAACAATTGTGTCTGTCTTTATGATGATAGCATTCCTAGTGGGTGTCACATGGATCTTTCTAAAAGAGAAAGGGCCAGAGCTGTAGAGGTGGCCACCTGACCAACCAGCTACGGAAAGCCCTCGGGCACTGCTAATATGGAGGTTCCCAGTGGTGTCAACGGGCTGTCTCTGGGCTTCTGTAGAGGAGGAGGAGATTGTAGCCCTGCCTGCGCCTCATGCCAGAGCCCCTGACTTGGGTGCAGTCCTGTGAGGGCCCAGGAGGCTGGGTGAGGTGGGGGGTTACCTACTGATCCTTTGGGGACCTGATTGCAGAAACTCTGAGGCTGAAAATTTTCCTTGCTAGCTTTTATCATAACAGCAATTGTTTTACTCATTCTGGGGCGGGGGTGGAAAAACACCCTTTCTTGGATACTGTGGATAAAAGCTAGAAAGGCTTGTGGTTTCCATTTTCATAGGTGACATTTCAAAAGTCATTGCAGATCACAAGTTGCCAAAATGATAGCTTTAAAATGTACTTAAAAAAATAAAAACCTACTGTGTAGTAGTTTGCAAAGAGCACAAGATTTGTACATAGTAGGGTAACTAACTCTTCCCAGTGTGCCTGGGACTTTCCTGACTTTTTTTTTTTTCCTGATATTGAATCCCAGGGAACCAAGTTCCAATAAATTAGGACACTTGGCCACCCTAAGTCATATAAACCTGCAGATAATTAAATGGGTCTGCTTGTTGTTTGACCAGGTTACTTAAAGTCTCTGAACTTTAGTTTCCTCATCCGGAAAATTGGGATAATTCCTTACCGAGTCTTTGAAAATCTGGTATGTAATAGATGCTCAATAAATTTTAGCTCCCTTGTCTTAAGCTTCAGACTAGCAATGAAAGTTATATTCTTTTTAAAACCAAGTTCTATATTTTCAATTACAAGCCTTTTCATTTCCTTCCCCGTTCCAATTAAATCAAGGGGTGGGGGTGTGTGTTTATGTTTTAGGGCCATGCTTCTAATTGGTGCCTTGGTTGAGCGTAGTAACCAGCAGAAAAGCCGGCAAGGGAAAGGGGAATTGGCTTTGAAGAACCCCCTCTAACCGCCCCCAACCTGTTAATTTAGTCTATTGCTAAATAACAGATTACTGCAAAATTCAGCAGCTTTAAACAGCAAACATGTATTATCGCACACAGTCCCTGAGGGTCAGGAGGCCCAGAGAGGCTTAGCTGGGTGGTCCTGCCTCAGGGTCTGTGCTGAGGTGCCAGTGGGCCTGCAGTCCGCTTCCTCACTCACTCGGGCGTTGGCAGAGGCCTTGGTTTCTTTCTGCCTCGGCCCCCCCATAGGATGGCTCACGACAGGCCAGCTGGCGTCCCCCGAAGTTAGTCATGTGAGAAGCATACTGACCATGATGGAAGTCGCAGTGTCTTTTATAACCTCATCCCAGAAGTGACACACCATCCCTTTTGCTGTGTTCTATTGGCCCTACACACAGCCCTGGTCCAGTGCAGGAGAGGATCCCTGGGGACCACGTTAGAGGCTGCCTTCCACAGATGCCAAGTTCACATGAAGACACCTCTCTCCTCTAATCCAGGGAATGAAGCCGATAGGAAGTGGCTCAGTGTAGGACTGATAATAACGGGGCCTGAGCCAGAGCCCACCTCTTGGCCAGTGTCCGGATGCTTCCTGTTGTCCACCTTGCCTCCTTCCAAGGAGTACGTCCAGTTGGCTGTGGGCAGGTATGTGCTGTGAGTTCTGGTGTTGGCAGCCACTTGGTGGCACCTCACACGTCCCCAGCTCGGTGTGACCAAGCCCGTGGTTACTAAATCCCTCCTGTGTCCTGAGAACAGCTGCTGGGGGTGACAGGGAGCAGGATAGACCCTCCCTCACTGCGCTTTACAGGCCTGGCCTCCAATGATACCTGTCAGCCTGGGAAGTGCTGACAGAGGGTAAGGGGTCCCTCCTCCTGCCCGGGGTATTCCTTATAACAACATTCCAGAGTGGAGGAAGGGCTTACATTACTTAATGCCTGCTGGCTATATGTTATATGTGCTATGTAACACTGTGTCTAAAAGGTAGGAGAACTGATCTCTGACTTAATGAGGTTTATTTCAGCTTAAGAGATGATCCCCCCTCTCCCACCCGGGCTGGTGGAGTTAGAGCAAACAGGGAATTGTAACCTAATTTGTAGGAATCAGAAACATTTTGTCCTTGACCCCTGTCCTAGTCTAGACTCTGTCATTGTAATATAATACATGGATACTGTCTGCAACAGATTTCATTAGTCCCAAAGCCCAGTTTATATACACAGCAGTAGTCCCCAAAGAAACCTGGCTGCTCATCAAAATTACCTGAGGAACTTTGCAAAAAACAAATTTCTCAGCCTCTTGACTACTGAATCAGTTTATAGGAGTGGGTCCCAGAAATCTGTTTTTTAAAGCTTCTAGGTGATTGTGAGATGCAGACAGATTGGCAAACCCATTGATGTGAAACTGAAAGATGTGAAGGCATTCATTCATTCATTCATAGTTTCAGCCAGTAATCGGCAATCTGTCAGGCACAGATCCAGGCTCTGAAGGCACAGATGGGAACATCAGAGGTTCTGCTCTTGAAGAGCTTGGAGCTTAATGGGGATTATGAACAAATGAGCAGATAATTACAGTATAACTGACAATCACAACACTTTAAACATAAGCCTATAATTTTATCACTGATTGACATAGTGGAAGTGATGATGGGCATATGAAAATGAGGCCAAGGAGGATTGCCACCCTTTTCCCACTGACTTCCCAAATAGGTCTTAATATGGAGATTTCTAAGGTCTCTCTTACCAAGCATCATGAGTGAATACAACTGGTTGTTTTTGGTTTTTGTGTTTTTTCATTTTGTTTGTTTTTGGCTGCATTGGGTCTTCGTTGCTGCGCAGGGCTTTCTCTAGTTGCAGCAAGTGGGGGCTACTCTTCATTGTGGTACATGGGCTTCTCATCGCGGTGACTTCCCTTGTTGCAGAGCGTGGGCTCTAGGCACATGGGCTTCAGTAGTTGCAGCACACGGGCTCAGTAGTTGTGGTACGCAGGCCCTCGAACAAGCATGCTTCAGTAGTTGCAGCGCGTGGGCTCAGTAGTTGCAGCGCGTGGGCTTTAGGGCATGCGGGCTCAGTTGCTCCGCGGCATGTGGGATCTTCCCGGGCCAGGGATCGAATCAGTGTCCCCTGCATTGACAGGCGGATTCTTAGCCACTGTGCCACCAGGGAAGTCCCTACAACTGATCTTTTAAAATTTTAATTGAAGTATAGTTGATTTACAATATTGTATTAGTTTCAGGTATACAGCAAAGTGATTCAGTTATATATTTTCAGATTATTTGCCATTATAGGTTATTATAAGATATTGAGTATTGTTTCCTGTGCTATATAGTAAATCCTTGTTGCATATCTATTTTACATATAGTAATTTGTATCCGTTAATCCCGTAGTACTCCTAATTTATCCCTCCTCCGCCCCCTTTCCCCTCTGGTGACCATAAGTTTGTTTTCTACGTGAGTCTGTTTCTGTTTTGTATATAAATTAATTGGTGTTATGTTTTAGATTCCGCATATAAGCGATATCATATGATATTTGTCTTTCTCTGTCGGACTTACTTCACTTAGTATGGTAATCTCTGGATCCATCCATGTTGCTGCAAATGGCAATATTTCATTCTTTTTTATGGCTGAGTAATATCCCACTGTGAATATAACTGGTTTTGTTTTTGTTTTTTAACTTGATAGTGTTATTTAAAATTAATTCTGCATGTATTCTCATGGATAAAGCTGTGTGAACTCAAAACCGCTAATACATATTGTCACCATCCTCTTTACACTGATCTTATGAAGATGCCCCTTGAAAGGCCATACCGGGTATTTTAAGAGAGGTAGGTTGTGGGATGGGAGACTTGGCTTCAAACTTCGGCTCCATCCAAAGTCTGTGACCTTTGGCATCTCAGCCCCCTCTGCAGCTGTAGTAAATGAATGAACTCACTGGGCATCTACCATGTGCTAGTTGCTAGGAGTACAAAAGGCATGTCAGATGCAGACTGACTTCTGCTCTGTGCTGATGGTATGAACACTAATCTTCTCTGCCACTCAGAAGCCAGTGACCAGTGTCCCCTTAACATTCCAGAGAATTTATCTAGAGACTCTTAAAAGTCTCCTGGATTTGCACATATTATGTCATCCCATCCAAAGTAGAGAATGCCAGAGCTGTGAGGTGTGGATGTGGGCAGGTTTCATTGCCCATGGACTTTGCAGGGGACCCCAGTCTATGGCTTAGCAAAACCTCTCATGAACATTGAATGTGAAATTGGTCAGTGCCAGAGGTCTTTGTAATGATGATAATAACACAGATACATTTGCATCTATTGTGTGCATGCATGATTGTAAATATTTTACATATATTATTAACTCATTTAATCCCATGGAGAAGACACTGTCAATGGCCCTTCTTTTACAGGTGAGGAAATTAAGTAACTGGCCCAAGGTCACACAGCTAGTAAGTGGTGGAGCAGGGACTGGAACCCTGGCTCTCGGGCTCCTGACCAGTGCTCCCCACAGGGTCTTTGCATACTGCCAACCACTTTGTTTCAGGAGGGCAGAGTGATGTCTCTGTCACCGTCGTTTTCCTAACGAGCAGTACTGTATACTGCTTGGCACCTAGTAGGCGCTTGTTAAATGTTCAGCTGCCTTTCCGACGACTGGTAGCATGAAGGACAGTCGCTCTCAGCATCACCGGGAGCACAGAAATAAAACCAGTCATGGGAGGACCTGATCCCGGCACTCGGATCTTTCACCTTGTCTCACCGCAGCCTCGTGTGGATTGATGAGTTACTGTCAGCAAAGCTCTTTGTGGCAGCAGAGCTCTCCATCCGCCCACAGCAGCCTGGCCTTCATCCACCGACAAGGGGCTTTCTGTGTCTGTATTCGCTTCGTCTTCTTCCAGATGACAGTGTGCTTCAACCGAAGCCAAATGTCACTGGTTTTATTCTTCTGATTTCAAATGAGAATTGAGTCATCCAAGGGTAATTTTCTACAGTGAACCCCTCTCCAGATGCTTGTGGGGTAAGTGGGTTGGTGTGTGGGATCTTTACTGGGGAAGAACTTTGGTGATATGTTCTGTTCCTTGGCTCTGAATAAGAATTCCCCTAGAAGCTACTAGAGGCCAAGGGGGAGTCACTTGACACCTAACCTGGGACTTGGAGAAAAGGTTGAAGACAGAATGAACAGGGAGGAAGGACCACAGATGATTCACTTAAGAACAGAGTGGGTGTGACCCTCCACCGCTTTAGAAGAATAGAATGTCCTTCTCCGGCAATGGTTAGAATAGTGCTTTTCAGTTAACTGGTGGCAACCAAGGAGTTGGAGGTGACGTGGGCTTCCCTTTCAACCTGTCTCATCTAACTTTTGTATAAGGGAAAACTTGAGTGTGGCAGCATTTACAGTCCCCGCTACCCCCACCCACGCCCCAGTTGTCCATTACACCAGAATGAGGGGCTCAGCCTTTAACCGCAGCGCTGACCTGTAGCAGGACTTGGTGGTGCCTGGCAGTGCCCCAGCTTTGCAGTGACTGGCCTGAAGCCCGGCTAGAGCTGTGTCCTTTCGCATGTGCTTGCTGTACAGTAGGAGAGAATGACTCCATCATAGTATTAACGAGAGTTGGATGTGCCCTTAGAATGAGGGTAAGAAAGTATGAGAAGCCTGTGGGGGAATGAGAGTAAGCATAGATTCCTGGGTTGCCGGAATGAGGGGACCACTGTTGATGTGGCAGATAATTTCTCCCGAGCCAAGATTTAATCCGGAGTTATCTTCTTTTTAAGTGCCAGCACTCTAAGGGGATTCTCTTGTCAACTTGCTTTCATATCTGGAAGCTTGTTAGTGCTTAGATGTTTTTCTCCTTAGGGTCTCTATGACAGTTGTATATTTTAACATTTCTGAGCAGATGTGGTTATTTTCCTCCTCTCATTCCCAAGCTGATTTTCTCCAACCAAGAAAAACCTTTTTAAATTCAGGAAACAGTGTTGTGACTACCAAATTAAAGCACCATTTAATGTTTTGTGTTATTGGCAGCAACTTGGAATGTTCCCATGCCTGCTTAACAGGAGTTGACTGTTAAGGGGATGAATGGGTCGGAGAATAGGAAAGTGGAGGGAGATTTCCTCCTGACCCCTGGGAGCTGGAAGCTCAGTTTAGCTGACTCATTTTTAGATGAACTGTGACAATTCTAAATGAATAAATAAATAACACAGGACACGATGAGGAAGCTAACGGTAGTTAAATGTCTGCAGTAAACACATTTTTAAACCAAAAGCAATGTGACTTGACTGATTTCACAGGAAAGGGGGCTTTCAAAGCAAGCTGACTGCTCCCTGCCACCATTTGCCTTGGCAGCAAGAAAAAAACAGGGCTTGACCCTGAAAATCAATCGTCACTGCTAAGCTTTAGAGTCAGCAGACAGCCTGGTTGTGGGTTTAGGTAATTAACTTCCTTTACTATGATAATTTTTTTAAATCTTGCTATCCTTTAAAACAAATTTGCCTTAAGATCCCAGTACTTTTCACGTGCTCAGTAGCTTTCTCACTTTCTCCTGCTCCAGGTATAAATGGCCCAGATGCTCAGCATTTGCGTTCTTCCCAAGACCAGTAACTTCATCTTGAGAATCGCAGTGGGAGCAGTTCTCCTTAACCCCAGCAACCTTCCCTGTGGTCACCCCACCACCCCATTTGCTCACAGTTTGTTGTCTCTCTTGGGGGCCACGTGAAAAGGGGGGGCACTGGTTTGCCATAAAGCTTGTTGTGTCTTGTTTCAAGCCTCCAGCAAATTCTGTGTGATACTAGATCACAGTGAAAACGAATGCTTGTTCAGCCTCACGCAGATGACTCACCTGGGCCTGCTCCTGGGGAGAGCTAACTCATGGACAGATGGATCTTCCACAGGAGCCCGGCTCTCTTTGGGGGATTCGAGTTTTGCCCTTTGGTGCCCTGTTTTCATCAGTATTTCCAGGTTTGTGTATTCTGAGCTGTGGTAGTTTGAACGTTTGTCTTGAATTTAGGCCTGAGGCTCACCTCAACCCTAAAATACGTAGTACACGTGCCAGGAACTTGCCGCGCGCGGGTCACAGAACTAATCCTTGATTTGGATGAAGGTGTACTGAACGCTCTCTCATCCCCTTTTAATACAGGGTAATTACTGGCCCTAGTTAATCATTTCTTTTCTTAGTGAGATACTTACAATGAGGCGCAACTGTAATACAGCTGCATGGTTACCAGAAACACTCCAGAATTTGATAGTGGGAAGTGGCTTTCAACTAAGAGTGTCTTTTGGGAAATGTGCGTACAAGAGGAGTTCTTTAAAGTCTATTCTAATTTACCTGCCCGTGTTTTCTACCCTTATCCTCTTTTCATTGTTGTCATTTTCTGCGTGTGGCCCTTGAATTCGTGAAGAGCTTTTGGATGCTGTTGTGGTTGGAATTTTCCTTACTGTATCTGATTACTCCCTGTCGTGACCTGTCATTCTGGGAGGCCCCGTAGGTTGAGCGAGTGCCAGAGACTCCTGGTTAAAGAGGGTGGGGAGGCGATGCTTGGCTTGGTGTCAGCGTGATCTGGCCCCTGAGAGGTGCTGACTCTCCCTTTTTCCTGTCTGAGTGTGGGGAACCAGTTGCATCAAAGAATGGCTTATTCTTTTGCTGCGCTCAGGACCAGAGCTCCTCTTGCGTGGGCCCAGCGCATGGGCTTGGTCCCTGCTAGTACAATTGTCCAGAGCAGCTGCATGGCCCAGCTCGCCCAAGCTGCCAGTAGGTTGCCTGGTTGTTAAGAAGTGACGTTCCCGGCCCACGTGCAGCTTGGAAGATGGAGATCTGCCGCAGTCAGGCAGGCCACAGACCTGGCCGTGCGGTTGGACACCTTGTGCAAAGTGGGTCATGCCAGTCCCGTGATCCCAGATCGCCAGGCAGAGTGTCAAGGGCTTTGCAGGGCCCCGTGCCTCTCCCGTTCCTTTAGAAAAGTACAAAAGAGTACAGCTCAGCCCACAGGCTGCTCAACAAGTGCGCAGTTCGCCCAGCAGGGCAGGGCCGGCCGGGCCGGGCGGGAGGAGTTCACTTGCTGGGACCTTTTGTCCTGTTCCTGCCGGGCGGGCCAGCCAGGGAGCTGCGAAGGGGACGCGGGGACCCAGTGTGAGTGCAGCTAAGGAGCCGCCTCCCCTGCCAGCCGGTGGCCACGAGCTCCCCGCGCCGTGGGGTTGATTTCTGTGAACCCCAGTGGGCGGGGAGGGGAGGACAGAGGGGCGATGGCCCCAGGCCACTGCCCCCAGCTGGCCCTCAAACTGGAGTGCCCTTTCTCTCCGCTCTGTGGTCACCTTCTCCGAGTGGCGACTGCATTTTCCAAAGTCAATTTTCTCTCCGTGATCCCATCCCCTTTACCCTGCTTTATTTTTTCTTGCTGACAGTCCCTTAACGTCACATATTTTACGTGTGTGTTCCTGCCCAGCCTGGAATTTTGTTCCCTGCTGCACCCGTCAGGGCCGTCCTGCCTCTGCGCCTGGCACGGGGCAGGCGCTTGGTAAGCGTGTGGTGTGAATGAGAAATGAATCCATGGTATTAAGGGATCTGGACGTGTGGCCGGCTGGACAGGAACTCAGAACTGTGCTGAGATGATGAAAGCAAACCTTTGCTGGAGAAGCCTCCTGGTGACCAGTGTAAAAACAGCCCCTTCTGAGCAGGTCACGGGACGTGTCCAGTCGTGGGCGTGGCCCGGGGAGAGGATGGGGAAAGCCATGAACGTGGCTGCGTCCAGCCCACAACCACGCCTCCGATTCCCCGGCCAGGGACTCTGCTGGTTAGGGCCCCATGTTCCCCCTTTTCAACATAGACGTTTCAGGAATTATGAGCAGCTGTCTCTGAAAATTACTACTGTTGTGACTGTTCGGCTAGCTTTTTCACGTGTTCCTAAGTTGGGTGGTGAAAAGTTCTGCTGGCCTGAGAGAATCCTCAAGCTGAGAAGAAACGTGGTCTAAGAACAGCTGGGCCCTTACTGACAGAGCGTCTTAGAATGAGCCCCTGTGCTGCCACCTCTGCAGGGCTCAGGACGGGTTCAGATTCGGATGGCCTGTAACAGAAGTCTTCAGTATCACCGCATACTAGATCCCGTAGTCTCTTCTGGGGGCCTGCTGCTGGGTTCAGTGCGGTGGGACTGAAATTTTACCTTCGTGTTTAGCCAGGCTGCTTTTCTGTGGCCCTGATGTCAGCATTGTGATCATTTATACCCATTCCTGGGCCTCATTTATTCCCTAAGTCCACGAATGTTCTCCCCCCACCTCCACCCCACAGGTCTGTTTCCTGTCATTTTTGAACATTCCTTTACTCCTGTTTCCAGCTTGTCTACATCCTCCCTATGTAGAAACCAAAACTGGTTACAGGCGCCTGTGAGAGGGCTCTTAGTTAAAAATGAGAAGGACGTTCTTACTGTTTTCGTCAGGTGTGTTCCTGATGTTAGATCCCAGAATGCTGTTACTTGCTAGGACGTTTACAGCTTGTTGTTAACGCGCGTATGCATCATTTCCAACATCTGCTTGTTGGCAAGCTTGGTGGGTTTTGGTGTTCAGCACGTGCCTTCTCCCCCATCGTGAAAGTCTAGTCTGTTCTAGGCCTCCAGGCGAACTCTTTGTGTTTTTCCCTATTCAACAATCCTTTGTACGCAGTAGGTTTAGTACGTTCATTTCAGCCTCATCTTTCATGCTCAGGTAATGCTTCACGCTGACAGATGCCTCTCTCCTGAGATGTTGTCAACTCTCCCACCTTCCATTGCTGCCCCCTGGGGGTGTTAGGACTTGCTTTGGACGTTGTGGGCTCACTGATGGGAGTTTAGTGGGCAGGGCACACGGACGCTGGCGGTATCCACCGTGGAGTGGACCCTGCGGCAGACACACAACAGGAAACCTTTAGGGGAGGGCTTGCTGCGTGCCAGGCACTGCTCTAAGGACCTTAGGTGTATTATGTATTAGATCATTTGCTCTTCTTAACAGCCTGAGGGGCAATTATTATTTCCCACATGTTACAGGTAGGAGGCTAAATAAGTTGTCCAAGGCCATATTACTAGTAGGTGGAAAAAATGGGTTTCAAACCCAAATTGTCTGATAAGGAGCCCAACGTGGAACCTCTTAATCGCCTGCCAGCCTGTCATGCTTTTCTACCTAGTTGTGTAACTGTTGAACGACAAAGGTGGCATATCTTATTGTTGGCACTTGGGTGTGTGGGAGCTGGTGGCTTCTTGGCTGAGGGAGTCCGCCGCGCCCTGCAAGTCTCCCCCCAGGGCAGGACGGATGCTGGAACGGAACCCTGGTCGCTGCTGCTTTCAAGGTGTCATTGATGGCAAATGATTAACTGCCTAGTTGATGAAACCGATTTTGCCTTTGCCTTTGGAAGCAAAAATATTTGTGGTTATTTCTATGAGAGTAATGACCAAGACAGTTAAACGTATGCCTCCTAACTTTAATATAGAAAATCTAGTCAATACACAGATGAAAAGATGCTTCGCTACCCTGTAAACGTAAATGTAAATGGGGGGGAAATAGGGGGTTTTAAAGTACCCTGTGAATGTAAATCTTAAATGGGGGGAAAATAGGGAGTTTTAAAGTCTTAAAGATGGAGGTAGGTCTGTAACCAGTGATAGGAGATCATCTCCAAGATGTTGTCAGTGAAAACAATCAGCAATATTTTTCCAAGCTTTTTTTCTTTTTGCAGTTACCACAGTAAGAATATATTTCACATCGCAGCTGAGTACATGATACTCATAAGTATGGTACAGTAATCCTGAAGATTCATGACAGTATTCATTCTCACTAAGGGCAAAGCACTCTGATTATTATGATCAGTTTATTATTTCTAATGCGAAGTTGACTTGATCATCTGTTAATGGGTTGTGACCAACAATTGTAAAAGCTCCCATTTGGCATGACTTCTTTTGTGCTCAAAAGAGAGAAATCTCTGGAAGTATACCCAAGAAATGGTACCAGTAGGCTCCTTGTAACAGTGGGGTGGAGGGATTGTGTTGGAGCAAAGTGATGAGATTTTTCTTAACCTCCTCTTTTCATTTTAAATGTTTGAATTTTTTTTTTTTTTACTATGGACGTGAGTACGTTAAGACAGTACTTTATAAAAGTACCCAGCAGAGGAACTGTCTTCTCCCTGTGGCGGTCCTGTTTGCCCCAATGGGCACTTCCCTGTCTGCCTCCTTTCTATCCAGTTCCATCCTTCTCCCCACTGAGATTTCAGCTTCACAGAGAGAGTTTTTACAGAGCTGAGAAAAGAAGCACAGAAAACTGGCACTTCATTTATAAAGTGGATTCACGGGATTGTGTCTTTTCTTTTGATTTTCAAATTAGAACTTAGCCCATAAGTTACTTTTGTGAGGTTAAAAAGAAATTGTTTGAACATGAGGAACTTAACCTTGTCCAGAGCATGTTCCCTGAAAAGAATTTGTTCTTGTTGTTTTATGAAAAAATGCAAAAAGCATTTTGAGTAGAGATTTAATCAATGTCTCTTTTTCTTAATAGGTTTTAAAATGGAACACTTTGATGCATCACTTAGTACCTATTTCCAGGCATTGCTCGGCCCCCGAGGTAAGGTGGTTTTGGGTTTTGCTCCCCCGCTCCTTGTTACAGGCACATGTAAATATTGCACGAAGACATTCTAGAAAACATGAGCATTTTCCAGTGATTAGACTAATGCTTTGTCCTGGATACCAGGGGCTTGGCATCCTCTGAGGTCCCCTGGCTGCTGGGGCAGAGACACAGGTGCTGTGACCCTCTGCTGACTTTGGCTGGAGCTCAGGTTTGCTGTCAAGCTTGCAGCCTGAGAATGCCACAGATTTCACCACTACTGGTGGCATGGTTTCCTCAGTTCTTGTGAGTCTTCAGCTGAAACTGACTTCCAAAATGCACTGCTGCAATAGGAGTTTAAAACTCTTCCCCTTTTACAATTCTAAGGGCTTTTTTTTTTTTTTTTTTTTTTGCGGTAGGCGGGCCTCTCACTGTTGTGGCCTCTCCCGTTGCGGAGCACAGGCTCCGGACGCGCAGGCTCAGCGGCCACGGCTCATGGGCCCAGCCGCTCCGCAGCATGTGGGATCTTCCCGGACCGGGGCATGAACCCGCGTCCCCTGCATCGGCAGGCGGACTCTCAACCACTGCGCCACCAGGGAAGCCCCTGAGGGCTTTTTAATGTCCTTTTGTGTTGTGTCACGTCAATGGCTAGATATATACACCTGAGCTCTTTTGCTCTTCATCTTTCATTACCTTTTAGGAAGTAGGTCAGCTCCATATTACACCTTCTTCTAATGTCATCTATAATGTCTTAGTTGTAAAGAAGGAACTTTGGGAGTTCCCAGGAAGATTCTTAGGAAAACTACAAGAGGCTTTTAAACAGATGAAGAGATTCTCAGTTTCACTTGTGGTTTTTAAAATACAAAAGAAAACAATAAAAGGAGCTTCATCTGTTAGTAAGGCAGAGATGAAATAAGGCTGATACCATCTGTGATAACAGTGAGGATGTGGAGAAAGAGTCTAACTTGGGGTAACCTCTCTGGAGGGCAGTTGTGTTTTCTGTTGAAATTAAAATGCTCGTGTCCTTTGACTCAGCAAAGATATGTATAAGGAAGGTCCTTAACAGCATCGCTTGTCAAAACCGGAAATAATCTAGAAGCCCATCCATAGGGGACAAGTCAAATTCGTGCGCAGCCCTTGGAAAAGAACAAGCCAGATCTATCTCTCTGTGCTGGTGTTGGGACGATGCCTTCTTTGAGTATTGCTGGATCAAAAATCCAATTTTAAATGGTTGAAACAATAATAAAGATTATTAGCTTACATTATGTGATCTGAGTCACTTCAGGGGCTCCGTGATGATACCCAAGAACCCCGTTCTTGTCATTTCCTACCTTGCATCCTCGGTATATCAGCAGCTCTCTCCTCAGGATAGGTTTCCCCACCTTTCGTGGTTGCAAGGTGGCTGCTGCTGCTCTAGGCTGCACCTCCAGAGGAGGAGGGAGAAGTCTGATCATTTGCGTGGTTTTAAGAACAAATAAATTCTTCCCCAGAGCTCTTCACAAACTGTCATCTCCTCAGAGTTCAGTGGCCACAGTTGCTCCACATGCTTATGTCTGAGCCAGTCCCCAGGGAGTGGGTTAGGTCTCCATAGTTGACCAGATCCCTAAGGATTTACCGCCTGGGGTTGGGGCCAGCCACCCAGGAAGTACTTGGATACTTGGTCATATAGAAGAATGAAGATCTGTGATAAAATTTAAAAAGCACGGTGCAAAACAGTGTTAAGTAAAAGGAAATGGGAGGTTTTTGTGGGCGCATTTATTGTATTTGTGATTATGTACACATCAACATTTGTAACAGTCTGATGTTAGTTGCTACGGAGGAACTTGTTTTCTCAGAATTGACGGCTTCCAGCCCAGAGCTGAGAACAAAAGGGGTTAAGAATCGTCTTGTTAAGTTCACTGGGGCAGCCGCTTCCCTGAAGGGCTTCTGAGAAGCACAGTTCGGCAGAAACTGGCAGCCACCACCCTAGCATCAGTAGTGGGGAGAGGCTGGAGGGCATCTCCCACAAAAGCCAAGAGAAGAAACACTGGGGGAATTTAGGGTGTCTGCAAGAAAGGAGACTGACAGTGGTTCCCCAAGTGGATGCATGCTCCACTTAACCTGTGCTTGTCCTACAAGGTCAAGGGAGAGAACACCGGAGAGAGTAGCAAGATGGTCCAGCCAGGAGCTCAAAGAAGGGGCTGAGACACTGTCCCCACTTAGCTGCTGCTGCTTAGAAGATACGGAGGTGAAACCAGCATGTGCCTCTGAGCTCCACAGTGGGGGGGCCTTGGAGGGTATGTAGAGCGAAGGGCAGGCTACAGGTTTGGGGGCTCACCGCAGCAGGATGCAGAGGGGGACGTGCTGCAGAGGTGGCTTCCTGGGAGTCAGCCAGAGGATGGAGTTGAGTCTTGCAGGGGACATATAACACCCAAGGGATCCGGCTGCCAGGGAGTCTGCTCCCAGCCACGGGAGGGCTGTCAGGTTGCCGCTGGCAGCCACTTGGAGTGAATTTTCCTTTTCCTCCTCCTTCCTGCCTAGGAGAGGGGAGGGGAGCCAGGGAGGTCCCTCCTGTGCCAGTAATTTCCTTGAATCAGTATAGGTCTTCCCTCCCAAGCTTCTGTTCTTCACTTACCTGGCCATTGCTGCTTCACCCTCACTTTTTAAAATATCACCCCCGCTGCTGTTACCCATGGCACTTGTGGCGGACGCTGCCTGTTGAATCAGACAGTCTTTGAGCTGGCTGAGTGGCACGTTTTCTGAGTCTGCGCATGCTGGGCAGACTGGCTGACACTGGGCTGGGATGGAGGGCTTTGGAGCTCAAAGACTGCCATGTCTAGGGTTTCCTTGTCCCATGCGTAATTCAGCAAGCCTGGTTAATCGATCCAGTTAATGGAAAAGTGAGCTTTCTCCTTGGTTTCTTTAAGATTCTTTGGAAAGGATTTTTAAAAATTATTTAGCAAAACCTGTGAATAATAACGCATGTCGTTATTCAGAACATGAATGTGAGCCTCACCTTGAGGCTGTATATTGAAGACTCACAGTTCCTCTTCCAGTTGCTTCGTTGGCTTGGGAAATTTTAATTCATGTTTTAGTGTTTGGAAAACATTGTTACTATTTTTGTATCTGCTTTGTTAATCACTAAATGTTGTTTCTTCTAATATTTTCCAGATCCCAGAGTAAAAGGATGGTTTCTTCTGGACAGTTATATTCCGACTTTGATCTGCTCCATCCTGTACTTGCTAATTGTGTGGCTGGGACCAAAATACATGAAGAATAGGCCGCCGTTCTCTTGTCGGGGGATTTTAGTGGTGTATAACCTTGGACTCACGCTGCTGTCTCTCTATATGTTCTGTGAGGTAAGTCAGAGGTTAACACAGCTTCCTCTCACTTAAATGTACTCGTGTCACCGTCCTGAATTGTGCCCCTAAGTGGAGAAAGGCAGCTGCGTGGGGGGAGAGAACAGGGAGGGCAGGTACAGTAATGCGTTTCGAGGATATTATAAAATCGATGTTTCAAAACGCCAGAGTTATTTGTACAATTGTGCCTTCTGGGCACATCTATCTAAAATAGAAGGCTTTGCTATGGATTCTTTTGTTATTTATGTTCTGTATTATACTCGGAATTAAAATTAATATTTTCAGAAATACTCTTAACGCAAGCAGAACACAGAGTAGAAAATGAACAGAACGCAAAAAAACAGATCTCTGAGCGTTTTATTATGAAAAATGCCTGGTTCTTGTTTGGAGGCAGCCGGGGAAGGAAGTGGGCGGAGTCTGCGTTTAGTATGTTTGTGGTTGGTCAGCCCTCTCCATCCTGATCTGATCACTGTAAACAGCTTGGAGCTTTGAGAGGTTATTTTTTTCAAAGCTAAGAAGAGTAGATAGTGAGGTCTGCGTTTAGGGTTGGAATGGTCTAAGTTCAGGCCAGATCATTTTTTCTATAAAACAGGGATGTTGAAAACCGAGTTTGATGATCTCGAAGGCTTAAGTAAGAGTGAAAGACACATCGGAATCAAAACTTAAGCCTCCTATTTTGACAGTATAGTCACTTAACCGTTAAAGCTAGAAGGGGAGGAAAGCTCCCTCCGTGATAAGTACGATTTGTATGCATTCTTAGGGGCAGAACTACACTGTTCAGGTTTACGGCACAAAACTACTGCTGAATCTCTGGGGCTGAGACTTAAGCCATACATAAAACAAACACTTGCAAGTACTCCTGTTTGGATTTTTAACCTTTCATTGTGGCTTTAATTCTCCAAGGAGTAGTAAAGGAGAAGAAAAGGGGAGAAATCAATACGAATCTTGCAGTGAATTCCCCAGCAGCCTCGAGCTGTGACGGGGGTCTCCCCGTGTGCGTGTGGGCGTGTGCGGGGGTGTGTGTGTGATGCAGGAGCTGGTGGGAAGCACGTGTCTGATCGTCAGAGGCACTGCCACTGGGAGAGGTCTGGGTCTGGTCACCCCACGTGTGTTTCATAAGCCAAGGTAAAGGTTTTATGACTAGGCTGGTAGATGCTACTATCATTGCTTTTATGACTGACAGTCTGTGAAATGCTCCTTTTTCGCTCCTTTTTCGCTTCCTTTCTGGCCTGTTCTAGAGCGAAAGCAGTTTAATTACCCTCCGAGGTGGAGATTGCGGGCCTGGAGGCAAGGGCAGTGTGCAGGAGTGGGCCCAGCACTGTGCTCATCTCTGTGTTCCAGGGACAAAGCCGCAGCAAGCTGTCAGGTGTCTTAGAGCAAACCCTTTACTTTCCCCTACTTGATAGATGGTAGAGCCATTTCCTTAAGAAGACTCTTATAGAGTTTATTATTACGCCTAGCAATATTCTAGAGAAAAAGTGTTTAAGACTATTAAATCTTACAGAACTTAAGTATCTGCCTTATATGTTTCTCAAGCCCTAGAGATATAATTACAGCTTCATAATTAACCTCTCAAAACAGGTAATGCCCTGGTAAAGAGGGGAAGAAGAGTGCTGGGTAGATCACTTGCAAGTGCATGTGGCTGGATTTGGGGGGTTCTAAAAGCATTGTACCAGGAAGTACAGATTTCCCTCCAAGACAGCTTGGCGAAAACATTGGAAGATGTTGAGCAGTATCTAAGCCCTGAATAGAGAGATTCAGGAAATAGAGGAGGAAAATAACGTGCTTAACCCACAATTTAGAGTACATAGAGAAGTAATGGATAAGGGGGCAATAATCTTTAAATTAAATCAAGTTTATAAAAATAGGCCCAGATCAGATATTCCCGAGTTGAAAATAAACCCTAGTACCCACATTAGATGATATTTCTTTTTGATTTTGTCTGACTTTTTTTTTTTCCTGTACTTACATAAACCCCTCAGGAATACCCTTATAACATATCTTTCATCAAGTATTAAATTTCATTTTAGCTACTGGTTTTTCCTCTTTTTTTTTTTGCTTAGCATTTATAGTCCAATGAGTACTGAAACACGGGGCAGTCATGTCATTTTACAGCAGAACAAACTGAGGGGACCATGGCACCCAGCTGGGCCCCTCATTTCAGGGAAACATCCCAAGAGTTGGAGCCATTGCCCTGTGGTCACACCATTGGCATGGTCACAACAATTAGTCTTTATTTACCCACCTGCTTATCTACATCTTTGGGTCTGTAAAGAATCTTAAAAATAAATATGTAGCCATTGATATTTTTGTTTGTTTAATCCTGTGGTATGAATTCTCAGCTACCTTGGCAAAGTTCTAGGTTAATATAAAGAAAATTAACTGTTGCAAGGAGAGAAGAGAAATTTTGAAAGAGGGAGATAAAAAGGAAATGAGAGAGGAGTCACGAAGTTTTAAAATGACTAGAAGAAGAAAAGTAACCAAATGACTGTCTTATAACTGTGAAACTGAGTTTAAGGTATAGAAAGAGCTTGGTCATAGCTTCTGCATTTGGTAGAAAGAAAATTAAAAAGAGAGACGTGGTTTTACTTCTAATTGCCTCATGAACTTGGTGTTTATTTCTGGGAAAGAGGTCATAATCCCTGAATAGAAGTATGTTTGAAAGTGGTTATGTTTTAGATTAGGAGTAAAGGACTTCACGGCAAGCATTTTCTCAGTTATTAAATTAGGTGTTGTCTAAGATAACCGTCAGTGGTAAAGCCTCGAAAATAAATTGTCAAGTTATAGAAGAGAAGTTTGCATTACTCACTCAGCTTTGTAAAACGGTGTCCTCATAGCAAACATAAAAATCTTGTGTGCCCTGCTACCCACACCCCTACTCCTCCAGCCCCCCTCCCCCCCACCTCCCAGCTCCAGGGCATGTTTCATCTGAATGGAAGCCCCACTGTGTTTTCAGACAGTGTATCCACACATCTTTCCCTTTGTCCCCAAGATTGAGAATCCCCACCCACCAGCTGCCAGATTGTGACTTTTCCCTCATTGTGCAGGGTGTACCTGGGCTGGACTCAGGTTTCCCCTGGCTCACCCAGTAGTATAACTCCTTAGTTAACATGTCAGACACTCAGGGGGCTGCTCTGTCCTGACCTGGAACTTTTTTTTTGGTATATCCGCCCTGCTCCTGGCCTCTGGCCTCTCGTCAGCAAAGCAGGGAGGATCCAATTGCTTGGTTTGTCACGGTGCGGAGGGGAGCATCCCCGTGCAGGGATTGCGGGGCTCAGCAGTAGCAGCAGGAAGCAGAGTCAGCACGCACAGCACGTCAACCTTGAACTTGAATGGAGAGAACTGCTGGCTGCCCTCCTTAGCAGCCTGCCCCAGTGCCCCATCCACTCAACCCCCCAAGACCAGTTTCTTCCTTCCTTTGGGTCTCTGCCCACCTAGAAACTCCACTTCCTTCAGACCTAAGCCTGCCTCGGTTCGACAGTCCCCATCTCGTTTCTGAGGACCCTTCTCAAGGTCAGTTCCTCTGTGACATCTTGAGAGGGCTTGGCTTTAGAGCAGTGATCCCAGCCTCTCCTGCCTCCCCGTGGTCCCGAGGAGCCTGACGCCTTCTCTCCCATCACGGTGCCCCCGGGGGTGCCCACGGTGCCTCCAGCCTTGCGTCTCTCACACGCACCTCACTGGCTGTAGTTACAATGTTCCTTCCACATCTTTTCCGTCCCCTTGTTAGCATGGCTTCACCGTTAAGACATAAAAAAGCAAATGCCAGAACGACGTTTTACTTTATTTTATTTAACAAAGATAAATCACAGATTACAAACAAGATTATTTTGATTGTTTATTCCCTTGCAGTTAGAACTGTGTGTTGTGAAGTAGTGTGAGAAAATTCAGTGAAATGAATCAAACATTCAGAACATTTAAAATGTAATTTTAGAGAATGATTGATAGCTAACTCGATAGGTGATCTGAATTGGCATAGATTCAAAACTTATTTTTTCTTTACCTTTGCAATTTTTACTTAAAATTGTAAGTCTAGGGCCTCCCTGGTGGCGCAGTGGTTAAGAGTCCGCCTGCCGATGCAGGGGATACGGGTTCGTGCCCCGGTCTGGGAGGATCCCACATGCTGCGGAGCGGCTGGGCCCGTGAGCCATGGCCGCTGGGCCTGCGCATCCGGAGCCTGTGCTCCGCAACGGGAGTGGCCACAACAGTGAGAGGCCCGCATACCGCAAAAAGAAAAAAAAAAAAAAAAAAAATTGTAAGTCTAAAACTACTTCAGAATATGGAAAATAAAATCATAGAAATATATTTATCTATGTACCTAACAAGTATTGACATTACTGGTTTGAATTTTTTGTTTAAAAAGGAAAACATGACAAAAATGCATCTAAAGCACAGCCCCTTCACAGATTTAACTTTCTTCTGAAGTTCGTTTCTTTTCTGGATATGCTTTTATACTTTTACTAGACATGTATGTATATGTGACAACTTACAGAATATTCTGAGACAATTTTTTAACTTACATAAATGGTATACAGTTTATACTCTTTATCAAATAGCTTTTTCAGTCAGCATTGTATTTTGAGAATATATGTTGAATCTTATGGATTTCATTTCATTAGTTTTAACTTCTCTGTATTATTTCAGTGTTAAGAGTTTATTATGCCATTTTTCTTTGGATGGACATGTACGTTATTTCCAATGTAACAATTTTGCGTTGAGATCCTTGGAGAATTCTCTCCCAACACTATCTTTCTCCTTTGCAGAAACTTCACTCGTTTTGCATTTTTTAATGTATTACAGAAACAAAATTGTATTATTTTCATAATTATTCTCCAAAGCAGCAATTCTCATGTGCCTTACTAGCTAGAAATAAATGTATATGCTGGCATTTGAGGTAAAAGGCTTTTGCAGTTAAGAAGGAATTTAAAAGTATGTTTTTTTCTTGATCAGAAACCTTCCTCCCCAAACAAACAGAAACAATGTTGCATTGAATGTTATTGGACATGCCCCTGCGTGCAAATTTTATTTATTTATTTATTTAGGCCAGGTATACACTTAGGAGTTAATGACTGAATCTTGACACTCTCTTGTCTTTTAGTGGGGAAATTTTAATCCATTTTCATTTAGTATAATCGTTATATTGGAATAATTTCTATCACCTTTGTGTGTGTGTGTTTGTGTGTTTGTATGTTTTCTTTGCTCTTTTTTTATTCCTTTCCTGCTTTCTGTTGCTTTTTTTTTTCATTTTACTGATTTAAAAGTTATTCTATTATTTAGTAATTACCTATAAGTTTTTAACATGCACCCTTGACTTAATGAAGTCTAAAGTGAATTACTGTTTCTACTCCTGAACAATACAAGGACCGTAGAAGATTTGGGCTCTGATTCCCCCATCTTCCATGTTATTGTTGGCAGGTGTTTCATTCCACCTCTTTCTGAGGTCCTAAACAGTCATCATTACAGTCTGTGCTTACTGATTTTCTTTGCACACTGTTCATTTGTGAAATCCATTCTTTCCTTTGAGGTTCAGTTTTCTTCTGAAGTAGTTCCTTTTCTGGGAAGGGTAAACTCAGTCTCTGTTTGAGCATCATTTATGTGACTTTATGCTTGAATAGTATTTTAGCAGGGCGCAGAATTCTAAATTAGCAGTTATTTTCCCCCAGCACTTTGCAGATTTATTTCAGAGAAGTCTGCCGCACTCCCATTTTTGTTCATTTTGTAGGTAGTCTTTTTCTTTCCAGATATTTCTAAAATTGTTTAAGAATGAAACAGAGTGTGCCTACATAGTAATCCACTTTTATTTATCTCACTCAGGATTGTGTGCATCCAAGCTGAGAATTTCTGTGTTTCTGAATTTGGGAAAGTCATCAGGCATCATATCCTCGATGCTTCCTCCTCCTTCACCAGCTCTGGCTGGAGCTCCTATTAGACATGTGTTGGACATTCTCACCCCTACGTATTCTCTCTCGTGTTTTTTGCATCTTTATGTCTCTCCTGCATTCCTCTAATTCACTCGTATTTTCAGTGGTGTCTAATTTGCTCTTTCAGCCATTTTTAGTTTCAGTTACTATACATTTTTTATTTCTAAAAATTCACTGCTTGTTCTTTTTTTCACTTCATAACATGGAAATGTTGGTTTTTTTCCTAGTTAGATACAACTATGATCTCAAACTTAACCATTTGCTGTATCGCTATTTGAAAATATCCTTTAAAAAATTTTCTTCCAACTATATCTGTGAGGTCATGCCTCTGGGAATAATTGTTATATCAACGTTAATTTTTTTTGTTTCTTTTGGCCACACTGCACAGCATGTGGGATCTTAGTTTCCCGACCAGGGATCGAACCCACGTCCCCTGCATTGGAAGCACAGAGTCTTAACCACTGGACTGCCAGGGAAGACCCTATGTTAAATTTCTTTACCTTTTTTTTTTTTTTTTTTTTAATGCTACGCGGGCCTCTCACTGTTGTGGCCTCTCCCGTTGCGGAGCGCAGGCTCCGGACATGCAGGCTCAGCGGCCATGGCTCACGGGCGCAGCCGCCCCGTGGCACGTGGGATCTTCCTGGACCGGGGCATGAACCTGTGTCCCCTGCATTGGCAGACGGACTCTCAACCACTGCACCACCAGGGAAGCCCCTCTTTACCTTTTTTAAAAACAAAAACAGGACAGTTTGTTAGGTATCCCATGTAAGCATCCCAAGCTAGTATTGCTGGGGTCATCTCAGGTAAATGTGTCTGCCCCAAATAAAAGAGATTTTTAAAAGAACTTGAATGTAAGCTCACTTCCTCTTTTCTGACTTATTTTTTTAAGGGAAGCCTCACCTGACAGTTAGGCATCAGTGGTGTTGGAGTTTTTTTGGTGTTTCATGTAGCATTTCTGCCTGTGTTAACGGTGGGGAGGTGGTGCAGCTTTCGCGCGGCTTGTTGCCTTGCCAGGACCAGACGTCAGTGGTTTTTTTCTTTGAATCTTCTCTTGAAGATTTCCGATGCTGCTTTATGCAGAGGATAAGAGAAGTTGAGCATTTGACGGGGAGGGTGTTTTGCTGGTGCTTTCCGCTCCCTCTGTAATTGTGGCGTTGGTGCTGTCAGCACGTCTCCCCAGGCCCCCGACAGCACTGCCTCCCCGGCTCTGGCTTTGAAGGTCCTCGATAGAGCTGCAGAGCCGTTGCTCTGGAGACATTATATTCTAAACAGTCTTGTTTTTCTTTCCCTTCAGGCTTTCTTAAAATAGATATGTTATTGTGGAAAAAAATAGGATTTGGAAAAACACTTAAGAGACCTGGCAAGTAATTACTGAATTTTATTTAGAAATGATTTTGTTTCCCAAAATACTTTGAAAAAGACATTTAGTACTATTCTGCCTTTCCCCATTGAACAGAGGTTGAAACTCTGGTGAGATTAATACTTATAGGAAAGGCCCAACTATTGCCTAAAACACTTCTCACTCACAGTTCCCTTACCACTGAAACTCCTTGCTCAGAAAGAAGCTTCTCTCAGGGAGAAGCAGCGCCTCAGTTACCTGCCTGTCCATTTACCTGGCACTGCCCTGAGGGAATGCCTGCAGTGGGAAGATGGAGAGAAGGATTCAGCCTTCTGACAGACAGCCTTCCCCTCAGCCACACTCCCAGGGGACAGGGAAGGGATGCCTTCCAGTAGAGAGGAAGCTTTGGCTTTGGTCCAGAGCCAAGCCCGACTCCTCTAAACTGACCCTACAGACATTGGTAACTGAGCCTTACAGCTGGTGTAACAAGGAACCAGTCTACAAATCCTCAACTAAAGCAGACTCAGTTTGTAAAGCAGGAGTCAGTAGGTGAGCTGGAGGTCTCTCTTTAAATTCTGCAGAGGATGCTCTGGTGGGGCTTCTGTATACAGTAGGAGCAGCCGCAGTGCAGACCTAGTCACGAGCCTTCAAGCACTGGGGCAGAAAGAGCAGACATTTGTGTAGAGTCATAGCAAAGACTTACATATATAGTGCCTGCCTTATGCCACGTACTGGGTTCACTCACTGTTCATCACTGTCCCCTTTCTGCAGAGGCAAAGCCCGGGGTGGACCTGGGATTCGAGTCTGTGCTTCAGGCCATTGTGCGTCACTGCCTCAGAACACTGAGCCTCAGGTTGGGTTTTCTCTCCCAGCCGGTCCCATAAAATATAAAATGAGTGTTTCTTGTGGGGTATGTGGAAGCAACTTACCAGAAACCACCTCTCAGGAGGCTGAATAGTGAGAGAAAAGGACTGCCAGCGTAAGTGGACAGGGCCCAGGGTTGAGGGAAGAATGCCAGACATACCTGTGTCAGGCTGGGCTGAGGACAAGCTGTTTCTTTGTGCTTTGTTCTGAAGCCTTCTCTAGTGTACAGAGCCTGTCCTTATGACGTAACCAAGAGTATTGCAGTCAGCTGTAACCCAAGGGGTTCCTGGGCCTCAGTGGAAAAAAACACTTTGGGAGGTCACGGGTATGAAATTATCTTAATGGGCATCCTTCTGCTCTGGACAGGAAAGATTTGAAATTCAAAACCACATGCTTTGACTTAACCCTGTTCCATAATGGCACTGCCAATATTGGCCAGCTAAACCTTGGAGAAAGAGGTACTTTTAATTTGGGAGTAGCTGATGGTTCATTTGAAACCAAACATCTGCTGAAGATAAAGATGCAGTGAAAGGTCTGCTTTTCCATAGAATTCTTCATGAATAGAGTATCTCCATTGTGTTCTTACCAAAGACACAAAAACAGACCAAGAAGGTCAGAGGAGCTTGGAAGTGCTGTTAGAGACATTGCATTTGGACCAAGAGTCAGGATTCCTAGGGACTGGTCCCAGCAGTGCCACCGAGAAGCTGTGTGACTTTGGACCAGCCATATCACTACTCGTCTCTGTTTCCTTAATAAAAACATGAACTTGTACCGGTTCTAAAAAATACACACTTGTAGATGCCCACAGGACCAGTCAAATCTGGGAAGATGTCAGCCTCACACACTTTTGGTGGTGTTGCTTATTTTAGCAAAGTCCCTCGGGTCCTGGGATGGTTGAATTTCACCATGGATAGTGCCTGTTCCCGTTAACTCTCATTCCATTTCTGCTTAGGGGGAAATAACCACACAGCTCATCAAACCCTCATCACTAAATCCATTAGCCCCTTTTGGAAAGCGGTCACCTTACTGCTCTGACATCTTGGGTTTTGGGGGTGAGTGACTGATAAGGGCCACACAGGTTGACATTTTTCTGCTTAAAGTGTTTCAAATGATCTTGTTTCTTGAGATGCTTTGGTGGCATTACAGAAAGTGCCGTGGAAGTGGTTATCATGCTGTAGGGTATACATTTGTGGTTAAATTGTGGTGTTAGATGAGAAAAGTCAACTCTCACCTAGACAATCAACTAGAGATGAATCACTCCGTGAACTGCATCGTCCAGACCCAGCTGTGATATTCACCTCAGTTTTCTTCTTTAAGTGAAAAGATGCATGAAACCACTTTTGTTATTGAATTTGTCTCATAAGGAGAGAAGAAAGCTTCTAGCGAGGCTTTAATTATAGCTCTGCACACGCCCATGGCCTAATTGAAGTTTGCTTCACTCCAGAGAAGGAGTGGTGGTTCACAGCGGTGCTGTGTGTGTCTTGGTTACTGGGGAAAAGCCAGGTGTAGGGTACTTAGTGCTCCCTCGGTTGCTCTTGGAGTGGCCGGTGGGATCCGGAGCTGGGGAGGTGGTGGCCAGCTGCTCGCTCTGGCCTGCTTTTCCGCTGGAGCACGGACCTGCCCTCTCGGGGTGACCTGCAGAAGTCAAGGTAGAGCCCTGCCCTCACTTCCAGTGCCTCCCCTTTGGTCCCACCTCCTGGGCCCTCCCTGGGGCTGCAGTGGTGAGCTGCCCAGAGCAGCTCTTGGAGGGAAGCCAGGCCTGGCGAGAGCACTGTCTCCTCTGAGGCGCTCCTCTCAGGCTGGAGGGAAGGCCAGGCCTTGGCTGAGAGCCTCCGGGGTCTGTTACTCAGACATGCTGTTTTTTTTCTGATGGGAATGGAGAGAGCAGGACCCTGATACTGGCCACTTGTACGGAGGGTGGCTGAGAAGCTTAGGTGAATAAACTTGAACTCGGGTGCTTGATCCTCATGTGTTACATATCCTATGCCTTTGAAGCCAAGGATATTTAAGAATTAAACTCCATGTCACCAGTATGACATTTGAGGAGGACTGGTTTTCATCTTGTGAACAGAAACGTTTTTTTTCCCCTGCAAATAAAACATTGGGCCTAGATTTAAGGGGCAAGAAGCAGCACCTTGAACACTTCGTTTGTTGTTATTGAGCAAATATTTGTTCAGCATCTCTTATGTACGAGTCCCCGTTCCATCTCCCCCGACCCCCGTGATGGATTCTGTGGTTGCAGATATGCAGCCACAACCTCTGAGAGCTTACAGAGGAGCTTCAGACAGAGCCGGTGATGGGTCTTACACCTATGTGAGCAAATAGGTGTGAGTCACGGCACCTAGGGTCAGAGGCAGGAGACTGGCTTCAGCTGGAGTGTTCAAGGGGTCAATCATGAAAAACAATAAAATTTTAGCTGACCTTTGAAGGATGAATAAGATTTTGAGAGCTGGAGATGGGGGTCCATGGGTGCAGAGAGCATTGCAGTTGAAAAGTATAAAGTAATGGTCATTTCTAACAGTTGCTGTGCTTATCCTCTATACCAGGTTGGGTGAGGTAAGCATTACACGCATCTTGTTAACGTCTCACGGCAGCCTGAACAGGCCAGAGTATTATTTTTATCCTGTTTGAAGAGTGAGGAAAATGAGGCCTAAAGAGCTGCCATCTGTTTTTATAAATAAAGGAACAGGCATGGTTTGCTGTTTCATAGTATTTTTTGTGCTCCCTCCCTCCCATTGGTGATGTAAAAGAACTACAAGTTTCTGTTTTTAAGGAAAGGCTTCTGTGAACAAAGATTTTACATTCTCTTCTGGCGTTTTTGAAAGTTGTTTCCCCTTTTTTTACTGCCAAGGGGCAAAAGCAGATGTGCTTAGGGGGGATGCCCAGAAGTGGTGACGAGTTTGCTTTGAAGTCTTCACACTGTCTCTCCTAGTTGCTTCTGTGACCAGAAACACGGAATCATGAAACAGCCAGCTGGGCTCAAGGGGTGGGACTTTCTACAAGGGAAACAGATTTTGCACTTGGAGCATGTATGTCACCTGGGAAAGGCTCACACCTGTGATCTAGGCTTCTTTATCTCCATCCTTTAACCCAGTGGAGTTCCAGAAAGTTCTTTCCCTGTACCCTCCAGCCACAGAAGAAAATTTATCAGCACCCTCATGGCGTAGAAGGAAGGGTAGCAAAGAACATTGTGCCAAGATGACACCTCTCTTCCCTCAGGTTTCCACCCCAGCACAGGCACACACGCACACACACGCGGTCCACTTTAGACTCAGACTTTGTATCTTGATTGTTGGGACTTCTGATAGGTCTGCATGCGGTGTGCTTAACTGGCATGACTTGAGAAAGGGGACGACCAGAAAGATAATACACCTTCCAATAAATTACCTATGGGTCTGGTTTTTCAAAGATAGTATAGTGTCGTTTATGTGTGGTCTGTTTTCAAAAAAATCTTAACTTAGTAACTGTAGAAAATTAAAACAGAACCTTTGGAAATAATTTAATCCAGCCTCTTCTGCTTACAGTAAAGAATGACCAAGGCCTAAGGGAATTAGCTGGCATGTCCCAGGTTGCTAACTAGCCCTGGTACTTCTGCTCCCTAATCCTGGGTTCTTTTCATCATAAAACGATGGGCTGGTCTTTGGCCGCAAAAACCATGTTAGCTCTTAAAGAAGTTAGTAGAAGGAAAACCAGATTGAAGCAGGGTGTTGAGTGTGCTGACTTTTGTCTCTGAGGGTGGAACTTTCTTTGTCTTCAGACCCTTGCGATCAGTTGATGTTCCCTGAGGGCATCTGTGTGCCGCCACCCTCCCCCCAGCCAAACTCTGTTGGAGGACAGTGTAGGGGAAGGTGGTCAGTGCGAGGTTCTAAAGTCCTGTGTCTCGGTTACATCTTTCGTGCAGCGCTGGTAGGTGAACCGTTTCTTACGTGAATCAGGTAGCATGAAACCAGTGGTCCCCACTCCTAGTTTCACACTGGAATTGCCTTGCAAGCTTCTGGTTTAATGGTCTGGGGGACACCAGGCATTAGCAATTTTTAAAAGTTCCCCCGGTGAGTCTGTCCTACAGCTGGAATGGGAACCACAGCTTAACAGTTCTCAAACATCAGCGGCATAAAAAATCACCTGTGAAACAACCTGTTTTCACACCGCGGAGCTTCACACCCAGAAATTTCTGATTCCGTGGGTCTGGGGTTGGGCCTGAGATTTTATATTTCTAGCTAACTCCTGGGTGGTGGTGCTGCTGCACCGGGACCACAGGATTGGATTCTCTAGGGTTTTGGCTCTGAAGCTCCAGGCAGGGCTCAGGTATTTGCATGTCTTTTGAGTTCCCACGTGATGCTGGCGCAGCTGGACTGGGGAACACGTTGAGAACCACACTTGGGGCCCAGTGGCCGGCTCCTTGTGTTGGCTCCCCAGATGAGCTCAAGCACGACAAGACAGACCACCTGACGTTTCTCCTCCCATGGCCCCACTTGACTACCAGAGGGAGAGCCACCAGGAACAGTTGAGGATGCCGAGGCTTCAGGAGGAGGTGGTGAGCTGCGGTCTCCATGGAGAAAGGCGCATCTCGTGGGTGTCTGGCTGGCTGGAACATAGTGGACACGCACAGGGTGGTCAAATCACACCTTCCCTCTGGACCGTTGGAGCAGGTCCTTAGGTCTCCCCGTAGCCGGGCGTCATCCTCACGTGTGGGTGTGGCAGCTGAGGCCCTCATGGAGAACTGGCAACCCTGCAGCTCTGCACCCCAAGTCCAGGGTCCTTGCTGTGCCACCACAGTGCCTCCTCTGCTGCAGGTGAGTTCTGAGGCATGGGCACAGTTCCTCAGCTCGCAGAGGTCTCACTCATGGATCCGGAGATGACACAGCAGCGGAAAACAGTGAAGAGGCTCAGGCTGGACTCGGTTGCCCCAGGCTTGCGCATCAGGATCACCTGGGAACCTGCTAGAAGTAGGAATTCTTGGGCCCCACCCCAGACCTGCCAGACCAGAAACACTCCCCAGCAATCTGCCTTTCACTGTGTCCTTGAGGTGATTCTGGTCCTACACAGTCAGGTTTGAGAAAAGCCTGTGGTTTCCCCTGAGGCCGTGGCAGGGCAGGACCCAAGCCCATGATTGGAAAACTTGGGCCTCGGAATTGGCGAGGTGCCTGTGACGGGCCCAAGGGAACTGAGGGCTCTGGAGAGAGGCAGCCTGGCAAAGCAGGGCCTGCCCCTTGTGACATTGAGTCCCTAGTCATTTAAAGCCCCCTTGGTTCGCACTCCCTTGTCATTATGGTTTTTTGCCTGGAGCAAACTTGCCTCAGCACAGCCCAAGGTCAGTCTGCACAGATTCCCAAATTAATGAACTTTAATTGAATAGGGCTTCTCCTGGTTCTTATTTTGTTGGTGATTTGCTTTTTCCCTTTTTCTTTTTTTTCCAGTTAGTGACGGGAGTATGGGAAGGCCAGTACAACTTCTTCTGTCAGGGCACACGCAGTGGAGGAGAAGCAGACATGAAGGTATTGTCTTTTTTTTTTTTTTTTAATAACTAAATTGTTCAAAAGACAAGATGACTGTCCAGCTAATCCCTGTGGACACTTTTTAAAGAACTTTAAAATCATTATGTGCACATGGTATGAGTACTTAAGCAGCATGAAAAGTATAGATTGGAAACGAAAATCTCCCTCTCTGCAAAAAGTAAGTCCTGTTAACAGCTTCCAGAGAAAAAAATGTGCATGCATTTATCAGTATTTGTGCTCTATTTATATAAACAGGATCGGAAGGATGTCTTAAGTGTTCTAATCATTCCTCTAAGTGGCCTCTGGGTGTGGTCTGCCGATTCCAGCTTCCACTCTGGCGAGTTTTTTGGGTTTTGTTTTTAACAAAACGCTGCAGTCTACCCTCAGCGTGGCAGTCATTTCCTTAGAGACCCCGTGTGGCACGCTTAATTGGGCAGAACCTGGCACTGGATACCCTGATTCCTTTCTTCCTCTGCCTCGTGTCTGTCACCTGCCCCACGGCAGCCCCTGAAAGCAGAAGTTCCTTTCATGTGGTTTTCTTCCTGCGATGGCTCTGTAGGCTCCTTCCAGAGGGAACAGGAGGCCAGCAGGGATCTGTTAGAGTCTTGAAAGGGGTTGGTGGACTTTTGAGAGCTTTCCCTGCCTTCACTCCACCCAGCCCCCCACCCAGCCCCCGGTGTTCTGGTTGAAGGCACTGCAGAGAGACTGGCTTTGGCGGGGCCAGTCGGCGGGGGGCGGTGGGGGGCGGTGGGATCCTGGGGTTGAGCGCAGAACCCGGAAGACGCTGACGGCCTCTTCCTCCTAGATCATCCGCGTGCTCTGGTGGTACTACTTCTCCAAGCTCATTGAGTTCATGGACACCTTCTTCTTCATCCTGCGCAAGAACAACCACCAGGTCACAGTCCTGCATGTGTACCACCACGCCTCCATGCTCAACATCTGGTGGTTCGTGATGAACTGGGTCCCCTGTGGCCACTGTGAGTCTGGCATCTCTGGGGACAGGTGTGAGCGGAAAGGCTGAGTTGAAACTAAGGCTTTGAGAAAAGGTGTTGTTTCTGTAGATATCTAGGTCAAGCCGTTGAACGTGGTGTCCAGGTTGCCTTTAACGATAGTCTGCGTGGCCTGTGCTCTCAGCAAGCTGACAGAACCTTTTTCTAGTTTGGTGCACATCCTGTGCTGACTTGGCAAGATGAGGGAAAGACCAGATTCCCAGCCTGGGGCACATGAAGAAATCAGGACAGAGTTCTCTATTCCAGATTGTTCCTGATCCTTGTTCCCCTATAATTTGGAAGATGTTTGACTGACAGGGACAGACCAGGAAGATGGAATCACACCATGGAGTGGGCACCGGAGGACAAGCTTTAGCTGTAGTACCTCAGGGAGTCTGCACATACTCTGATATAGTGACCCTCGCCTTCCTGAAGCATGTTTAGCTGAGCAGCTTCTGTGACAAGCACCAACATTTGAAGTAAATTCTCTAAGAAGGATGTGGACCGCTTGTAGTCTGAAGTGTCCTATAATTTCCAGAGATTTAAGTTGTCCCTGTCAGTTTCAGCCCAGGAGTTCTAACATGTCCCAGTCAAAATTCCTGTCATCCATCACCAACAGATTTTGACCGGGACCCCTTTAGTCAACTCACATATGTTTTTCCCCAGGATAGCACCACCCTTGATTAACTTGGCCCACCAGGATTCACATAGAGGATTTTAGAACCAGAAAGGACTTTCCAAGTACAGCTCCTTCCAGTTTGGGAGAACCCTGAGACAAAAGAAGGGTTGGTAGAGCTCACACCTCATGGCCGTGGGTTACCTGACTTAACTTTCTAATAGAAGCGGCACCTCCCCACATTAGAAGAGGACTTTAAATGTTAAAGATCCCACAGGATGACAGATCATCACCAGCCCCACCTGGCCCATGAGAAACAGCCAGAGAATGGACGTGACTTGTCCAAGGTCACGTGGCCAGTTACTGTCATAGCCCAGCCTGGTGTGTCTGACCGCACAAGGGGGAAAGCTGGTAGCTTTGCTTGATTGCTTACTGTGGGGGCAGAGGGCGGAGAGTCTGAAAAAAGACCTGCTGGTCCTACTGGAAATTATAAATTAAGACATAAATAATGGGTCTCTCATTGCTAAGGAACGAGGCTCTGGACTCTATTATTGATAAGAATATATGGCCTCCGCACTGCAGTCCTGGGGAATAATTAGGAGGTGGTTTCAAAGACCTCTCCAGACCTCAGCAAATGTGTAGAGACGGCCAGCTTTGAACGTACCGCCCGTCGGCTGTCTTCCCCACGTCTTCAACGTAGCAATCAGAGGCACTTGGGCAGCTGCCTCTGGGAGTCACTGGGGGCCTGGCAGCAAAACCTTTAGGTGCCAGAGTGCGGCAGGTGGTCTCCTGACTCCTGTGCTGGATGCCCACCTGGTAGCTGCAACAGACCCTGGGCTTAAAGCATCATGACGACTGCCTTCCCTGGGTGGAAATTGAATTCTGATTGCATGCCCGTGCAGTGCCAGATTGCTGCCGTGGTGTCTGCTAGCCCCTGTTCAAAAACACTTTTTTTTTTTTATTTAAAAGGAATCTTGGATTTTATTTGTGACCTATTACATATGAAACATTGAGGCATCCTCCTCCCCAATTCCCTCTGTTCCTGCAGCTTATTTTGGTGCCACACTTAACAGCTTCATCCACGTCCTCATGTACTCGTACTACGGTCTGTCGTCCGTCCCTTCCATGAGGCCGTACCTCTGGTGGAAGAAGTACATCACACAGGGGCAGCTGGTGAGTGACGTGGCCTCTTTCCCCCACGACTTGCCACCTGGGGAACGCCAAGCTCTTCCTGGGGTGCTCTTGCTGCCCTCCTGGCTTCATTGTTGTTTACTAGTACCTAAGATGTGGCTTTCCCATCCTCTCTCTCTCGGTCCAGTTAAACTCCTTGAAGTGGGCAGAGCAGGGAATCGTGTTCATTTCAGTCGATGGAGAGACCGTGCCTCTGAGCGTGCAGCTAGTTGGATTGTGGAACAAGGATTAAATCTAACTCTCTGACTTCAGGTTCAGCCATTTGTTCTGAGTTTGTGCACAGAGCCTATGTGTGTGCACATGTCTTCTAATTAGAACCCAAATCCAAGGTGAAATCTGTGTATCTGTGTTTCCAGGATTTGCTGGGAGGATCGTGAGCCCGGGGTGCTAGCTTATTAGGCAGCAAGGGTGCAGGTGCCGGGCGACCCCTCAGCCTGTGTGGTGGTGAGGATGGCACTGCTGTGCCTCAGGTGACGGCCCCCTTCCTGGGCCCACGTGCCAGGGCCAGCCAGCAGCTGTTTGCACTTGGTGGTTATTTCCCACTGTCCTTCTTGAAGCTTTCCTCAGCTGTCAGTATATTATACACCCTATTTCTCTCCCTTCCTGATTTCTTTCGTAAACTAATTATTAACACTATTACTACTCACAGTAAAATCCTGACGTGCCAGGCTCTCATGTCAAGTAAGCAGTTTTACATGGATTGTCCCAGTAGCCTGATTTCGTGTTGTTACCCCTATTTTTTTATAGATGAGGACATGGGGGCAATAGGCCAGAGCTAGCTAACCTGTCGATATTAGATATTAAACTCTTGGCCCTGGCCTTGCCTTATTGGTACATTTTTTTCTACGGAAACCAAGCTGATTCATATCCCTCCAAGCCAATTGCGATTTTTCAATATTGAAAGATAACCTGGGGGAAAAAAAATCTGAGGAGACCTCCTGAGCTGCTTATGTGTTTGGCATTTCATTATCATCTCTTTGCCAGCGGCTGGACAGTCCTTGTTAATTTTCTCCTTACCCACCTGTGAGGAAGGATAATTGTTCTTCAGCCTCCTTGTTACACTTGAGAAGTGACGCAGAGATCGATGTGCTCCACGCAGCGTGGCTCTGCAGAAGCAGAATTTAGAGCCGTCTGGAGAGTAGGTCTCCCATTAGGCTCTGCCCTTTGAGGTAGAAGATCGCACCCAGTTCGCCTAGATTTATTCTACACACCACTTACAGTTTCTTCTCAGTCTAGAATACTTAACCTTAAAAAAGGAAACAAACAAAACCAAAAAACAGTTCCCTACATGGAGGGACTGAAAGGTGGGCCCGAAATCCAGTGGGCAGAGCCCTGCCCTCCACTGTTACTCCTTAAAGGAAGCAGCAGCCACGCCTTATCTTAGCCCCTTCTCCCCATTTCCCCAGGCCCTTCCCCTGCTTCTCAAGATTGACTTGTCAGAAATAATCTAGGGAATTAACATTATATGCCAATCAGAGTATAAGTCTGTCTGCCAGCCTCAGCCTTCACCAAACCAGAAGGTCCACGGATAAGGATGGGGAAAGTGTCCCGTGGGATTGCACATCCTGCGGTGAGGTCCCTGGTCCCTCTAAACATACACCCCACACCCATCCTTCCTCTACAAAGAAAATAAAAAACAAAACTCTTGCATCTCCTATACTGTATTCCTGAAGTGTGTGTGTGTGTGTGTGTATTAGGTTTTTTAAACACGTTTTCCATTTTTCCCTCCAGCTTCATTGAGATATAATTCACATGTAGTATTGTGTAAGTTTAAGGTGTACAACGTAATGATTTGATATATGTATCTGTTGTGAAATCTACCCTCAGCAACTTCCACATATACAACGCAGTGTTGCTGGCTATTCCCCAAGCTTTAGAGAAGATGGTTTCAGTAGTTGGAAGGGAAGGAGTGTATACATAGGACCCATTCAGATGTATAACGAGTTCGGGTACGTTTAGCTTATGCACCGTGTTTTTGAAATGACCTCTGCACCTACAGAAAAGTTAATAAGTGTTCCTTCCCAAACTTGGGGGTGCGGGGTAGAGCGCCCATCTGGCGGATGCCTTGACCCTGGGCCGTGGCCACGTGCTCAGCTGTGTCTCCTCCCCCACCAGCTACAGTTTGTGCTGACCATCATCCAGACCAGCTGCGGGGTCATCTGGCCGTGCGCCTTCCCTCTTGGTTGGTTGTATTTCCAGATTGGATACATGATTTCTCTGATTACCCTCTTCACAAACTTCTATATTCAGGTAAATCTCACTCTTCTGTGGCGGTTGAGATTTGGGGTCCTTGCAGCCAAGGCCCTCATTCGTTCCTTTAATGGGGAGCCCCTGCCTTGGTGGGGCTGGGGTGGGGGTCACTGCCAATGCAGGAGGAGGTACTGAAGTCTGTCCAGGCTTCTGGAGTTCCAGGTCTTCGATGAGGGAGGCTCGGGGTCTCTGTGGGAAAGCAGAGCTGTCCAGCAGGCCCCGTACTGCTTCCCTCGTGGCCACTGCAGACCCGCCATAGGTGAGTCTCAACCCCATGTCCCTCAGCCCCACTGCCCTAAACTTTGGGGCTTCATTAAATGTCTGAAGAAATTTCCATCACAGACCCCAGCTATAGACAGAAATCAGCCTTTCGTCCTGGTTTTCTTACACTTTCTCTCCCCGCTGCTCAGGTTTGGGGGTGCGGGTCATTCCCAAGTGCATGATGTGATGTAGGTTTTTGCTCGTGGAAGGGTCTGTTTAGGGCAGATTACCTACAGGGGAGCCTGACCTTTTGTGGCCACTGTTGACTCCCGTGTCCCGTCACCCCTGGGGCTCGTGTGTTCGTGCTCCATGGGCAGGGCCTGGTTCTGGGCAGGCATATAGGGGGTGGTCAGGAGCAAGGACAGAGGGAGTAAAGCCGGGTCACACTGAGCATCCCTCCCCACCCGGGGGTGGGGAGGGGGCAGAGCAGCATGTTTGCCCTCCCTGCGCCCCACGCAGACAGACACCTGTCCCCAGACACACCTGGGGTGGCGGCTTTGAGTTGCATTCACATCTTGCTGGGCTGGTGGTTCATGCTACACTTTGGGGCAGTCACCAGGTATGAGGGAGGTTAAAAGATAGGGCCCAGGCTTCCCTGGTGGCGCAGTGGTTGAGAGTCCGCCTGCCGATGCAGGGGACACGGGTTCGTGCCCCGTGCCACATGCCGCGGAGCGGCTGGGCCCATGAGCCATGGCCGCTGAGCCTGCGCGTCCAGAGCCTGTGCTCTGCAATGGGAGAGGCCACGACAGTGAGAGGTCCACGTACCGCAAAAAAAAAAAAAAAAAAAGGATAGGGCCCGACGAAGCTGAAGCCACACCTGTTTTGACTGCCCTCGTGGCAGAGTGCTTTGTACATAAAGGGACGAAATAGTTGCTGAAGTCATGAGGCAGTTTTGAAGGCAGAGGATGTGCGTGACAGAAGGTACCGCAGTGGGAGCGTGGAAGGGCAGAGCTGAGTGAAGTGTAAATTGTGTGTTCTGTCTAACTCTCAAATAACATTGATACAGTGAGCCTGTGACTCACTGAACTTACCCAGGCTGAGCCTCAAAAAATGGAAGAGTGATTGAAACCAGTGGCAAAAAAACATTTTCCTGGTCGCTTGACCACAACAGACGTTGCTTCTTGATATGATAGCACGGGTCCCCAAAGGCTCTAACGTTAGGGATGCAGCTGGGCCCCCACCGTGGTTCCCATCTGCCCTTATGCCTTGCAGACCTACAACAAGAAGGGGGCCTCCCGGAGGAGAGAACACCAGAAGGACCACCAGAACGGCTCCGTGACAGCCGTGAACGGCCACACCAGCAGCTTTTCTTCTCTGGAAAACAATGTGAAGCCGAGGAAGCAGCATAAGGACTGAGGCCCGAGGGTTGACAGCCTCTGAACCACGTCGTCTGATTGTAAGCACAAATGAATTGTGCCCAATGCTCGTTAACAGCTGCTGTAACTAGTCGGCCTACAATAGTGTGACTCACGTAGGACCTCTTCCATCAGTTCCAAACCCCTAGAAAATGTAGACAGATTACCCAAGTAGGCATAAGATTTTTAACATTTCTGGGCTCTCACCGACCCCTGCGCTAGACTGTGGAGGGCGTGTTGTTGTAGTACACGACACTGCTGTTGCCTTATTAGTTATAACATGATAGGTGCTGAATTGTGATTCACAATTTAATAACACTGTAATCCACACTTTTTTTTTAACTGTAGATCATGCATGTGATTGTAAATTTGTATAATGGTGTTACAGTAGAGAAACACACATGCCTTAAAAGTTAAAAAACAGGGCCCAAAGCGTTATTAGTTTAAATTAGGGTATGTTTCAAGTTTTTATTCATTTCTAATAGCTCTGTTCAGAAAAATCAAAGACCATGATTTATGAAACTATCGTGTGACACATAGTTTCAAGTGACTTGTACATGTGAAATCGGCACCTTCAGTTTTGTAATATTGGCTTTAAATCAGGCAGGTTCAAATTTAGTGGAACAGTCAGTTTAACTTTTTAACAGATCTTATTTTTTTATTTTGAGTGCCACTATTAATAATGTAAAAAGGGAGGGGGGGTTCTAAAGCAGTCTTGATGAAACTTAAAATATATATTCTTTGTCTTCAGGATTTTAGGACGTGTGTAGGATGAGCAGGCCGTTTTAAATTTCAGAATTGCTAAGTGTTTTTATACAGGAAACAAAGCCCATTTTGCTTTCCAGTTGTGAGAGAAGATTTATACTTTTCAAGAGAGATGATTAAATGTTTACCATTTGACAGAGTCCCATAGATGAGCAGTGGGGAACTGGTTGCCAGGGTCCAAATTTGGGTTGATTTCTGTACTATTTGTTTTGACACAAACTTCCTTTGAAAATGTGCCTAGCTTACCAAAATGAATTAAAGGTGGGGAAAGGACCTTAGAAAAATGTAAGGTAAAATTAAACAGATAGCTGCAGCGTGAGAGAACTGGGGGACTCGATAGAGATGGTTTGTTTAATGTAAATCTAATAGCACCTGTACTTTTTTTATCCTGCTTCAAATCTAAAGATTTGTTTAGAAATACGTGTTTAAAAATAAGACTGCTTATCATAAAATCACGTCTCATACCCTAGAGGCAGTGGTCAAACAGATAAGGACTGTTGTGTGTGTCATTTTAAAGTGTTGGAATTTAGCCTCTGAATACCTTCTCCGTTGGAGGAAAAAAACATTCACTGAACCACTCGTGACACATCTGAGAAGGTCACTGATAATGTATGAACGAATTGTTGGTTTGATATTTATGTAAATATCAGTTTATCATGCTTTAATTTTGCACATTCATATTATAGGGAGCCAGTTGGTTCTCTTAATTAGTCTTGTGGGATTTCTGTTTGGAAGGAGTCACAGCATCTGTTTACATTTACCTTATCAAATCTAGAATGTGTGTATTTGTAAATGTATGTCTTCCTAGGTACTAGTTTGCAAATGTCTTTACATATTTCAATACAGAAAGTATAACATTCAATAGTGTGCTGTCAAAGTGTGCTTTAGCTCATCTGGATATACCCACAATGTTAAATAATGTCTCAACATTAATCATTAAAATGTTTTTGATTACCTGTGCTTAGTTTTACATTGTTTATATGCTGCTAATTCTGAATGACTGGAGAAAAATCCGCTTTCTTCACCATCTAGGAACTCACCCAAATAGATGTAACTAATTCAGTTTGGAAGGTTATATTGTGGCTCAGCTCACAGGAGGAGGGATCCCCACATCGTAAGACATGGTGGTGGCTGAACCCCAATTCCTTTCTCTAAGCCTTTCCCAGTTTCCCCAGTAAAGGCCCCAGCTGGAAGTCCCCTCCTTTTTCCTTCCTCCCTCCCTGCCCCAGGCTATTAGAGTTACTTTCCTAGATCTAGACCAGAGGTCTGCACATTCTTTCTGTAAAGAGCCAGATAGTACATGTTTTAGGCTTTGCAGTCCACACTGTCTCTGTCTACACTGTTCAGCTGCCTTTCGTATAGAGCTTCAAAGCAGTCACAGGTAATATGTTAAGTGGGTGGGCGTGGCTGTGTTCCAGTAGAACTTTATTTGCAAAACTGAAGGCCTGTGGCCATAGTTCCCTGACCCCTACTGTAGAGTAATGAGGGCCCACCTGTGTCACATTCTTTGCCAAAGACCATTTCACGTCCCAGGCCCTGGCCCCCAAGCCTCCCCCATTCTGACTTACCAGGTCAGTCCACATCCACGATGGAAATGAGGACACGGACAGCCCCTCTTCCTTTCCCTCCACTTCATACCACAGAGTCCCCAGTGCAGGCATGACCCTGGCTTCTAGTGTGTTCTGGTTTGTCAATATCACCTTAAAAATATCATCAGAAACTGAATTTAGTATTAGGGATATCATCTGAAACATGCAGAGGACTTTGGGGTTTGATGGTGATGATTACTTATATCCTTGTCCTTCCCCTCTGGGTCCAGAACGAATTGAAAAGACGTCAAAAAAACCAGACTGGTGGAAATCAGAATAGCTCATCTGTCACTGAGAAGACTGGTTGGTGATACGAAGACCACAGTAGGGCTCTGTGAATACCCTGGTTGCTGACCCTGTTGACGTACCACGGTCGGCACTGGCACACCAGTGGTTTGTGGCTGCCCCCGGTCTGTTGGTCTGGTGATGAACTGATTATTAAAATATTTTGAATATCAGTCCTGGAATTTACCCACCTTCAACTACAAGCTCCCTTGCAGTGTCAGGTTCTGCCGTGATGACCTTACCTGCTCAGCAGTATCTCCCAATCCTGGCAACCAAAAAGACACCCTCCTCCCCTCAGAGAAGTGAGTGGGTAAGAGGGCTGAGCAAGGCCCGACGTGTTCCCACCCTTTGCTCTCTCCTGTACGGAAGTGGAAGGGCAAGTTCACACACCCGTATGGAAAAGGGAGGATTCCCACTTCCCCTCTTGAGCAGCCTTGCCATTTATAGGAAAGGCAGTGTAGCCTAATGTGGGAAGTGCAGCTTGGGGGCCACACTACCTGGTTAGAATCCTATCTGTATGATCTTTAGGCAAATTGCTTTAACTTCGCCTCAGTGTTCCCATCTGTCAACTTGCAATAATGTTAGTACCTACATTACAGGGTCATTATGAGGATTAAATAGATTAATGTATACAAAGCTCTTGGAACCACATCCAGCACAGAGTGAACTCGGGTGTTAGCTGCTACCTCAGTCCGCCTAGCTGGTCTCTTTAAAGGAGCAGCTGTTGTTTTACTGTTACTTCCTTGATTAGTTGCTCTAACAATCCTATCAAAAAGGAGAGGAGGGGCTTCTCCTGCAGATGCAGGAGACACGGGTTCGTGCCCTGGTCTGGGAGGATCCCACATGCCACGGAGCGGCTGGGCCCGTGAGCCATGGGTGCTGAGCCTGCGCGTCTGGAGCCTGTGCTCCGCAACGGGAGAGGCCACAACAGTGAGAGGCCCGCGTACCGAAAAAAAAAAAAAAAAAAAAGGAGAGGAAGTTACTTGGGTTAAATCAAGAGTTGAAAAGAAGGGGCTTCCCTGGTGGTGCAGTGGTTAGGAATCCGCCTGCCAATGCAGGGGACACAGGTTCGAGCCCCGGTCTGGGAAGATCCCACATGCTGCGGAGCAACTAACCCCGTGCGCCACAACTACTGAGCCCACGTGCCACAACTACTGAAGCCCATGCGCCTAGAGCCCGTGCTCCGCAACAAGAGAAGCCACCGCAATGAGAAGCCCCCGCTCGCCGCAACCAGAGAAAGCCCGCACGCAGCAACGAAGACCCAACGCATACTAAATAAATGAATGCATAAGTTGAAAAGAAACCAGCAATTGTTGGGAGTCAAAACGTGTATAGCTACGTTATTCCAGATTTTGTCAGAATTTCTGGAATCTGCTTTATTTCCTCTTGGGAAAACAGGACAGGTTCATCAGTCTCTGGTCTGGTGCATTATTCCTCCAGATCCCTGACAGCAGTTCTGCGATTCCATCCGCAGACACAGTGTATTTCATGTGAACTGATTTTAAACAGGTGTCTCCCACTATCCCCATGTCAGTCGGAGATTTCAATACTAAGCAGCTTCTCCTCTTCAATATTAATTTGGAGAATCTTGTCTTCTATGGAGAAGGAAGATGGCAGCAAAAGAGTGGTTGCCTTAGTTTGCTTTTTGCTTTCATAGCATTGCATCACCAGCCTCTACATCTCATTCCAGACATAGATTTAAAACTCATCTTTGTCGTCCTTGACATTTTTGTAAGCTTCATTTTCTCTCCTTTCCAACATATTTATGGCACTCACCCAAAGCGAGAAAGTTCCCAGGCTGACGTTTGCTATAGTTTGCACCCAGCTTGTGGAAGACAGCTTGGGCTCCGGGGCAGAAGTTGTAGGAACAGGCAGAGTAGGACCCAGTAACTGGTGATGTAGTGGTGGCAGAGAGCCAGCCAATCATGGTGGTCAGTGGCTGTCCCCTTTCTCAGATCATTCAGACTCTCCTGAAGGGTGCTCACCATCCCATCTGTTGCCCGTGTATGTTTTTTGTGTTGACCGTCTGGTTCACTGGGAGAGCGCCTGGTGCAGAGGACTGAGTGAGGTGTATTGGGCAGACAGGGATCCATGAGAAAAGACTTCAGTCCCCAAAGGAGCCATTGTTAGACTGGGATCAAACATACACACAGGGGCTTCCCTGGTGGCGCAGTGGTTGAGAGTCCGCCTGCCAATGCAGGGGACACGGGTTCATGCCCCGGTCCAGGAAGATCCCACATGCCATGGAGCGGCTGGGCCCGTGAGCCATGGCCGCTGAGCCTGCGCGTCCGGAGCCTGTACTCCGCAACGGGAAAGGCCACAACAGTGAGAGGCCCGCGTACCGCAAAAAAAAAAAAACATACACACAGATGACTCCCACACAGGGTGGTTTGTGGTGAGAGCATGAGATTGACACAAATCATAAAGAGGCCAGGGAGAGAGAATTCTTCTAGCAAGGTGATTAAGGAGAGCTCCTGCAATCTGAGCCTTCAAAGATGACTTGGATTTCTATAGGTGGTGGCTGAAGGTTGCCGGGGAGACAGCATTCCAAGTTCAGAAAACAAATACAGCAAACGAGTAGAAGGCTGGGACAGTGAGACACAACACATTTCACGGAACTATTGGATGTGTGGGAGAAACTGCTTATTTTTAAAATAAGAGGTAAAGTGGAAAGAGGATGTAATTTGGGTGTTCCTATTGATCAAGTGTGTAGAATGTTGCTCCGAGTTCCCAGGGCTCTTTCTCTGGAATTACGCCTGCCTTCCTTCCTTGCTTCCTAGTAATTAGCCTTGAAAGAATCATCTGTAGCTATGCCTCCTGCCCAGATGACCTCCTCCGCTTCTCCAAGGGTGACTGCAGCAAGAATTGGCACTCGTGTCTTAGTTATAAACTGGTGGGAGGCATTTATCAGATGGGGCAGACTCAAAGGGGCCTCAGCCCTTCTGAAAATTCCTCCGAACCCAACTTGGGGCACCCAAGGGTATGGATCGGGGGTAGGAGTCCATGTTGGCGTGTAAACAAAAAATTCTTAAGTGATTATATCGATACCTATTACTACTGGCATTCTTTATTCAAATAATGGGTGTAGATGTGGATTTCCCTTGATGGTTGAGTTTCACAATGTTTCAACCAAGCTAGCACTTTTTAGCAAATTGTGTGCCTTCCCCTTGACCATCTTCCCGATGAAACAGCTATCTATTTGTAGCAAACCATCAACACCAGGCTCCAGCAACCTCGTGTCTCCTGTGCCCCTCGTGAAGTGCCGAGGTGGTCCGTCCTTTGTAAGGCCACGTGACTTGGGGTGACCAAACCCCGCCTGCCTGCTCACCCTGCAGTGCCGCTCACGCAGAGCCAGCCCCCCTGGTAAAATATATTTTAAGACCAAGGCCCAAAGTCGGGCCATGCCCACACAAGGGAGCAGAGAGGATCCAAGTCTAGCTTTCCTCAGGACTCCAGAAGAGGAAAGTGACGGCCCCAAGCTAGGTCCTGAACCCCATCCTTATTTTAGAACTGGGTGTGATGGGATACGGGCACAGTGTCTTAGGCCACAAGCAGTGCCCCTGTCTGCTGGAAGTGGTCCGGCACCGAGTACATGTTAGAATACAGGCTTTGCTGTTGACTGTGGGACCGCAAACAGGTCACCTCACTTTCCGGAACCTCAGTTTCCTCAACTGTGAAGAGCGCTGTGGGTGTGTGACAGATGGCTGAGGTTAAAGGCAGAGATGTGATTCGGAGTGTTTGGCACAGGGCTTTACAGTAACAGCCACCTATTTATTATCAAGGATGAAAGACCAAATAGGTAAGGAAATGTTGCACATTCATCAATTTTTCATCAGATTTTAAATGCTGTTGCTCAACACAAATTATTTCCACTAGGTTATCCTTGGTTGAAGCTCAGTTAATACTAGCTTTTGGTAAGGGAACTCAAATTTCTTTTTTTGATTTTTTATACAATTTTTAAAGGTAAATTTCCATTTACAGTTTTTACAGAATACTGGCTATATTCCCCATGTTGTAGCTTATTTTATACCTAATAGTTTGTGCCTCTTAGTCCCCCTACTCCTATATTGCCCCCCCCACACTGAGAACAACTAGTTCTCTGTATCTGTGAATCTGCTTTTTTTCATTATATTCACTAGTTTGTTGTATTTTTTCCACTTTTTTTCCCACTTTTTAAATCAAAGTATAGTTGATTTACTGTATTTTTTAATCAGATTTCAAAAGAAGTAAATTGGATGTCTTAAATTTAGTTGTCTCACCAAATGATTTTAAGTAGGAGAATTTGTCTAATCATAAGTGGTCACTCAAAAACAAAAATTATCCTTTATAGCACTAACTGCATGTAATTCTGGTAGGACACATAAGTCTCTGGGTCTCATCTATAAATGAGAGGGTTGTAGGAGTGTTCTAGGCCCTTCCATGGAACATTCTGTGATTCCAAAACAGAACTCAGACAGAGCCCCTTGCCTCTGCAGGACATTGACATGCTTCCTATGCATCTCTAAGGCGAGACTTTGAACACAGTGTACAATGCAGAGACTCTTGCACACAGTCAACTGCTCTGGCTCTGTGGGACCCTGGGCTGCTTGGAAAATACAGCCCTGAAGAGGAATAGTCAGTGTGAAATTGAGACCTTCTTGTCTGGATTTAATGTAGCATAATTTTATTTGGCCTGTTTTAGATTCATCCCTAATGTTTGGGGAATATATTTGAGAAAGAACTTTATGTTTTTTACAGTATGTTTTAAATGTATCTCAATACAGAAAAGCATGGGTGGGAGGTGATTGAAATAAGGCCCTTTATGAAAGGAGGTCAAGGGATTCAAGAACCTCTCAAGTGTCCACACTGGACCAAGATCCAAGCGCACACGGCCTGTGTCCCAGGACCTGTGGTGGGATTTGTGATGAAGTTTCTGAAGAAGCAGGGGCAGGAAAAGAGGGAAGTACCATGTCCAGATAAAAGGAAGAAGACAGGAACACTGATGGAATAAAAGCACCAGAGAAGGAGCACTGTTCTAGAGGCTTCTCTTTTCCTTTCTATTTTACTGGAGTCTAGTTGATCTACAGTGTTGTGTTCGTTTCTGCTGTACAGCAAAGTGACTCAGTTATACAATTACATACATTTTTAAAGTATTCTTTTCCGTTATGGTTTAGAATAGGCTATTGAATATAGTTCTCTGTGCTATACAGCAGGATGTTGTTTATCCTTTCTATATATAATAGCTTACATCTGGCAGCAGCTTCTCTTATGATCTGAGCTGAACAGCTGCGGTGCCCTCACCAGCCTTACAAATCGCTAAAAGGACTCAGCTTGGTTCAGGTGTTCCAGAAGGGAGTCAGGTGTGGAGCGCTGCCGTGGTCTGCATGTTTGTGTCCCTGTTAAGTTCATCTGTTGATACGTAATGCCCAAGGCGATGGGATTTGGAGGTGGGGCCTTTGGGAGGTGATGAGATCATGAGGGTGGAGCCCTTGTGATTGAGATTAGCGCCTTTAATAAAGGAAAGAGGCCCCAGAGAGCTAGCCCATCCCTTCTGCCAGGTTAGGTTATAGGGCGAAGATGACCGTCTGTGAGGAAGCCAGGACTCACCAGTCACCGAATCTGCACCTTGATTTTGGACCTGCCAGCTTCCAGAACTGTGAGCAATAAATGTTTGTTGTTTATAAGCCTCCTGGTCTGTGGTGTTCTATCACAGTAGCCCCAACTGACTGAGACGTGTGCCTTGTACCAAGCGCCCACTGAGCACAAGACACAGGTGCTTTCCTCCCCGTGTCAGGTGTTAGCGTCTGTCATCTCCACGTTACAGATGAGGAAGCTGAGACCCAGAGAGCATCCGAGACCTGCCCAGGTGAGTGTGACACCACAGTTCAAATGGGCCCACCTGTTCCAATCTGATGAGCTCACCCTGCAGGGAGCTGCCCAGAAGGCGGTCCCTCAGACCAGCTCCTAAAGCACAGGATTACAGCTCCATTATTCCCATGCTGGCTGCTTCCCTTCCAACCAGGGTGATAATTTACCTCCACGCTTACATCAGTGTGATTTTAAATTATTTGGAAAGTACACATTATCTAATGAGGGGTTTCAGTTCATGGATTAGAGATGCTGGGAGAATTGTACAGAGATCCCCAAATATTAAATTATCTGATTTAACGCTTTGTCATATTTAAAGGACTTTCACACTTATGTACTATCTCTTCCTTCTGTGATGCCACTGAGTAAAAGAACTGCCAAGTCATACAAGGTAACGCCAAATCATATCTGTAAATTTAATAAAAATTTTTGTCAGGGGACTTCCCTGGTGGTCCAGTGGTTAAGACTCCTCCCTTCCAATGCAGGAGGTGCAGGTATGATCCCTGGTCAGGGAACTAAGTTCCCACATGCCATGCGATGCAGCCAAAAAAAAAAAAAAAAATTGGTCAGAAAAATAATCACATTTTGCATTCATTATTCTGTTTTTAAGGAACTGACAATAGCATATATTTACTTAGATATCAATATAGCACTTATTGCATCTGCATTACAATAAAACTTTTGAGTCAGTTTCTCTCAGACACTGAAGACAGTTCCAAATTGCTTTGGTCACTGGTAAGTATACGGCGTCTCAGAAACGTGCTGTTTCCCCAACTCCTGCTGATGCTCCTGCTCTGCTCTGGGCATTTTGCCAGTTGCTGGGGAAACAGCAATGAAAAGATAACCTCATTCTGGAAGAAAGACAAAAACAAGCAAACCAAATAATTACAAATTATGATAACTGTTCTGAAGGACATAAGCAGGATACTGACATTGAGAATAATCTCAGGCACTGTTATACTTGAGATGGTTTTGAGGCATATGGAAGGATATTGGAGTGTCTGTGTATGTGTTTAAATCGGTACTTATTTTCTTGAGCCGAATAAGATATCACTGGAAGTTTCCCACCTTCTCTAGGAAGCCGTCAGGAAGGTCTTGATAGAGTTGTCTGTTCTCCACCTGAATGGTCGCCCTTCACCAAGCATGAGTGAGCCCCATGCTGGGCTCTGACAGTTCTGTGAGTATCTGGGATTCCTGCTGCTCTCCACGTGATGGGCAGGCTTGTACACTGATATCTTGTCATTTCAGCCCTGCACCATAGGGTGATCTCTTTGAAGATTTTTTTAAGCAACAATTAAGGATTCAAATATAAGCAAAATCCAACTGTGAACGGTAGTACCAATGTCATCCAAGGACACAATGGGTCAACCACTGCTTTTCATGCCTGGCCGTGGCTCATCCTGCCTGGCAGTTGCCAAGGTCCTTTAATGAGAAGAATAAGACAGATCTCCATTTCAGAAAGACTAAAACTGTGTGGGTGGGTGGGTGGTGGAGGCTGTGTGTTATAATGTCACTCCATTCTGGAAGATGCCAGTATGGATTATAAACAGCCCATTCGATCCTAAGACACTTGAGGGCAGGAACTGTCACTTATTTGTGTCTAATCCCTAGTGTGTGCCCAGCACAGAACCTGACACAGCAGATGTTCAGTAAATGTTTTGATGAATGAATGGAGTGATCAGGAAGGGCTGGACAACACGATGTACAGTAAGAAAAACAGGCTTTCCAGCCAATCAGAACCAAGTTTAAATCTCACCATGTGTCATGGACTGAATGTTTGTGCACCCGCAAAATTCATATACTGAAACCCTACCCCTCAGTGTCATGGTGTTAGGAGATGAGCTTTGGGAGGTGATTAGGATTAGATGAGGTCATGAGGGTGGAGTCCTCGTGAATGGGATTAACGCCCTTCTAAGAGTGGCAGGAGAGCTTGCTTCTCTCTCTCCATCATATGAGGATGCAAGAAGTCGGCAGTCTGCAGCCCGAAGGAGGGTCTCACCAGAACCTGACCATGCTGGCATCTAATCTCAGACTTCCAGCTTCCAGAACTGTGAGAAATACATTTGTTTATAAGCCACCTAGTCTATGGTGCTGTTATAGCAGCCTGAACTAAGACACAATGTGACCTTGTCAAATTTCCCAACTTCCTATAACTCAGTGTGGCTGTCCAGGATTGGAGAAGACACACATAGATCACAGGGTCTGCAGGGGGGCTCTGATACAAATGCACTTCTTTACAAAACAGAAACAGACTCATAGACCTAGAAAACAAACTTATGGTTACCAGGGGGAAAGCGGGTAGGGGAAAGATAAATTAAGAGTTTGGGATTAGCAGATACACACTACTATATTATAAAGGAGAACACCCACAAGGACCTACTGTATAGCCCAGGGAACTACATTCAATACCTTGTAATAACCTATAATGGAAAAGAATCTGAAAAAGAATAGATATATACATGTATAACTGGATCACTTTGCTGTACACCAGAAACCAACACAACATTGTAAATCAACTATACCTCAATTGAAAAAAAAAAAATCCCTAAATGTTCCCAGCTTGTTGGGACCCCCTAAGGTGGGAACCCCTGTGTTCAGGGACTCGAGACTCAGCTGTGAATTGGCATTTAGAATAGCACATGGTAGAGCTGACCCAAGGTCCCCTCGGGGTCACCAGCTTCCCCCACCTCAGGGCCACCTCCAGACAATTGCTCAGCAGCAAATAAAATCCTAGATCTGTCCATGGCCTGCAGGCTCTTCTGGAGCTGTCCCAGCCCCCTCAGACCTCCCCGCCCACCCCCCGGCTCATGGCTTCAGCCACAATCCTCTTCACTGGTTCCCTGTAGCCGAGTCCTGCCCATCTTGAGGCCTCATCCGTGCGGCTCCTCCCCAGATAAGTTATTTCCGTGACTTGTTCTGCACTTAAATGCCACCTCCCTAAATTTAGAGGCCTCCCTAAGTAGCAGGTCTAAAATACCTCCCTACACCCTCCTCACACACTCCTTTCTCTTACTTGGCTTTATTTTCCTGTGTAAGAGTTTCATTCTCTTATGTATTTATTTGTTTGTCTCCCGCCTAGAAGACAAGAGCCTTTTCTCTTGCCTGGCACATAGGAGAGTCTCAAATGTTTTTTTTGTTTTTGTTTTTTTTTTGCGGTACGCGGGCCTCTCACTGTTGTGGCCTCTCCCGTTGCGGAGCACAGGCTCCGGACGCGCAGGCTCAGTGGCCATGGCTCACGGGCCCAGCCGCTCCACGGCATGTGGGATCTTCCCGGACCGGGGCACGAACCCATGTCCCCTGCATCGGCAGGCGGACTCTCAACCACTGCGCCACCAGGGAAGCCCTCAAATGTTTGAAAAAATGAATTTGTGAATGAATGGACAGGAGATGATTATCGTGGAGGTCGCTCACACCCTCTGGTGGGGGGGGGTGGGGGGGAGGAGAGCTGTGACCTTGTCTCTCATAAGAAGGGCACCCTGGTAGAAGAGAATGTAAAAAAAGAATGTGTATATTTATATTGATATGTATATGTATAACTGAATCACTTTACTGTATACCTGAAAGTAACACAACATTTTAAATCAACTATATTTCAATAAAATTTTTTTTAAAAAAGGAGGGCACCATGGTTATCAATAAGATATCTTAGTCATGTCAGCAAAGCGGGCCCAGATATATTTCGGAATCGAGCATATGATGGTGAAGAGTCATATCCCACCAATGTTAAGAATTAACGAGCTGTCTATTCTCTTATGAACTTAATGTATAAATTCTGCTGCTCTGTGCCCTTCAGATTTAGAAATGAAGACGAAAATAATTGTGAAGGTGAGGGATGGGGCTGGGAACTATTTTTAGAAGCCTGCAACCAACTAGATTTTATTTAAAGGCGCCTCAGTTGGGCCTTATTTGATTTTACGACCTCTCTTCCTCTGTTTTCTTGAATTACAGCTTGGAAATAATGATCATCCCAATTGTTCTACTTGTTATTAGAACTAACAAACTCATGGTGCCTGATGAGAAGAGAATGGAAGGATGTTAGCCGGGTCCAGTGAGGGAAGGAGAGAAACCCAGAGGTGACCCCGTTGTTAATTACTCCTGAGCTTCCCGCCACTTGCCGGGGCAGCTCTAGCTGGCCGTGGGCTGCAACCACAGGAGAACCGTTCAGTGATTTGCCAAAGAGCTTTGTGGGCATGACTTGTGACAAGGATCCCTCAAGGACGTGCTGCCCTTAGAAATAACTTTTTGGGCACTGAGTCGAGACATAGAAAACATTCATCAACAGCCAGGGAGACCAGAGGGGCTGTGATGAGAGCACACCCACAAGGCGGGGACAGGAGGGGAGCAGAGGGTGACAGCTGAAAGCAGTGGCAGCTGCAGCGGAGGCCGAGATGATACATAGTGTGAAAGCCACGTTAGAGGAGCAGAATTGAGAGCACAGGGGAAGGAGGGGACCTTTATAGAGGAGACACCTTTATAGAGGAGAACCGGTGGCCTCACTTCTCTCCCTTCTCCAACTGACAAAAATCATAGCCTATTAACTGTCTCTATGTCTGCCCTCATTTTAAATTTTTTGCAAGCCAACGCCCAGACAAGATCACTGGGTGACTTTATATCAGTAAATTTTTAAAAGACCAAGGATGCCCATTGTGGTGGTGTTTATAATTAAAAAAAAAAAAAAAAAAGTTTGTGGGGCTTCCCTGGCAGTCCAGTGGTTAAGACTCCATGTTTCCAATGCAGGGGGCAAGGGTTCAATCCTTGGTTGGGGAACTAAGATCCCACATGCCTTGCAGTGAGGCCAAAAAAAAAAAGGTAACAACCTAAAAGTCCGCATGGGTTAAGTAAATTAGGTACATCATTCATAGGATAGTATGCAATGGATCAAACATGCTTTGAAGGGCATCCCTGGTGGCACAGTGGTTAAGAATCCACCTGTTAATTCAGGGGACACGGGTTCGAGCCCTGGTCTGGGAAAATCCCACATGCCGCGCAGCAACTAAGCCCGTGCGCCACAACTACTGAGCCTGCGCTCTTGAGCCCACGTGCCACACTACTGAAGCCCGCGTGCCTAGAGCCCGTGCTCCGCAACAAGAGAAGCCACTGCAATGAGAAGCCCGCACACCACAACAAAGAGTAGCCCCGCTCTCAGCAGCTAGAGAAAACCTGTGTGCAGCAGCGAAGACCCAAAGCAGCCAAAAATTAAATAAATGAATAAATAAATAAATTTATATTTTAAAAAAACATGCTTTGAAAAAACTTGAATCATGTGAGAAAAATGGTCATGGAAATATTAAATGAAAAAGTGAGTTATTAATCAGTTTATACCACATTTTTTCCAATTTGTTAAAATATGGTTCTATGTGTATGTAAAAAGACAGGAAGGATACATATCAAAATGTCAACAGTGATTGTATTTGAGTGGGAAGATTACAGGTGATTTTTATTTTCTCCTTTGTGTTTTTCTAAAATTTCCAAAGTTTCTGCAATAAATACTTATTATTTGTATAATGGGAGAGTCATTAAATTTTTTTTGAGAGAATCAGTCAGTCCATCACCCAGAGATTCAACCTATCTGAAATGAGTGCTTTGCAAAAAATTGAAGACACCCTCTTTCCCCTTGAGGATACTGCTCTTGATGTCTAAATCGTCGTTTAATAGAAAAATAACATTTTGTTTTAGAGGCAGCAAGAAGCTATGTGATCTTTTTTTTTTTTTTTTTTTTTTTTTTTTTTGCAGTACACGGGCCTCTCACTGTTGTGGCCTCTCCCGCTCCGGATGTGCAGGCTCAGCGGCCACGGCTCACGGGCCCAGCTGCTCCACGGCACGTGGGATCCTCCCAGACCGGGACACGAACCCGTGTCCCCTGCATCGGCAGGTGGACTCTCAACCACTGCACCACCAGGGAAGCCCGAAGCTATGCGATCTTGCATGAGTCTTTAGATAATTTCCAGGTGAATTGACAGCCCCTACTGTGTTAGAAAAGACCCAAGTCCAAGGTCCAAGTTCCTGCTCGTCCCCTTGAAACCTGGGGCAAGACTGTCCGTTTGTAGTCAATTTCCCCATGTATAAATGGAGAGAATGCTTGCTTTTCTGTTCACCTCACAAGATTATTTTTGAGTCCTAAACCCCTACATTACATGGAAAGTAAGGCAGAGCCATTCTCACAGAAATGCTGTCAGGACTCCTTTCAACACAGGGCATCTTTTACTGGAAGGCCAGAGGGGAGACTGGTTCAGATTGATAAATCCCTGCGGAGATGAGCCATGATTCACTCGGTGAGTCACGGAAGCCAATGGCAGAGGAGGCAGGAGACCACCAAGGTCTGTGGCAGGAATGCAAGTTCAGCCTTTTCCCAAATAGTGTGGGCTTCACAGTAAATATTTTGACTGCTCTGCCATCTGGCAGTATCAGTTCATAGCCAGCCTCGTTCTTCCAAGAGATTCTTGGGCACCTTAACAGAGATGGGGGGGCAAATTGCTTTGTAGTTCTACTCAGCCAACACTCAGCTTCAGGGTCACAGCTAGGCGAACTTGTCAAGCCTCCGGCGCTTGACATCAGCACCCTCAAATTTCCCTTCTTTATTCTTTCCCCATCTTCCCTTGACCTACATGCTCTCTCCGTCCACACTTTCAAAACACTTTCTAGTAGTCATTTACACACTAGTAAGAATTTGAATCCCCAAATCTCTTCTCCCAATAGCATTTTAAGCTCATTTCTTATGGTATAATAAAAGACTATCCAGTGCTAGGAAAACTGAAGACAGTAGTGAATGGATGGAAGGAGATGGGGGAGGTCAAGTGAATTTAGGGGAGATATTGCTCACTTTCCCTCAGGCCAGGGTCACCTACATTACTGAACCCAACTTAAGTCCTCTTGCCTGATGTGCAGTAAAGCCAATCTACTGACACCGGGTTGTGATGAAGGAAAGTACCGCGTTTATTGCAAGGCACCCAATGTGGGACCAAGAAAGGAGGACTGGCAGCTCATGCTAAAAAGACCTGAACACCCACATGGCTTTTGGAGGACTGGCAGCTCATGCTAAAAAGACCTGAACACCCACGTGGCTTTTGGAGGACTGGCAGCTCATGCTAAAAAGACCTGAACACCCACGTGGCTTTTGGAGGACTGGCAACTCATGCTAGAAAGACCTGAACACCCACATGGCTTTTGGAGAAGGGGTTTTTTTGGTTGTTGTTTTTTTAATTATTTTATTTTTGGCCACACCACATGGCATGTGGGATCTTAGTTCTCTGAGCAGGGATCGAACCCATGCCCCCTGCAGAAGAAGAGTGGAGTCCTAACCACTGGACTGCCAGGGAATTCCCTGGGGAAGAGTTTTTAAAGGTAACATTAGGGGTAAAGGTTGCCGGATCCCTATCAGCTCGTGGGCATCCTTCTGACTGGTTGGTGGTCAGGTAACAGTGGTATTTCAGGAGTTAACATTATCAACCTTCTGGTTCCAACTGGTCTGGGATCTACATGCTGGTGGTCAGCAATTGATTTCTTCCATCTGGTGAGGGTTTTAGTATCTGTAAAACAACTCAAGGATATGGCTCAAGATATTATCTATAACCCTTGAGGAAGAACTAAATGTCCTTGACTTTGTTTTATGACTCAACTATTTTTTTTTTTGTCTTGCTTCATCGTTTTCTTTTGTTTCTGTGTTTTCTCATTTCTCTGATTAAATTTGCTCTTTGGAACTCAGGGAAGGACAAGGAGGCTAAAGCTTTTCTACAAACAAGAGGCAGGGGACATGGCAGGGGTCTGTCCCCAAGAAGGCCCTGCAGAATCCTGCTCAGTTTCAACTACTCTCCAGTCCTAAAATCTGGTCTTAGAGCGATGTGAGTGGCACCTGTTTTGGAAAACACAATACTAAATTGGAGTATTCATGAAAATGCATAATTGCAGTGCTGAGAGCTCTCCTCAAACTTCCACAGATCAGAATAAAATGCAAACTTTTCACACTGGCCTGGGGCCCACGTGATCTGGCCCCTGCTCCCCTGCGTGAGGTCATCTCTACCACTGTCCTCCCTGCTCCCTCGAATCTGACCACGGAGGGCTTCCTGAGCAAGCCAAGCTCATTCCTGCCTGGGAATCTTTGCACTCCTTGTTTTCTAACCTGGAACACTCCTCCATGGGGGTCCCAGAAGGGGAGAGGTATTACAGGATAAAATGCAGGATGCTCAGTTACAACTGAATTTCAGAATAATGACAAATACTTTTGTAGTACATGTATGCCCCCAAATATTGCATGGGACATACTTATACTGGAAAAGTTTTCATCATCTATCTGAAACTCAGACTTAGCTGTCTGTCTTGTATTTTTATTCGCTAAATCCGGCCACCCTAAATAGAAGTCTCTCCTTACCCCTCATCTAGATACCCCTCCCCCGGGGAACTACCCTTCAGCTCCAACACCCTTGCATCTCGTTACCTGTTTTATTTTGTTCAAAGCACTTACAACCACATGAAATTATGTTTATTGTTAACCTCACCCACTAGTCAGAGAGAATGTTCCTTGGTTCCATGTGTAGAGAGACCTCAAGTATCTTGTTTCTGGCTGCCTCTGATACATGGAACATAGTAAATACAATTGCATTTGGATGAGTGAATGGATGAAAGAGTAAATGATCTGAGTTTTACATACACACTTGCTTTTCTTGAATGTTTTATTTGAAGGGAAAAGCAGATAACTTCCAACATGAGTTTTCAGTTCAAGGTGTTTGAGGCTCACATCTCAGCTCCCATCACCTCTTTTATCTGCTGCTAGACCCCTTCTCCTGACTTAACCTTCCTTTCTGAAAATGATGTCCTGCTTTCCCACTCATTTTCCTGCCCACCTTCCCCTGCTGCACTGCCTGCCCCTAAGCAGGTCCCTCCCCTCTTACCTAATTTCTTTGACTCTGACATTGCACAGAGACCCATCACTTTTGCTTTAAGTCTTCACAATGCAAATGCACCCCAGAAGATAACATTTGTCCATTCTTCTTGATGCAAATGAATTTATCAAGTTGTTTTCCTGGAAGCAGGTTTTGGTTTAGAGAAATGAAAGAGGAGGGAAGCTCCCGGAGCCGGTGATTGTGTACAGGAGGCTCGAACAGAAAAAAGTGGTTCAGAAAGGTGAGATCAGGGGTAAGTTTTCATTTTATTAAACCAGAGCCCTCTGTCTGCACTAACGCTTCTCAGCTCCCGGCTGCCTTAAGGATTGTGGTCAGTCCCAGCTCTGTCCTTCCCTTTCCCTATCAGCCCCCCGAAGGGGTCAAGAGGACATTTTGGTACTGGTTTCAAACCTCTATCAGCTGCTGTTGGTAGACAGAGGAGAGGTTAGAGGAGCATCTCTTTATGGCTCTGGGTATCTGGCAGAGATAATGACCCAGGGTCAGTCCCGGGGCCTGGCACTGGACTGGGGTCTCCTCTGCCCTGTCCCCCAGGCAGGACCCTAACTGGACGCCACGTGAATCCCAAGGGATGGAGCCTTGCAGAGGCTGAGACACAAGGCTCGCATTCCTGTAATCAACCAAACTGCTCCTGTGGGGCCTCCAGACTGATTGTAGTTTCCTTTGTGTGCAACTTAGAATCCGTGCTTCATATTTGGGTCAGAGCAACGGGAGGGGCACATGACTTGCTTTAAAATTAGCCTCAGGGCCTCCCTGGTGGCGCAGTGGTTGAGAGTCCGCCTGCCGATGCAGGGGATACGGGTTCGTGCCCCGGTCTGGGAGGATCCCATATGCCGCGGAGCGGCTGGGCCCGTGAGCCATGGCCGCTGGGCCTGCGCATCCGGAGCCTGTGCTCCGCAACGGGAGAGGCCACAACAGTGAGAGGCCCGCATACCGCAAAAAGAAAAAATATATATAAAATAAAATAAAATAAAATAAAATAAAATTAGCCTCAAAACTCATTGTATAACAGCTCCCGTTGTCACTAAATGGAAGGCTTCCTGGGAGGATAAGCCAGCATTTGTAATTAAGTCTGTCTGGAGGAGTTATCTCGGAGAAAACTCTTTCAGTGTACCAGGACTCAACGTTTCCACCTGCAAAATGGGGTAGCTTTGTGTGAAAGAAAAGAAAGGGCAACAAGAGTAACCACTTCATCCAGACCCCCTTCCCCCAACCACCACCACCACATACACACACACACATATATATACACACACTCACACACAAACTCACACACACATACACACTCACACACAAACTCACACACATACACATACACACACTCACACACAAACTCACACTCACATACACACACATACCCTCACACACAAACTCACATATACACATATACACACACACAAACTCACACACACAAATTCACACATACACACACACATTCACACTCACACATACACTTACACACACATACACATATACACATACTCACACACAAACTCACATATACACTCACACATACACACACACACACAAACTCACACATATACGCTCACACACACATATACACTCACACAAACTCACACATATACACACACACAAACTCACACTCACATATACACTCACACACACATACACATATACACACATGGTTATTAGGGTCATCAGCAGTTAGAGAAAAACATCCCATCTAGTCCCCAAAAGATAGGACAAAAGCAGAGCAGGAAAGAAATGCTTACTTCCTAGATCATGCCATCAGCAGAGTCCAGTGATGATGTTCTGATAGTTTAGTGAGCTTGGAGAATATAGTTTAAGTCCTAAGAAAATAAACTTTTCTAACTATTTATCCCGGGACACAGAGATAGTCTTCACACAAATTCAAAATCAGCAAAAAGAAACTAACAAAAAAACATCCTGACGGCTCTCTTTCTCCAAGGACATATAGTTTCCCCAGATCTCTGATTCATCTTGGCAACATCTGCAAATAAACCCCAACGACCTAGAGGCTAAAGAGGTACAAAGAACTATGTGTGATTGTGTGTGCCTAAAATGTTTCTTTAAACAGGAAAGGGTGTTCCCATGATCCACTGAGTTAGAAGAATAGGCAGTTGTAATTTACACCTCACTTCTGAGGTGGTGATGAGGAGGGCTGGGGGAGAGGGCGCTGAAAGACCTCTTTTTAAGTATGAGGGCAAAGAGCACGTGACCCTCAGCCAGAAGCCACCCAGCTGGATGAATCAGGCAGGGAGGCTTCCATGAGTGCTTAAAGGAGGTCTTTGTAGTCAGAAAGACCTGGGTCCAACCCCAGCTTACAGGACATGCAAGCTACTTTGCCTGTTTTAACCTCACTTTGCTCATCTGTAATATGGGGATAATAAAAGCACATATCTTATGAGGCTGTTGTGAGGCTTAAATGAGATAATGCTGGAAAAAAAAGTGGGGGGCTTAGCAGAATGCCTGGCACATAATCAGGCCTAATAAATGCTCAACATATTAGTAATCATTGTAATGAGCCCTAATTTCCTAGGGCTGCCATAACCAATTACCACAAATGTGGTGACTAAAGACAATGGAAATTATTCTCTCACAGTTCTGGGGGCCAGAAGTCTGAAATCAGATGTTGGCAGGGCAGTGCCGCCTCCGAAGGCTCCAGGGGAGACTCCTTTCTTTCTCCTCCAGCTCCGGATGGCTGCCAGCATTCCTTGGCTTGGGGCTGCATCACTCCAACCTCTGCCGCCTGGTCACATGGCCTCTCCCTCTCCTCCTTCTGTCTCTCCTCTGTTTGTCTTATAAGGACACTTATCCTCTCTCACCCCAGGCCCTGCAAGTGTCGGCAGCTTGCCTGACTGTGCTTCTGGGTCTCCATCTATAACACAGGGAAACCTCTGCGCTTAATGAGAGTTTTCTTGATTTAGAATGTCTTTCTTGGGACCTCCCTGGTGGTGCAGGTGTTAAGACTCTGAGCTCACAATGGAGGGAGCCTGGGTTCAATCCCTCGTCAGGGAACTAGGTCCCACGTGCATGCCACAACTAAGAGTTCGCATGCCACAACTAAGGAGCCCGCCTGCCGCAGCTAAGACCCAGCGCAACCAAATAAATAAATCAAAAAAAAATTTTTTTTAAGTTTATAGAATGTCTTTCTCTGTCCCTTTGGCAGGATGACACCTTGCCCATCCAGGAAGAGGATTAGCATGGTTGGTCTTCCAGGGTCATCGAAGGAAGTTCACAGAAATGCACGCAGCAGACCATGGGTAGCTTTGGGGAACGGCATCTCCTAAACTAGCGGCCTTGGGCCATGGGTGCTTGAAACTCGGGAGAGCCCTCAGAGGTCTGCCCTCACTCGTAAAAGCGCACAGCTTTTGTTCACCTCTGCGGCCCCCTCATCATCTAGGTCCTAAAGTTATAAATGAACAGGCTCGTCCAGCAAGATGCACAGAGGCAGCTGGTACAGCCTCTTCTAACTGCCCGTTTTACTCTTTCCTTTCCTCACTTAGAATATTTCTAAACTACCTTTCACTCATTCCTACAGAATCATTGCCTTTGTTTTCGACCATGTGTTGTATGAAATTCTGATTCTGCTGGTATAAAGTTTAGGATCTCTTGGGACTCCCCTGGTGGTCCAGTGGCTAAGACTCCACGCTTCCAATGCAGGGGGCCCAGGTTTGATCCCTGGTCAGGGAACTAGATCCCACATACCACAATGAAGATCCTGCACACAGCACCGAAGATCCCGCGTGCCTCAACTAAAACCTGGTGCAGTCAAATAAATAAATAAATATTTTTTAAAAAATAAGAAAGTTTAGGATCTCTCATAGTTAGGGACTCCCCAGTGCCTCATCTGAGTCCCAAGGTTTTCACATGTGAACGTCTGTCTCCTGGAATACGTGGGATGCAGAGTGGGAGGTGGAGATTGGCCTCCCTGGGCTGGGCAGCTGCTTGCTGGGCTCCCTACTGAGTGGGCCCAGGGCTGCAGATCACATGCCATCTGCTCTCCCAGCCCTGCCCCTGCCCCGCCCAGAGGGACTCGCTATTCTAATTCACCCACCAAAGATGCACTCTTTCCGATCTAAACAAACTAATCTGTGTTGGCTTGACGTGGCCCTGCTTGGGTCCCAGAATCTCCACCGTCCTCCTTTTCTCCCTCCTTTACAAACCAGGGGTCAGAAGAGCTGGCAGTTAACTTAGATGAAGTGAAATAAGATAATAGATCCTAAGCTGTTTATACTGCAAACAAACCTGTCACCTGCCCAGGTGAATTGCCTTTTGAAGCCTGTGCTTGCAACCCCTGAACAAATGGACAATAGCCAGAGTGCAACCCCTGAACAAATGATCCTGAGCTCTCCTGACCTGGAGGCCAAGTTAGAGACCAACATGCAAACCAGCTGGACTCTCCTGGTGGCTCCTTGATAGCCCGAAAGCTCCAGCCAAAGGACCTGGCAAAGGCTCCCTCACTGAGGGTCCTGGCAGGCTGAGAAACTCTGCAGGTTCTTGGACTTCACCTACTGGCTTACCGCTTCTCCTCGCTGGTTTCCAGTCTACACCAGTGGTTCTCAACTAGGGATGTTGCCCCTCAAGGGACATTTGGCAATGCCTGGGGACATTTTTGGTTGTGACAACCTGAGGAAGGGTGCTCCTAGCATCAGATGGGTAGAATGCAGGGATGCAGCTAATCTTCCTACAACACACAGGACAGCCGCAGCATAACAAAGAGTTATCTGGTCACAAACACCAACAGTGCTGAGGCTGAGAGAGACTCCGTGTATACCTGCACTTGGATCTATTTACTGGAATTTGGTTCTTCCCGTCTTATTGAAACCGAGCAGGACCCTGTGGGGCTCCTGGGCCTTTCTGTTCTCCATTTTCTTGTTTGTACGGAACAGAATCCAGCCTCCACGACCTTCCCTGACTTCCAAAGGGCAGATTCGAACAGTTGCTTATCAAGTGGGGGGAGCAGCCAAGAAACCACCTGAGGCCAGGAACCAGAGAAGCTCATCAAGAAGATTACCTGTGACCAGATTAGAGGAGTGCAGGCCCTGCACACACCCTAATCTTGTCAGCAATCCCACCCTTGAACTATTGCTATAAAACTCATCAAATCTTCCCACAGGAGCCCGCTATGGCACCCTTTGCCTGGAAAAGCAGTAAAGCTATTCTTTTCTACTTCACCCAAAACTCTGTCTCTGAGATTCCATTCGGCACTGGCGCACAGAGGTCGAGTTTTCGGCATCATTACTGACCCTTGGACTGATGCTTCGGCCACCCTTGGTCCCAAGCCCACTCTCACCTTGGATGTAAATACCAAGTACCTTTCCATTCCACAGCCCGAAACCACTAAACAAAGGCAAGGCTGCCCTCACCTCACCAGGTTCCTGTAAATTCTTCCAAACGCTGTCTGGGGCTCTGTGATGATTTCAGACCATGCTTGGGGCTCCCGCTACAGCCTTCCACCCCTGAAAGCCAAGCAAGGCCCTACAGCACTGACTTAGTTCATGCTAATAAAGTCTTGCTTTTTTTTTTTTCGGTGGCACACGGGCCTCTCACTGTTGTGGCCTCTCCCGTTGCAGAGCACAGGCTCCAGACGCGCAGGCTCAGCGGCCATGGCTCATGGGCCCAGCCGCTCTGCAGCATGTGGGATCTTCCCGAACTGGGGAACGAACCCGTGTCCCCTGCATCGGCAGGCGGACTCTCTACCACTGCGCCACCAGGGAAGCCCAAGTCTTGCTTTTTAAATGATGTGAGTTTTAGATGTTTAGTTCTGTTTTGTGAAGGGATGATACTTAACAGAAAAAAGCAATCCCACACTGAGCCTCCATTCTGCTCAGTGCTTCTAACACGGTTAACTAGTGTTGTCCTATTTTTGTTCATGTTGTCACTTATCTCCTTTCTTGGATTTTTTTTCATATCAACTCTCCCTACCTCTTTGTACCCCGCAAATTATTAAGCCTAATTTCAATTTTTCGTAACATCCTTTAGTTTCTCAACCCCTGCACTACTTTAAACAATAGATTTCATCCATATGGTAGGCAGAATACTGCCCACCCCGACTCCCAAAGATGTCCACACCCTAATCCCCAGAACTTGTGATGTGTTACCTTACATGGCAAAGCAGCAGATGTGGTTAAGTTAGGGACCTTGAGGGGGGCTAATCCTGGATTATCTGGGTGGGCCCAACCCAATCACATGGTTCCTTAAACAGGGAGACCTTCTCCCAGCTGTGATCAGAGAGGCAGATGTGACAGGGGAGGGTGGTCACTGAGATGCAGTGTTGCTGGTTTTGAAGATGGGCCAGTGGAGGGTGGGGGGAGCCACGAGCCAAGGAATGTGGGCAGCCCTTTAGAAACTGGAAGATGCACGGAAGTGGACTCTCTCCCAGGGCCTCCAGAAAGGGATACAGCCTTGCTAACACCTTGGTTGAGCCCAGTAAGACCCAAGTCGGAGCTCTGATCTCCAGGACTCAATCTGTTGTTGTTTTAAGCCACCAAGTTTGTGGCAATTGTTAGGCAGCCATAGGAAACTAAGGCAATCCCACATTTTCCATCCTTCATATTCATTAAGGTATTCCTTTCCTCTTAAAACTATTCTTGACTTCTAAAAGACTTTTCTATCTTAAGCTTTTTTTATTTCTTGTCTCCCATTAGCAAAGAGTTATCCAGACATTCCTTCCTGATGTTTCTAAGAGCTGTGAAGTTGCAGATTTTTAGTTTGCTGGGATGCAGCCTGGTGAGAGCCTACAGATCTCATTTTGCAAATAAGAGCAGGAACTTCAGAGAGGGCAAGCCCTTGTCAAGTTCACTCTGTTATCAGACAGCAGATCAGAACCACACCCCATGTCCTGACTCACCAACTGCTCCTCTTTTCATTTCCTTCCCCATAGAAAAAAATGGACTATCTCATTGATTCGAGAAGAGCATACTTACTTTTTCTGACTCTGGGGGCTCTGAAAATATACTCCTAATTGATACTGTATGGATCAGGGTTTCCTGGCAAAAGTCCCATGGAAATTAGTTCAGGGAGATACTCCAAGAAAATTATTTTAAAGTTTCTTCTGTCAAATAACTTGGGAAACACAGCATGTTTAAACTTGTCTTGGAAAGTCATTATATACATAAGCATAATAGAACTTCACAGAAGTCCCATAAAAAGAAACAAGTTCTGGGGCTTCCCTGGTGGCGCAGTGGTTGAGAGTCCTTCTGCCGATGCAGGGGACACAGGTTCATGCCCAGGTCCAGGAAGATCCCACATGCCACGGAGCGGCTGGGCCCGTGAGCCATGGCCGCTGAGCCTGCACGTCTGGAGCCTGTGCTCTGCAACGGGAGAGGCCACAACAGGGAGAGGCCACAACAGTGTGAGGCCCGCGTACTGCAAAAAAAAAAAAAGAAAGAAACAAGTTCTAACCCAGAGTTTACCCTTTTCATATCATACCCATTTGCCTGCAACAAGAAACGCTGGTGTGGAAAGTCTCTCCATGTGCTTCCTTTGGCCCTTCAGCTATTGTGTAGTTGGTTTAGTTCAGGATGTGGACTTGACCTGAGTACACAGTGTGGGATCTTTGGGAGTTGAGCAGGTGAATGCTGAGACAGACTGCTGGTTACCACCCATTCTTCCATTTTCCTTATTAACTGAACCCCATTTTATTTGGGTCAACAAGTGTTGAGCTAAAACTATGATTTCTCTCAGACTCCTTTGAAGTTAAGTGTGGCCATAGACATAGTTCTGGCCAATGAGATGGGAACAGAAGTCTATAGAGGAACTGCCAGAAAAGCTCCCACATGCATATCTTCTTCATCTTTCATCTTCTTCCTGCCTAGAGTACAGAGGCAATACCTGGAGGTGCAGCAACAATCTTGTGACTGTGAGGTCAATAGCCATTTACGTAGGGTGGCAGAGAAGAAAGCTAGCAAGAGCCTGAGCCCCTGGTCGTGTGGAATCATCTCACCAGCTTTGGGCAGCTTCTGGTCTACTGGAGAATGTATGAAAATAATAAACTGCTATCGGGTTAAGCTTCTGTGGTCAAGTTTCTGTTCCGTGCCATCGAATATCCTTCTAACTGAATCGTGGTTCAATATTTACTTCTGAGTCTCATAGAATTTTGCTCTATGAATATAGTCTTGGCTTTCTTTATGAAAGGCAATTACTGGGGAGAGTATAAGACGTTTGCAGAGCAGTCCAGCACCAGCGTCAAGTCACCCAAGTCAGTGGTTCTCTAAGTTTGGCCCCAGACTAGCAGCATCAGCCCAACTTGGCATCTTCCTAGAAATGCATATTCTTGGGACTTCCCTGGTGGTCCAGTGGTTAGGACTCCACGCTCCCAATGCAGGGGGCTCGGGTTCAATCCCTGGTCAGGGAACTAGATCCCACGTACTGCAACTAGAGCCCACAAGTCTCAGCTAAATATCCCGCACGCGGCAATGAAGATCCCGCCTGCTGCAACTAAGACCCAGTGCAGCCAAATAAATAAATAAATAAATTTTTTTAAAAAGAAAGAAAAGAAAGAAATTCACATTCTCAGGCCCCACCCCAGATCTGCTGAATCTGAGACTCTGGGGGTGGAGTCCAGCAATCTGTGTTTTAGCAAGCCATCTTGGTGATTCTCAGGTACACTGAAGTCTGAGAGTCACTGACAAGTTAAATATGTTACCTTCAGTGAGTTCAAACCCAAGGCAGGAAACACTTTGAACAAAACAATTGCGTCTGAACGGTAAGACCCATGCCAACAGCTAACAAATCACAGGCTCTCTGGGAAGAGGTGTCCTGCCGTGCCCTGACAACTCAAACTGATATAGAAGTAAAGGTAATGACACAAAGAAGCACCACCATTTGACAGCAACGTTAATCGTGGCTCATGTCAGGGTACAAAGGGGCCACGATTGCAATTTTTTTTTTCACGGTTGCAATTTTGACAGGAAACCTTCACTTTTCTTTTTTCTTAAATTTTTATTGGAGTATAGTTGATTTACAATGTTGGGTTAGTTTCAGGTGTACAGCAAAGTGATTCAGTTATACATATATATCTCCACTCTTTTTTTCTTTTTTAGATTCTTTTCCCATATAGGTCATTACAGAGCATTGAATAGAGTTCCCTGTGCTATACAGTAGGTTCTTATTAGTTATCTGTTTTATATACAGTAGTGTGTATATGTCAGTCCCAATCTCCCAGTTTATCCCTCCCCCGTTCACTCTACTTTTCTTTGGTTACAGATTACTCTCTTACCTCCAACTCTGATTGCAACCAGATCAGAGTGGAGACAGGATTTACATAAAGCTCAGCAACTTAAAAAAAAAATTTTTTTTTTGGCCACACCACGCTGCATGTGGGATCCTAGTTCCCCGATCAAGGATGGAACCCTCACGCCCTGCCGTGGAAGCATGGAGTCTTAACCACTGGGCCGCCCGGGAATTCCCTAAAATGTGTATATGCATTTAAGAGCAGGGTTGGGATGAGTGTGTCACTGGAAATGATCAGTGTGTCTGGAAGTGTTATGAGGATGCTTCAGGGTCTAAGTGAGATCACTTTCAACTTGAGATCTCTAAACCCACTCTGTGCTGTCCCAAAGTGCCTCCTTTCCTCCCTCAGTTAAACAACCAACAATACTGATCACTCTCAGTTTTCCAAAGACTTATACTCTTGTTTAATGAGAGTCCCAGGAGGCTGGTCTTTGTAGTGGACATTTGTTGAATTCTTGGAAGCAGAGGGGACAGGAGGTCCCTGTGCTGTGGAACTTTCAGGGCACAGAAGCAGTTGAGAGTTACTCAGAGCGACAGCGCGGTGCTGAGAATTCAGCTCTGGTAACAATACCCAGTGTCCAGTGGACGTGATGTCAATACCAGTCTCCCAACCAAACCCATCCTGAGGCTTCAACCTTGCGTGACCTTTCTTGCTCCCAGGCCTCCCTTGATTCCTGCGCATCTTATGAGCCTCAGTATATGGCCCTCCTTTCTATTATGTGAGTTGCCCCAAATTCATCCAATAAGTTCCCCTTTTGCCTAAGTAAGCCAGAGTCATTTTCTATTGCTTGCAACCAAGAAGTGTGACTAATGCAGTATTATTACCGTCTTTTTCAGGTGAAGAAACCAAGACCTGGAGGTTAAGCAACTTCTGAAACATGTGGTAACCAGCCTCCAAGATAGTCCCCGATGATCCTCTCCTCCTGGGTGTTCACGCCTTTGTGTAGTCTCCTCCCACACTGAATCAAGACTGGTGTGTAGAGTATGACACAGGTAAGCCTGCTCACCCCTCCTTCCTGTTCCTTCCTGTGGAAACCACAATAAAGACTCTTGCCCACGTTTCCCTTATAACCTCTGCCTCCTGACTGACCCAGTGCTTTCCCATGTAGTGGAAGTACCCCTCCTCAGAATCTGTAAGTATAACAAGCTATCTTTTCATTGGCAGTCATCTCCTGATCTGTTGGCCTTGCCATACCTAAGTAATAATAAAACCTTTATTTAAAACCAAGGCCACTCAAGCAGCCCCGGGAAGTAGCCCAGGTGAGAGGGGCTGAGGGTTCCCTCCAGCCCCAGGTGAGCCTTCAGATGAACAGCAGCCCTGGTCAACGCCTGTTTACAGTCTCATGAGAGGAAGAAATCTAAGCCAGAGCTGCCCATCCAAGCCAATCACAAATTTGCAGCCCACAGAAACTGAGAGATAATACATGCTTGGTGTTTTTAAGTCACTAAGTTTTTGGGTTTTGTTTTCTTAAATATCTTATTTATTTATTTATTTATTTATTTTTGGCTGCATTGGGTCTTCATTGCTGTACGGCTTTCTCTAGTTGCAGTGAGCAGGGGCTACACTTCGTTGCAGTGCTTGGGCTTCTCTTTGCAGTGGTTTCTCTTATTGTGGAGCACAGTCTCCAGATGCATGGGCTTCAGTAGTTGTGGCACACGGGCTCAGTAGTTGTGGCTCACGGGCTCTAGAGCACAAGCTCAGTAGTTGTGGTGCACGGGCTTAGTTGCTCCACAGCATGTGGGATCTTCCTGGATCAGGGCTCGAACCCATGTCCCCTGCATTGGCAGGCAGATTCTTAACCACTGCTCCACCAGGGAAGCCCTAAGAAGCCACTAAGTTTTTGTTTGTTTGTTTGTTTGTTTTGGTTTGGTTTTTTTTGCAGTGCACCGGCCTCTCACTGTTGTGGCCTCTCCCGTTGTGGAGCACAGGCTCTGGACGTGCGGGCTCAGCGGCCATGGTTCACGGGCCCTGCCGCTCTGCGGCATGTCGGATCTTCCCGGACCGGGGCACAAACATGTGTCCCCTGCATCGGCAGGTGGACTCTCAACCACTGTGCCACCAGGGAAGCCCCCAGTCTCGAGGTAATTTATTCCTCAGCAACAACTTACAGATAAAGGAAGTAAGACTGGAAACCAGGTCCACGTGACTCTAAAGCCCTGGCTTTCCTCCTTGCCTCTCCAGTGGCCCGGCATGAGCTGCAGTAAGATGCTTTTGGTTTCTGATTCAAACCATAAGGAAAAAGTTACTACTTCACACAGCAAGAATTCGAGAGGTAGAGGGGCTCCGAGGTTGATTAAGCAACTCAGCTATTAATACATCACCAAGGACCCAAGTGACTCTCTCTAGTTATCTACACAGCCACTCCACCCATCAGTTTATCTTTCTCATCTTCGAAAGATGTCACGGTGGGACTTCCCTGGCAGTCCAGCGGTTGAGACTGCATGCTTCCACTGTAGAGGGCACAGTTTCGATCCCTGATCAGGGAACTAAGATCCCGCATGCCACGTTGTTCAGACAAAACAAACAAACAGTAAGCTGTGACAAAGCGAGAGAGAGGCATGGACATATATACAGTACCAAACATAAGGTAGATATATAGTGGGAAGCAGCCGCAGAGCACAGGGAGATCAGCTCGGTGCTTTGTGACCGCCTGGAGGGGTGGGATGGGGAGGGTGGGAGGGAGGGAGATGCATGAGGGAAGGGATGTGGGAACAGATGTATATGTATGACTGATTCACTTTGTTATAAAGCAGAAACTAATAAAAAAAAAAGAAAGAAAAGACTTGAGGACATGGGGAGGGGGAAGGGTAAGCTGAGACGAAGTGAGAGTGGCATGGACATATATACACTACCAAATGTAAAATAGCTAGCTAGTGGGAAGTAGCTGCATAGCACAGGGAGATCAGCTCTGTGCTTTGTGACCATCTAGAGGGGTGGTATAGGGAGGGTGGGAGGGAGATGCAAGACAGAGGGGATATGGGGATATATGTATACGTATAGATGATTCACTTTGTTATACAGTAGCAAATAACACAACAATGTAAAGCAATTATACTCCAATAAAGATGTTAAAAACAAACAAACAAACAAACAAAAAACAGACCCAAAACAACAACAACAACAAAGATACCACAGCATCCAGGGCATTGCATGCAGACATGACAGCACGTGCTTTCCCAGAAGTCCTTGGCAGACCACTTCCACTGGTCAGAGCTGCAGTACCTGCCTGCACCTGAACCAGTCACCAGTGAGGATAGTAGCAGATGGGAGAAATGATTGGCTGTCACCAGTCAGCGTTTCCCCCTGGGGCTGAGGCTTTGGAGACCTGGGGCAGGGGACACCCTTGAACAAAATCAGGGTCCTGTCAACAAGGAAGACGTTGTAGAAAGGTTGAGGTGGTGGTGAATGACTTGGGGACATTGTCTTCTATAACGAGCCAACGAGGAGCCAGCTGCACAGAGAGAGGGGAAATAAAGACCCCGAGAAGGTGTGTGGGAAGCAGAGGGAAGAGGTAGCTGGGCCGAGGCCAGTTGAAGGGCCCTGGGCTCTACACACAGAACAGACAACCTGAACGGAGGTTGCCCTGGAACCACGTGCACGTGCCCCGTTGTCCCTCCTGAAGATGGGTTACCTGACTGCTGGCACGTCTGACTGCTCTCCCACTTTGCCAGTTTGGCAAAGCTGGTGGCTGCTAACTGGGATTCGTCTGCATTCCTCAGGGTGAAAGGCAG